>NC_085055.1:13315606-13663106 GCF_963662255.1 Cinclus cinclus
TTGGTCTAACCAGCATGACCAGACTGGTTCTGCATTTTTTATTATGAGATCCCTCCCCTTGACCTGTAGTGCACTGGCTTTTCTATAGCATAAGAAGTGGAGTAAATAGGCAGGGTCTCTTCTTCAACACTGAAAGCCAATAATAAATTTTTTAAAAGTCATAATATGCTAAGAGAAACAAAAGAACCCTTCAGGAGGTTTCTTTAAAAAAAATAGTCTCATATTTGGCTATAACTTTGAATCATAGAACATTCATAATACTTCTTATGCTGACTGTTCTGACTACAGAAACAGCCTGAAATCATCAGCGAGATAGAGTCAGAGAAACTGCTGGAAGAGACCAGCCTTTGAGCAGTTACAGAAACTTTACATAAGCAGTCAGACAGCAGCTGTGTAAGGGAAATTCTGGAGAATGCTGAACTCAGACTTGTATGAGTTAGTTAAGAGAGTAGGAATAACACTACTACTATGGGGAGAAACAGAAACACAGGAAAACAACAATTCCAAATGTCAAAATCTTCATGGAGCTTAATGACCAAAGCTACCACTGGTTGCTTCTAGAACTCCTATTTGTGGTTGGCAACCCCCATGCAAACACATTTCCACACTGACCTGAAATACTTGGTTTGCACCTCTTATAGATCCTTCACAGCTTTTTCCACCCAAGCAAAGGCACCTAGAGCTGATTCACACTTTCATAAAGCAGTTATGCCCAATTCTGGTACATTCCAGAATATGCTGAAGGAAGCATCTTTGCAATGTGACTCACTGAGCGAGCTCTGTGGGGTTTGTGTCAAATCAAATGCCACTAGGAAAGCTTTATGAGAAGTCATCTTTCTCTGACATGCCTGCTAGATGCTTCCTGCCAGCTGGGATTGTTCTGAGCTTTTGCCTGTCCAGGTAGATGTGTTTTTCTTTGCAAGGAAAAGTGACATCAATTGACAGCCTTTAGAGAAAGCTCTGCTTTATTCACAGAATACACATGAGCAGTGTTCAACTTTGGAATTGTTACAGTTTAAGGTAATATAGTGGTTACTGCCAAAATCCTAAACTGATCCAAAAGCCTAAACTGAGGCACAAACAAGTAATAGGATAAATCAGGCTCCTAATATTTGATATGTCTTAGGACATTCATTTCTGGAGTATGGATAAGAAAAGAGGAATGTGCCTCAAGCCAGGAGGACTAACATGTGACACCAACCATATGCCTTAGCAGATAAATTACAACTTCAGTCAGTGTATGAGAAATAAAAAAAAAAAAAAAAGAAAAATAGAAGCTTGCCAAGAAATTAAGGCAGGGTAAGAACATCTTAGCAAAGAAAGGTGCTTCTTAGCAGAATCAGACCTTGAAAACCAAATTAAACAGATGGCAAAAGCTTTCTCAGTCATATGAGAAAAAAATAACCAAGAGAGCCACTCTGCACTGAGAACTGAATAGAAATTAAATGCAATCTGGGTGTGACCCAAAATCTAAATTAAGATTTCAATAATAAAGAATATCAAAATGAGAAAATGAGATTAAGTAAAGCATAAATTTATTTTTTAGAAGTCATTCAGATAAACTTGTTACCTCACACATTTTATTTTAAGTACAACTTGATTGTTGAGATAAAGCAAATGCAATAGATTCAACCTTTATGCTCTTTATGCTCTTCAGTAAAGGATTTGATACATTACTACATAGGGAATTATTAGTTAAATTGAAAAAGATAAGAGCAAGTATCAGGACTGTAAGATAAGTAAAGAAGTGACTGAACAAGAGACAAGAGCGAGTTATGCTGAAAGGATTTCTCTCTCTCCCTGGAGGAAAGTTGCTTGTAGAGTTCCTTTAGGATTGGTCTGGGGATTAATTTTATTTAATATTTCCCTTAATGGCCTAGGCAGAAAAAGTAGGAGTGTACTAATTAATTTGCTGATGATACAAAACTGGGAGATGTCATGAATACAGAGGAGAATTGGAATATTATACAGAAAGAATTAAATGACCTTGAAGACTAGGGTAGTAAAAATGGGATGGAATTTAAGGTCGTGCGCTGCAAGGTCATGCACTTAAGGAGTAATGAAAAGAACCAGCTATGAACTGTAGGCTCATCAGTGGGAAGTGACAGAAAGAAAAACCACCTAGTTGTAACAGTCAATCACAGAATTACTATGAACTACCAGTGCACAGAAAAGGAAAACACAGTTTGGAGATATATTGAGTAAAATATTTTTAATGAAGCAAGGAGAGTATTTATGTCAGTGACCAAGGTGCTTGTTAGACATCACCTTAAATTCCAAATCCCTATGGTTAAGGTGTAAATTAAGGTGCAAAAAGGTTCTGGGATTTTTAACAGCTGCAAAGGCATGCTGACTAGTATGATGATCAGAGGAAAGGATGGCCTGTCTGAAAGAAGCTGTGCCCAGCAAAACAGAGGTTGGAGAGGTAAAAATTGCTATCTCTAAGTGTACAAAGAGGTAAGCACCAGGGAGAAGAGAAAGATCTTGAATTCACACAATAATTTTGACATGAGAACAAATGAGCTTAAAGTGGCTATGAATACATTTGGACAAGAAATGGAGGAAAGGAGTGTGGGAGTAAACACAGAGTGAGACCGATTTATTTGCCGGGTTTATGTGACATGATTCATGTCCTGGCACATGCTTGAACCTGATGACTCCTAGTCAGCCCTGTACCCTATTTTTCAGGCAGCCTTGCTTACAGTCCTTTCCTTGGCTGACTATATTTTCTAGGACATTCTATTGAATGCATTCTATTTGCATGCATTTTTGTAAGTTCCTCAAGTACTTTTCAAATTTAGAGCTAAATTCATTAACCAAACCATTTTTAACATGACTTAATATTATCGTTATTAAGTTCTTACATTCATGTAGTTCCTTCCCAGAAAAGTATTATACTTGCAATATTGATAGGAATCTTGTGAGGCTAACAGACTAATATTTTATAACAATAAGTTGGTTCATTTCTCAGAATATACAAATTTTTTTATCTTAACCAGGCCACAATTGTGAAGTTATACTTCCTCTGTTTAATGTCATTGCTATCAACAAGAATAACTGGGGGACGAGGGAGCCTTAAGTTCTCTCTCTGTTGAGTGATGTGACTCAATCACAACAAGTGGAAATTGTCCCAAGGTTCTGTACTGTACTTGGAGTATAAAATCAAAACAGTCGTATTGCACCATTAATGCCATCTCAAATGGATACTCTTATTTCATCCTGAGAAATTCTCTCCCTAGTATGTCTCAAATCTCATTCTAGTGTTTTAAATTAGAAATGCAGGGGTTGAGAAGCAGCAGCAGCGCACTCTGAGTAAACACTGACAATCCTGTGATTCCTAGGAAAGGATCCTTCCTTTATGCTAAACTAGTGAATTAAACAGGTTTCTCACTGACTAAGGAGTTACAGCTATTGAAAGTCAGAGATTATTTGTAATGTCTGCTGCATCTGACAAATATTGAATTATAACACTTAGTCTGTGTAACCAACAGCTTATTTCTTTTTGTCATGTGCTGTTGTGTTGTGTTTCATCAACTTCACAGACGATGCAAAATAATGCAAAGTGACACCATGAAATACAATAAGATGTGACATAACGCATTAGAAATTTAAAGAATGAAAAGCTTCAGTCAATTCAGGAAATAGGAACCCTGTCCAAATTTATCGTGACAAGTTAGGAACAGTGCAAACACTAAGCACTGTTTTCAACCAGAGGGCACCATTGTTTTTTGACCACCCAAATTGCTTGCAGATACTGCCATCTTCTTTATTTTTAGTTTCATTTAATAGCACAGAGCTGTGAGCTTTTTCAGTTTGGGTGGTGTGCTTGTTGTTTTGGGGTTTTCCTCTCCCCTCTTCCCAGCCTGTCATAAATATCTAAATATCTAAATTGGCATCTGAGTGACTTGGCATGTTTGTGGGCAGCTTTCCATTCCAAACAAACCTGATCCTTGGCATTTCAGAAAAATGTATTGCTAACATGTTTCCAAGGATTTTGTAAAAATCCAATTCTGTGAGCACAGGCTCAAAATGGGTGAACAAAAAAGCATCTGTATTAGTAGAAAAGGAGTGTTTTCAGTTTGTATCTAGGGTATGTTAATTGAAAATCTAGAAACAGGCTGCTTTCCTGTAGAGTACTAAAATGAATTCGAATATGAAAAAACTCTCTTAAATCTGACTACTCCAGACTTTTCTTTCTTACATTTTCACTGTCATCTATTCGTATCTGTCTGGTGATATTTAGGTCTGCATTAATGGATTAAAGTCCACATTGATCTCAGTTGGAAAATATGAGTTGCTGTTGCTGATCACCCTATGCTATTGCCAAAGCCTTCTCCTTTGCTAGTAAAGTCAGATTCTATTGAAGTCTATCCCAAATAGTCATCTGTATAAACAATGATATGTGATTCTAAACTTCAAGCACATTTTCTGACCAGCTGTACTAACCATTTTTATGTAAGTTTTATTTAAGGGCAGCACTACCATGCCGTGAAGTCAGACAATGAAGAGATTAAAACTATTTTTTTAAAAGCCTTTTTAGGGCCTGGATGGCTCATTTGATCGGACACCAGCCTTTCATCACAGGGAAAAGCAACTCATATCTAGCCCTGACTGTTGTGTTCACAAGTAATTTTTATGAGATGCTTACAAAATGTTTATAATGAAATGAGTACCAGGATTCTTGGTTTATTGTCAGGACAGTGAAGAAGAACAGGGAGCTGTCAACTAGTACACGTGCAGGTGAAAATTAAGTCTCCTGAAAAGGATTTTTAGCAGTGCAAATCTCATACAGGCACCTAGCTAAGTGAATAATAGACAGGTGACTGCTAAAAAACACATCTTCCCCAGAAAATCAAAATTAAATCATATAGCAAATCTTTCTAAATCAATAAGTGCTATAAAAAGTCTCTGTGGAGATTTATTTTTGTGCACAAAAGGATAAAATCCAATGTTCATTGAAATGGATGAAGAAATAAGTGAATTAAATATGTGCTCTTATGTCATGCTCCTGACACTTTAAAAAAAATGATTCTGAATCAGATCCTTAGTTGAATGGTACATCTGATTAGCTCCAATAGCTAGATTTTCTGTAAATCAGATAGCAATATATAACTATATAACTATTTTTCAGAGCTAAATCTCCCATTATTTGAGCTTTGTGTATTATATCAGCTGAGAAAGTAGCTCAAAAAACTTCATCTACATTTTAACATGAATTGGGATCAGAATTGGTGACACTGCAGTAGCAAAAAAAGTTGTGCAATAAATTTAAGGCTGTTTGAGCAACTTTCTTGAATTTGTTACTCTCAGGTAGAATAAAATTTGATACCGATGCAATTTAAAGCCAGCTTTTAATGTATTTATATAACTAACCACAGGTCATTTAAAATCTGGCCAGTAAGCATTATTGTCTGTTTGAAGAAGTACAATTGTGGCTGCACGATACTGAATTTCAGTACACCCAGAAAAACAAATCCCAGGAAAGCAGCCTTCCAGTTTCTGTATTCTCTAACTGTAGTCAAAGGACTGCTTAGTGGTTTTCAAAATCTGGTTACAATATTTTTTCCCTTAAAGTTTAATGATTATTACAACTTGGCAAGTTAAAGCTGAGTATCAAAAATCTATACGCTTTTCCATGAGCTAATGGTATATTAAAATTAATAAACTCTTTTAAAATATAAGAACTTAGTTTCAAGTTTTATAAAATAGCCAAATTGTTGTCAGCCAATGAGAAACCATACATCTGCACATAAACATATGTATATGGACGTATGTAATGCATTCACTTTGCACAGATAACGTGTAACACATGAGTTTAGCTGGCTATGGAGAAAGGCTCCAAGAGGCTCTTGGGTCTGTACCTGTTATCCCATCCTATTAAATGTATGCAGATGCACTGCAGTGAACCTCTCCATTCCTGTGCCCTGCTTGTTCTGCACTCTGCAAAGCAGAGGAGGGACCCCAAGGATGAGTTAGAGATGGGAGAAAAGCCATGGACTTCATCCTTAGCTAGTGGCTTGCATTTATAGAAGCTTTTACTTTTCCTCTGTACAGGGAAGTAATCTGTGAGGCTGCACGCCTCTTCTCACTGCCGTGGGATGGGCTGGCTTCAAACTGTGCCTTCAAAAGAGCAACTTGAAACTGGCATGGCAAACTGCTTATATTGTAATTTATGAACTCAGTGGTGAGTAAAATTGTTGTGTATTCTCTATTCTTGCAGTTTCTAAGCGCAGGTTCTTCAGTAATAGCCTGCCAGTTTAATGAAAGTAAGGGCTGGGAGAGAGGAGGGTTATGCCCATTTATTCCTTGTTTCCTTTGGTACAGCTGCCAAGAGAACAAACTGAAATGGGATCTTTTGTGATGTGGACATGTGCCCACTGGGTCTGGAGCAGCCCACCAACATGTTCCATGTAAGGAACCAGGAAAACATCACATGGTCATGACTTCCAGTCACCAAGGACCTGTCCAGATGTGAACCTGCAAGCCAGAGGTGAAAGGTTTTCTACCTCAGCCTTCTCCTGGGCTTACCAGCATCTGACCATTTCACAGTCAGAAAAGAATAATGCTCCTCAGACAGCACTGATTTTATGCATCAGATTCTGGAATCACATTTTCAACTGTGTTTGCTGCACCTTTCATGCCCTCAGCACAAATATGCATTCTGTAAGAAATACAAAGATGTTCTACGTCCGTTCTTCATAGAAACCATTGATCTTTTGGAATTTTTTGGGGTTGTTTTTGTTTGTTTGTTTGTTTTAAATGTGTGCCTCCTCATGCTGGCTTCTGGAAAAAGCTGCCTTGCAATTTGTGATGATAATAGATTTATACAAAGCTGGCTATGGATGGGAGGAGGGATCTTAATACTTTCTTGTATTGAATTTAATATTAGAGCAGGAAAGATCTGCAAATTGTGTGGCATTTTGAAGTGAACAGGAAACTGAATGGCAAATGTTTTCACATATACCAATAAGAATATGGATCAGTTGGTCTTGGAAAGCAGTGGAAATTCTGATAAAATAGCTGAATTTGCCCCGCAAGTTTAAGTACTCCTTTTACAGCTTTAAATTACACAACAGATGTGAAATAAGTTGCTACTACTTTAGGTGATGTTAATATTATAATTTTTAGAAATATCTTTTAAGTTCAAATTCAAAGGATGGCATAGGCTTTTCTCTTATCCTTTCATGTATTAAAGGTTCCAAACAGGGAATCAGATATTAGGAAACAGAACTTCTTCAAGCTTCAATAGCAAGGAGTCCTGAGAAAGCAATATATGACAACTGTTACTTTCAAAGTACCATACTAGAAAGTCCCACAAAGGCAAACAACGTCTTGACCTCACACTTTCATTGATGGGGAAAAGTTATTGAGCCTATATTTTGCCATATTTCAGATTATTACAACATGCAGAAGAAACAGGTTTATTGAGAAAAAACAAAAAAAGAAAAAAATAAGGAAATAATTAAATCTTAAATTCTCAATTGTTAAACCACCCACTCCACTTCTAATTGTTTTTAATCCTGTTAGAGCTCAGGGTAGGGAACTGAAAGGCTGGACAAAAATAACGTTAAATCCACATAATGCTAGTTTCTGTCAAATGGCAAGGAGATTTTCAAATGGCAAAGCTGTTTGCATTCTCATTTGAGTATTCTGCTTTAGTGTAAAAATGAAGGGAAAATAAAAATGAAAAAATAATCGAACTTTGCTGTGGTGTCCAGATTAGAAACATGTTCTGTGCAGAAGTGATGGGCATGTAAGCCCTTCGTATCAGGAGATCTGTCTGGCACTCATCAGGCAGTGCTACTTGATCACAGCTGGATAAAAATGCACACCCAGGGCAAATCTGTAAACACCAGCTTAATCTGCATGGGAAAAGTTACTGTCATCTCCTCCGACAGAAAAAGCCTCCAGGACATTCCAGCAGTAACAGTCACTTCAGTTTGTTACAAATGTTGTCAGATTTAGACACAAAACCATTATAGATGTCAGAAAGCTACAACTGAAAAAAAAATAAATGTATTGCTTTTTAGGTATTTTGGTTTAGAAAAATGAGGCGAGTCAGTAGTTTCATTATATGACCAAAAGGTGTATGTGGAGGGATTCCTATTATACAGAACTTGCCAACAAGCTACATTTTAGAGTATAATTCACTATTGCTTAGGACATTTAAAGATATTTTTCTTCAAGAGAGGGATTATAATTTCGATAATAATTTTTAGAAGTCTTAGTGCAGAAACTAAAAACAACTCTGTCTTCAGGATGTGCCAAAATATACTTCTAACTTTGTATGGTTCTGAAAAGTCATATTTTGCAATTGCAAGACCAGAGTCCATTACTCTTGTAATCATTCCTGAAAAACATCCTAAATCATTTAATCATCAGAACAGCTATAAACTAATGCAGAAAAAAAAGAGGATTCATCAATTCTAGACAGTTTAGATAAATAATGCAGTTACAGACCACAGTTTGCTTGTCTTTTTCAACAGATATTCCCATTTCCTTCAGAGTGAATATGCATCTACAAAGGAAAAAAAGAAAAAAAAAAAAACACTTTCATTTAAATTTAATATGAGCTGGACCAGACCCCAGAGTTCTCAATGTGAAAATCATAATGCTACAGATTCCCTCTCTGACCTTGTACCGTCCCTTCTACCCTCCCATGCCCACACTCATGCATAACAGAGATGTAGAATGACTGGTTTCTGGAATGTGTTAAATAGGAGGAAAGGGAGCATTCAGAAGAAAACTAGATATTTGGGGCTTTCTTCAACCCAAGATTAATGTCAAGAGATTTTTCTTAGCATTAGTGTCAGTGCTAGCCAGGAAAAATGATCCCATTAAAGGGCCCCTCATGAATAATTCATGAGGCCCAATTTAGCGTTAGTACCGAGGGTGAGAGATAAACAGGTGATAGAGTTTGTAGGGAAACCATCACACTTGACATGGTATTTTGGTGTTATTAATATTATTTTTTTTTAAATCTGGATATGTATTAGAGGAAGAAGACATAACTTCTGTATTAAGACTCAGGATACTGTTCAACTTTGAGTTGAGGATTTATGTGATCTGTGTTTCCAAATCATTAGTGATGAGCTATTCCCCCTAAGTGCATTAAAGTAAAAAGCTCTACAGACAAGCTGGTAATTTAAGGGCTGTGTTTGGCAACAGGATTCTTCAGTTCTTTGCTGCTCTCTTCCAAGTCCATTGTGAGTATGGAAGAATAGTTACTGAATACAGCAATTAAGGGTTTTTTCACCCCAAATTAAAAGTTAGATTTTTGCAATAATTGTGGTAGTTGAATAATTTATGTCCATTTAAATAGAATAGCATTTAACACTGATGTTTACTGAAAATCTTTTTGTGTTTAATGTAAAAAGGTGAAAACAAAAGTGGTGCAGAAGTACAGGGAGGCCTGTGAGCATGAGATTATTATCGTGGCTGTGCAAACTGTCAGATTTCAAACTACTACTAATTGACTTCTTTAAATTATAACATGTATTGGTAGACTCCAACCAAACAAAAGTTACTAGAGATGGGCCTAGAGTTGGTTGAACCCTCTCAGCTGGTCACAAAAAACCTCCTAGTAAGGCTTTAGTAAGAAGCCTTTGATTTAAGCACTCAGTCCTGCTGATTTTCATGCTTTTAGAAAACCAAAAAGAAGAGAACAGCCATAGAGTCACTCAAAGTGACTGGGTGCTGTGCCTTTTCCATGCTGACCCTTGGAAGGCCAAGCACAATTATTATCTATGTGTCCATGCTGTGCCAGTGCTCTGCAAACCTCTCTCCTTCTCACCAGTCACAGAGAAATGACCATCAGCCACTTAATGGGTTTTTCATATTGTGTATTTTGAACTCCTCACTTTTAGTTAGAAACACCAGTAGAAAGAGGAATTCGAAGTCCCCAGGAACTCTGAATACAAAATTTGAGATCTTACTATGCCTGTATGTGCTGGGCCTGGCAATGTGATTGTTTTCATTTTATCATACCAATTTTTGCATTCAGCCATAAGAAATTATTCTGATTTTCATCAGTAGAATTCCATTGCTACTTCTAAGTAGCAAGGAAGGCAAATGAGATCAGCATACACCCCCCTGGGTTTATTCTGATAAATATTTACTGAAGATTGAATTCTACTAAAATGCCACTAGGATTTTGCTCTAAATAAAAATTATGTCATTGGACTTGCGGCCTCTATTGCCATGATCTGTGATCTGTCAATCCCAGATGCTCATTCCCATGCAGTGGCTGCAGTTTGCATGGTTGAGCTGGTTTAATCCAAAACTGGGATGTCTCCATCAGTGAGTGATTGGCCTAGAGGCATGAAGTGACAGGACAGTACTTCAAATTTAATTTACTGAAGTGATGTTGCTGGTCTTTCTAGAGTGGTCACCTCTGTGGGACATTGGTTTTGTAAGCTAAATGCACATTTCTCAGTGTATAATAATCACTACCCCCTTAAGCCCCATAGGGCGACATAAATCTACTTTAAAAAATTCTGTAGTGACATGTCTATGCAAATGATAGTTTAAATTCCTATAGTGAAAATACCATCAAACTTCCAAGTTTCAGTTATTGAAAAAAAAACCACCAATATATCAAGTCTGTAGCAACAAAAGTTGTCCTTTTGTAACTGTGCCTCATGAGCACTGAAAAATTTGGGGAAATAAAAATATTCTCTGTTTGAAATTTCTGTTTTACCCTCAAAATGGTTAAAAATGAAAGTGAAATGCAGCCTTGTGATCAGATGTTGAGGTGAATACAGCACACAGACAACAGGTTTAAAGTGTCAGGCTGAAAATGTATTAACCTGATGTTTTAATTCTAAGCACTAATCAAACAGTCCTGGAGCCCCAGCTGTGGAAGACAAGGCCTTGTGCCATCGACAAGAGATGGATTTTTCCTACCTTTGCACTGCTCAGCAGGAATAAGGATAGGGATAAAGGATTCCTCTCTTCCCTTGGCTTTAACGTTTCCTCCTTCTACAAGGATCATGTTCAACTATGGGTTTCCAAACTTGAGCTCACCTGGGGATCTACTCCATGGATTTGTTGAGAAGCTGAAAGCATGATGACACACTGCCCCACGTTCTTGCATATACCTTTACCCTAAGGAAAAAAAGGAGGAACGAGCGTGGTCAATGAGGTTGGTTGCTTCCTTCTGGTGAGTTCGAGATCTAGTGAGAATAGAGTAGGAAAGACCTACTTTTCACTGCAAGAAGTGTCTCCCTCTCTTCTTCCCTCCTTCCATACTTCTCCCCAGGGCTTTTCTGGCTGCTGGGAAGATATATTTTTACTTCTCTGGTGAAGCGCTGTTCCCAAGGGGAGGAAGAATAGCACTCTGACATACTGGCATTTGGGCATGCCTTCCTCTTCTGTAAGATGCAGCCCAGTAGAACAATATATGTGTGTGTAAATATGTATTTGATTCTTTGGATAGTTGATAGCTATGTAAATTGTATGTTCTATGTCTTTTTTCAGGTATAAAAATTATATACTTCTACAAGTTTGGAATATCTATGTTTTCTGTTGCAATTGAGGTGCTACGTAAACATTATTCTGCAAAAAAAGCTTCTACCTTTGATTATGCTTGGCAGCAATTTACATTGTAATATTACTGACACTGCCATTTAATTTGCCTACTTGCTATGGTCTAAGTGTAGGTAATTTACAAACCTTTAACAATGTTCAGCTTTCCTAAATGATAGGGAGAACTGCAATTACACTTAAAATGCACTGGTGCACTATGTGTCAGCAAAAAAGGACCTACAAAAGACATAATTACAATGTAATTGCCCACAAGTTCATGAAGTAAACATACATTATTAGAAGGCACTCATCTATTCAATTTAAGTGACATTACAGATAACATATTGCATAAATAGGAAGCCATTTTGTGACTAGCTAGTATAATAATAGGAGTTGAAATTAAAATGTGGTGTATGTATTCCTAAAAGCACTTCAAGCTTAGCATCTGCTCTATAGTGCCTTGCATTATGCTCTATTTCCAGTTTTAAACATTTGAATATTCTCTAAGGATATACACCGATAAATAGTGATTCTATGAGGTATCTCCTTAAAAAAAATGTTTCTAACAAATGTTTAAGCTGCTTAAGGCAATTCTTATCTAAGAAAAACATCAGAAGAATAAAATGGTTAGAGGCAACAGGGAAAAATTCCAGGAGTTATTTTTGATGAGCAAAATTGTTCAAAACTATACAAAATTTCAGCTCTATTTCAGTTTTGGTCATTTGATGAAACCTGGATATGTATGGGGATTGTGGTTCTCCCATGTCGCACCAGAAAGAGGATCTAAGGTGTCTGAAAACTTTCAGCCTAATTTCACTTTTTAAAGCATTTTGCCTTGTACCTTTTTCATGAAAAGCAGCTGAATATGTATATAGATCAGATTTGGTCATTGGAAGATGATGATTCCATTGGATTACACTCCTTCTGGACTGTCCCCTTGTTTCTGACAATTTCTAGAATAGGCTTTGCAAAAACTGAGGGTAATAATGGGTTTATTCTCACAAAACCTCTGGAACACCCATTCCTCACATTATGGCACCATATCTTCCTGAATAATTTTGTTGGTTTTCCAGCTTGCTAACAAAGGATTGTGTTTATCCCGATTTCCTAGTCCTTGGAGAGCGGTCAGGCTCCATCTCAGTAAAGAAGTAGAGCCAGAATTGTGAATTTGGGGCCTCTTAAGTTAACAAAAGCAGAAATCTCCCCTTAGATTTTGCGTGTGCTGTTCAGGACTTCATTAGTGTAAAAAAAAAAAATTAAAAAAAATCTTTACTGTTAAGCTCTTAGGTACTGTGCCCTCCCACTGAAAAACACAGTTCATTTCGAAAGTCTGGCAAATATCTAGGGGCTGTTGGAGCCCCATATTTAATGTTTTGCCTTTTTTTTGTATGACCTTACAAGCAGTCTGACACAGCGTAGATCCAGAGTGGATTGTTTACTTTTAATTTGCTCATAACAATCTTCTTTGCCAACTTTTACAAACAACAATGATATCATAGATTTTTACTTGGGAGTCCACACTGTTGAACATGCTCAGTTGTTTTTTTCTTCTCTTTTGCCTCTTTCATTACATAAATATAATAGTGAATTACAAACTTGTTAAGTATTTCCTTTTGGAAAACATGGTCTGATACTTGATATTGTACTAGGACTCAACCTAAATTGCTTTAATTCCTTGTACCTGCTGTGTAGTTAGATGAGATCAACTAGACAGACCTTTCCCATTGGTTAAAGGTCAAAAATAGCCTAAAGACATGTTGTTTACAGCACATCATATTGAGAAATATACTTTTCATAGAAGGTATAACCATATTTTCATTAACAGTGATAAGAAAGATTAAACAGCTCAGTGGATACAACTACAGAGGATTATGTTTAATCACAAATCCATTTTTAAGAAAACGTAGAAGAAAAAATTCACCAGAGGATATTCTCATTATTATTTTACCATAATTATTACAGATCATGTAAAATATTGTTCCATTTTTCCAGTACTTGAATACATTTGAGAAACTCCAGACACTTCAGAGTAAGAGTCATATTCTGTTGACCTTTATATAACTATAAATAACTTTAGTGGTGTCTGTCCTCTGCAAAATTGTAAAGGAGTCCCTGATGGTGAAGTTATAACTGATATTGTTGGGTTTTCTCATTTTAATTATTTTTAGATGACAAGATCGAAACTAATCAGTTTATTTAAACTTTTCAAATTATTTCAGCCTTGCAAAAAATAATCAAATTATTAATAAATTTTTAATGTTTTGTAAGGTTATTTTTTTGATGCTTTGTGATCTTTTTTAACAGAACTGAATGAAAAACAAATCTTTGCAAAGGCTATGAGCTGTGAAATTTTAAGAAGTCAAATTTTAAAAAAAGATGAAAATTAAGATATGTAGAGGTTGTGTTGGGATTTTGTTTGGTAATAACTTGAATTTTACAGTCATATACAGTAGTTGAGATTCAGTGGTCACCAAAATACACAGCAAGCACTTTAGCATTTGAGTTTGTGTTCAGTATAGAGAGTTTCCTAGGAAAAGATTTATTTCTACTATATTTTCTACTAAAGAGAGACAGTACAAAGTTTTTCATCATATATACTGGACCTCAGGATCTCAGTACTTCACTTCAAAACTATTTACATGGTACTACTGAAAAACAGTTGAGAGTTTTCTTGAAGTACTTCAGCTGGAAACTCATTTTTTTATTGAGGTGAAATGTTTAACATGTTTGTTGAAAATTTCAAAGCAAGCCAGTAATACTTTGTATTCCAGAATTCATGTTCATTGGTAGGTGACTACTCAGTTAAGTTGGCCTTTCTTTCTTATGGGAGAACCAGGAAAGATTCCACATTTGGATGTAACCATTATTTCTTTAAAACCGGGGATTTTATGAACCTTCATTTAAGGAGTGTGCTTATATTAACTAGAGTTTATAGAAACAGTGGAAGTTGTTCCCATGCCATGATTTGAAGGGACCTGGATTTAGAAGCCTACATTCCCTCTGTAGCTGGGGTAGACACAAACATCTCCAGGAAAAGATTCATCAAAGTTAAATAATTATAGGGTTTCTTTACAGTGAAAAGAGCTGCAAGAATGCTCCATGTCAAGCTGTGCATTACTAACAGACCGATAGTTATTTGTGTAAAATATGAATAAAATTAAAATTTTGTAGTATGTAGTAGATGGCAAGACAATGATGAATTTGTCAGGGTAAAAACAAAGCAACCCTATAAAGTCCAAATGCAATTTCTGAAGTAAAAATGGATGTGAATTTTCCAAACATAGTGACTTTGTCTTGTGGCATTGACATCCTCGCAGGAACCATATCTGTTCACACAAGTCATGTCTGAGACTAGGGAATAATATTTTTGAGCTTATATGGCTTGACATTGTCAGAAGACTAGAGAGGGAAGATCTGGTAATTCTGTAATTTACAACATTAGTTAATTAAAGCACTGAAGAGTAGGAAAAAAAGCCACAAAAATATGATCAAGAATGACTTTCAGATATTTGTAGTGGCAGTTGGTGAAGAGTTTTCATAAAAGATATGTGCTCCAGCCTTCTACTTGCCTGAGTGGTACTATCAAGTCCAATGATGTCCAACCAGCTACTTGACAGAACATATCTTGTTGCTGACTTTTGAGGTGCTTTGGCAAATCATGATTTGCTAATGTTTTGATGTATTTGTTGGTACTGGAAACTACATCAGTCTCTAGATGTGAAATCAAAGTAATTTGTAATGTCAGATACCTTAGCATTTTTGAATATTCTTAATGATACTTTAAATTCATAACTGTGCATCATCTTTCTCAGTTTACCTTTATCAATAATTTTTTGCCAAAAAAAAATTGGTACATATTTTAAAAGAGTACTTCAATGAAATGAGTGTATCTTAAAAATTTAGCAAGTGGAGAGTATATGGCTAACATGGACAGCAGACTCCATGTTTATATTTTATATGACAAGAGCACTAACTTGGTAATTAAGTAAATATTGTAATAAGTATGGCTCTGACATCCACTTGAAGGTTATAACTCCCCAGGGAACAGATGCTTAATTTGCAGCCGTGATAATAACAACCTAATGAACCTCCTATCTTTCTGGATAGCTTAATAAACTTCAAAGAAAACAAAACAAGAATCTATGAGAAAAAGTACATCCTTAGCTTTTCATTAAGCAAAATGAGCATGAGTCAAGGCCCAGCATGGCTTCCAAAGTTAAAGCTACCAGCTACAAAGCAAATGTATGCAGAGAAATGTACAACAAAAGACATAGCTTTTAAACCTCCAGTTGAGTTTCCATAAATGTTGCTTACAAAAGCTACCATTCTCTATGTTAACAAAAAGTTGTGGATATGTTCTTCACTAAATCCTCTTTTCTCATATAATCCACCTTGTGCACTTTATCTCAAGTGTGTTTTATCTGATCTAATCCTGGGCTCATTCATTCTCAGATAGAAGCAACAGGATTATTTCATACTTAAACTAGGCCCAATCTTTCTGTGGGTCCATAAGAGGACACCTGGGTAATGAGAAATTATCTGTGGAACAAAAGATTAAGCAGGTGGTGGGGTGAAAACTGTTCTTTAAAATACAGCAATTTTTAAGAAGAAGATAAAACATTTTTATTCAGAAAAAAGTGTTCATAGGAGGCACTATTTTTTTTTAAAGAAATTAGATTACACCATTAGAATCAATTTCATTTGGCACAAGTTTTATTAGGAAAGAAAAAAGAAAATCTTTTTCAGTCACCCTAAAATGAAATTGATTTCCCTGGAGTTAATCTGGATTTTAATGGGTACAAAGTGAGCAGTGTACAGGATATATCAGAACATTAGTTTCAACCAGGTTCAAAGAAGCCAGTCATATCCAGTCACAGCTTCTTCCTTGTTCTACCAGATCTTATTTTAACACATTTACAGTTAGGAGGAGGAGGCTTCATGGCTGAGTAAATTAACTCGAGAATTCTTTCCTTTGCAGCAGTGGGCAAGACAATTCAGACAAAAAAAATAAAACCCTCTGCTCCACCTCCACCCCCCTAACATGGAGACATGGATTAGTAAAAGCAAGTTCAGTTTCCTTGGCTTGACTTATCCATATCTATAATTATATCTATATATCAATCTCAGTTCATCCCCATTAGCTTCTAGAGACCACAGGATGACCTCATATATTGTCCTCCATCTGTTTCCAGTGTATATCAGACTCTTGATGTGAAGGTGTGAAGGCAGAGGAAAAATGTACTGGTTTAAAAGGGTGGAGCAGTTCCTCTTCTTTCCTTTGGTTGTCATCAGCCTCCTCATGGACCATTGTACAACACCAGAGATTTCATCCCTTAATTCTACAAGCTTAGTGGGACCATGGACTGATGATTTGACTTTCTGCCTGGTGGCCTTATGAGTTTTCTTCTGTCCAAAGAAATACAACAGAAGCACAGTGTGTAAATAGTTTCACAGGATTGAAATGAATATACTATTGAATTACAACACTAGAGACTGAAAACAAATATATACTGGAGAAAAAAAAAGGTAAAACAAAAGAGTGAAAGTTATCTAAATCCTCAGGACTCAAGATACAGACTAATCTACTCTACTGGCTAATAGAGAAGAAACATCCAGTGGGTTCTCATACAGCTTCATGGTAGAAGTTTATTTCTGTTTTTCTTTTGTAATGTACAGTGCTACATGATGATGTTTACAGAACAAAATATTAAATGGTCAACAGATGCAAGCATTTTATGGTCTGTGTCCTTCTCTTTTTCCCAAAGAGTATTTGGCAGTGCATAAGCAGTTTATTTTCCTTTCAGTAAAGCAAGCTTTCCTCACCATCTTGGTCTCTCCTGCTCCTTCCAGCTTGTGGGACAATCCCTGTGCACTGACCAAAATGGTGGAAACTGAAAAAAGACAGTAAATAAGTTAAATATCTAAATCTACAGTTAATAGTGTTTACAGAAATAACTAAACATGGAGCAGCAATTCTCAGTTACATGCAGGATTTCCTCTAACCAAAGGCACATCTAGATTGATTTGATTAGTTATCCTTCTCAAAAGTAGGAACAGTAATTCAGTACCTGCTGTTTAGGGTTATTTAACTCAGGATATGTTTTGCAGGACACTTGTAGAAAAAGATCATAACCATTTTTTGACTTGTCATCCAACAACAGTTTACAGAAATGCAAGTAAAGCCAGGTCCATTGACTAGGCAAGAGATGAAATTTAAAATTAAATTAATATGTACAATTGCATATACTTTTCAAAATTCATAAAAGTTAATGAGGCCCATTAAATATCAGCAGCCTTTGAAGATCTCATAGCTTTTAAAAATGTATGGTAAAGCAAGTTTTTGCTTTTACCTATCTCACAGTAGTAAACATTTATCCATATAATGTTTATTAACATTATGTATGCGGGTCTTTCTACTTCTTTGTTACAAAATGTTACTTTTAGCTGAGCTGTGCAGTTGACCAACCCTAAATTTGTATATAGAAGATATGTGGCTTTAAAAGTTTAGGCACAAAAATAAACAGTCCCCCTCCATGGTGGGGTGTTGAACTAGATGAACTTGAAGGTCCCGCCCAATGTAAACCATTCTGTGATTTCGTGACATGACGTTCAAGGAAAACAGCTTTCTGGGTTCCAGAAGTACTGTAATTGGAAGAGGACAGTCATAAAATATTTCATGGAACAAATATCACCCTTAAGTACTCAAGACTCAACATGGAAAATATCCCTATTTCCTAAGGATTGTAATTTGTGCACCAGTTGCTTTTCTCTTTTATCTGAATAATGCAATAAAACAGTGGCTATTTCTTTTGGAAGAATACAACTAAATTAAAGCTGATGAACCTCTACAGTCTAGTTGGAAAACAAAATATTTTGATCTTTTCAAACAGTGTTTTGGAACAATCATGACAAAAGATACTAAACTGATATTGTCATACTTAATTTTTGATTAGGTAAACTTATTTGCTCTTTTATTCTCTATAATGCTCTTCCAAGTATGCAAGTCAGAAAAAATTATTACAGTTTCAAGGTTTAAGAACAAAGGAAATTGCCTGCAAAGTGATGCATGAATAAATAAGAGATATATATATGAATACCAATATACAGTTATATTCTATAATCTATTTATATTATGCTACTTGCTCTTCTGACCAGTAGATAGTGGTAATTATCTGTGCATAGGTACACGTATGAGAAAGAGAGAACAGATGTCCATGATTATGTAAGTTATGGTAATTAATAGTACATAAATGAAACAAGTTTGTTTTTGTTGATGTGTCACTTGCACACTGCTCCTCTTGAGCATTGGATTACATCCTGTACACGATCGCCTTATTGTCTACTGTCATAAAAATTCCAGTTCTGTTTCTGAGCAGTCACAGAATGGGACTTGCCAGCTGTCATGGAAAATGTATTCAGTTTCATTTCCACTTAATTTATCTAATCTTAATTCTATTATTATTTTATTACAATTATATAAGTGCTTGGGGCAACAATCTAAAGTAAAAACAAATAAACAGTAGGAGTTCCAGATAATTTGTAAGTGATCTGAAAGGTCTAATGGAAACATCATTACTGCAGTTTTATTTTTTGAAAGGTTAATATTATAGAAGCTTCATCATTGCTGCTATAGTTAACAGTCTGTCAACACTGACATGTTAAATTTCTGCTTCATGAGATTAAAGGCTAAACTATAAAAACACTGGACAGGGAAAAAGGAAGTTGTGAAATAGTGTTTAGATATTCAAAACCCTTGTAACTACAGGCCTCACATCACCTTCATTTTCAGGACTGTCTACTTGAAACACAGAAGAGCATCCAAACCCATGATTAATTCCATTTCTCTTCTGCTAAACTCTCACACAGAGGCACCTGCCAGTTTCCATGGCTGTAATGAAATTTGAGTATACACTTAAAGATGTACATCCTAATGTATCTTTCACCACACTGAGGTGAAATGGTTTGCCATCCTGGGTTTGGCTGACCATCTCCTCTTCAGCAAAAACCATGAGCAGCTGCATTCAAGTCACTTGTCTCCCAGTCAAAATGGGTTTGTTTGGTTTGTGCTTAATCATAACCTTTTGCTTCTTTTTCAGTGCTGAGCCCACCCACAGTTGCTCTCAGAGAGTCTGTGTAAACGCAGAGTGCTCACTGTAACTCATTGTACTTCTCCATCACCTTTGTTGCCTAGCCTAAACCCTCCACATAACATGGCTGGTTTAGGGCGCCCTGCAAAAAATTTTATTTTCTCTTTTTGTCCTATCTAATGCAATAAGCCATTGATTTATGATGTCCCAATCTTGCTTAAATATCTTTTTTTCTCTTTTTCCTCCTTTTTGTACTCAGCATTTAGATCGTATGATAGATGTCTCACTCTGTCTGAGCAATAAAAGCACATAATAAAAACATATAAGGAAGGTGATAAACAACTCACTTAAAAATAAAAAGTTATTATGCACAAATTTAATCTTATTCCAGAAATTTTTGTTAAGTATGAAACTAGTAAATACAAGTATTCTAGTGGTCCCATAGTGACATGTTGGTTTAATTTAATCCACTGTGTAACAAGATATTTGATTTGACTAAGAAAATGCAGTAAAATATCCTGAGCCTGATCTAGCTATGACTGAATATGATGCAAGGTTTTCCAGTGGTAAAATGTAAGGGGAATCACCATGAATAGCTGAATCTGAGGCAATGAGAATTCAAAAGGAAGGTTTTGAATGACATCTCAGCTTCTAACTTCTGGGATTTTCAGCAGCATTTAGCATTTCTTTAAAAGAAATTTGGACTTGACTGGAGATAAGCAGCTGCAGATAGCATTACTTATCTAAGATGATTCTTCTCTCCATCTGAAAGAAGACACAGGAAAGAAAGGCAAAATTCCAGAGTGATGACTCCATAAATGGTTTATTTAGAAACTGAAACTTGACTTTGTTTTCTAGCAGAAACCAAATGTGTTAGTTTGATTTGGATACAGTATATTGACAAAGGGTGGGTTGTTTCTTTTTTTCATCTAACCCTGGCTGAAGAGACGGAGAAAAAATAATCAGTCCTGAGAGTAAACAATGATCCAAACCCTTTGTTTGCTTGAGATGGCTGACCTTGCTACGAGGACGTATCTGCACAGATGATGGTGCTTCTGGAAGGAGTTATGGAATCCTGGCAAGTGACTCAACGCCTGCACAAGCACTGCCAAGACTCCGTTCAGCTCTGATCCAGAAGATGTGCAGCCCTGGTGTGCCTGGGAAATCTTCTCTACACAGCCTGGCCCCCATCTCCTCCTACCGAACTGCTTGTCTGTGGAACTGATATTCTCTTTCCAAGGGGAGCAGGAAAAGGCACGATGAGCCAAATTCCGATGAGCCAAAGTCAGATGAGCCAAAATCAGATGAGCCGAAATGCGTGCCCCGTGTAGAGGCCCAGCCGCAGTGGGAGCTCGCTGATGGACGCCCTGCGCAGGCCGGAGCTCTCGTGTCCCGCCGCCTTCTGACAATGGACACTACGTCTCCTCCTCTGGTTGGTGTGAGAAAGCTGTGAGGCTGTGACACAGAAATCACCTTCTAGCTTGCTATTAAGAAAGTTTAGGAAATTGACTGCTGCTAAAATAAGAGATATGAAAGTTCCATCAGCAGCTCAGTCACACGGGGCAAATCTCACAGGCCTTACGCAGTCGGAACACCCATGGAGCGCGCTCGGCAGGGGCTGACCCGCAGGATAATGGGGATGCATACTGAATGAATTGGAAGTAACACCTGGCCTTTGTCTGGAAAATTACCATTTTTTTAGGCCAGTCTTCAAAGCTGAACATTTCTTTAGGACTCTGGAGCCATTGAGGAGGCAGACAAAAGGAAGAGAGTCATGGAGAGACATGTAAAAGCTGTAGGCCCAGCAGAAAGGGCGAGAGGGTATGCGAGAAGGCTGAGGGAACAGAAGTTAAAACCTCAGCATAAAATTCCAGTTCTTCCCATGCGGATCAGTTTTTCCAAGGGTGAAAGGAAAATGAATTTTCCAATGCATTTAAGTGATTTCACTACACAATTATGTGCTTGCCTAAACTTTAGCCACATACTGTTACCCATCCTTACAAGTAATCAGTTTTTGGTCTGTGTTTTGCAACATGTACTTAGTTTAAACATAAAATACATTCATATTCTCTGTGTGCAAAGAGACACATTCACCAAACTCTGTGCCCTGCCTCTCATTACAGAGAGAGGGAATGCATCTTTTCTGGGCAAACATTACTGTAGAGGAATAATGCTTTACCTTTAGGAACATCCAGCATCCATTTGCTGCTTATATCTAATTGAGGGAAATACCACTCTTCTACACTAGCATCCAAGCTTTCAAATAAATGCTCAACTCACTACATTCCAGAGCAAAAGAAACCATTGCACAACCCAGATGGAGGGGTATGTGCAGAATACTGGGTAGTTACATTCTCACAGATATCTTGCTCTAGTCTGAGACTGATCCAGCATAACAAGTAGGTTGAAGCTGGTAGAACTACCCAAATGCTTAAAATTTCACACTTTCTCAAATGTTTACTTTTCTGGATCAGACTCTTGTGAATAATTGGGCCTGGAGCTTCTTAGACTATTTTTGGGGGAGGGGTGTGATCAGGTCATAAAAATGAGAATGTCATCTTTATAGGAACTTAGCAGTCACAAACTGCGAGCTGATCATCAGCCTAACTGCATGTCATCCTCCCCTAAATCAGATTAGTCACAAATGCTTATCAGCTAAGCCCTAAAATCCTGATATAGTTTGAAAACACAAGTTTTTCTGAAAGTTATCTTGGAGACCTAATAAAAAACCCAAACATGGCAGCTTTGAATATATCTGGTGACAGTGCCTAACAGCCAAGAGGAATGAGGGACAATTGCTATGTAAAGTTACAATCTTTTCAAAAACAAGCCAGTCAGATGACTTCCAGCTCTGGAATCTGCTGTCATTGCCAGCAGCCACCCTCAATATTCTTGCCTTGTTTCGTCTTTGCTAGCTCACATCTTTGTGACAGCTATTAGTATTTTGAGTAAATTATGCAGCTTTGATTTACATAGCCAGAGAAAATTCTTTCTCATCTGCTGGTGGTACCAGGTCTGCCCAGCCTGAGCAGGTCTGTGCAGTCTGGTGGGCTGTAGAGTTACATCAACCTCCAGGTTGGAACATTACTCTCAGAAAACCTCTACAACCATTTCATGGATGACAGGATGCTACTGTGCCAGGAGAGCAAGCCTGTGCATAGGAATTTATTCAACTCTGTACAAGATTCCTTAATTTGGTGCAAAGCAAGAAGCCAAAGCCATCATTTTTTAGCATCCCAGTGACATGCTGGTAAGTCTGTCAGCTATTTCAGATTTTTCTGAGCAGTATTGTAATCACAACAGCACACGTTATACCTTTGCAGAGATGCTTCTTGAGAAACAAAGTATATAGTATGGACCTAATAACAGGTTCAGTACAGCTGCAAAATACTGCTCGGTTGAGCAAAGAATTCCTGGTTTACATTTCTGTTCCTCTGTCTCTTCTACTACCAGAAAGAAATTATTTTCCCCCATATTGTCTCTAGGTCCAAAATTAAAGGATCTGATATATTTCTTTTCTGAGTACCTGTTTCCTGCTTTGAAATGTAAGGTAAGAAATAGTGTAATTTTTTTTTTATTCTAGAGCACAAATAAGGTTGCTTATATATGCCTCAAGTGCCAGAACTTGGCATGCTTATGCTCTAGTTATCCAGCTGACTTTCTGTATTTATTAAATTTTTAGTACAGTATGTGGCATTATAATCAATGCACTATTGACAAAAGCACTTGCATCACACACTATTTATTTAATTTACTACACTGACTCTAATTTAGTAAATTTAATTCATACATTGTGTTCTCCTGGCAAATTCAGGTGCATTATTCAGAAAGGGCATATGGATTGTTTAGCAAACCACTCTAAGTTATGTCAGGGGCCTTGCTTTAGGCTGTTGGTCATTAACCTATTCTTTATGGAAAACCTTGCTTGCTGCACATGTTGGGCAGTAACTTGTGAAGTCTGGCCATGTTTTGCAGCATTTATAATGTCTACTGAAGTCATAATACAAGAAGAATTTTACTGTAAACTGAAGGGACCATCAATTCTAAATCTCCCACATTTTTAGAACCAGCTATATCAAAGCAATCTGATTGTCACTCTTTTGCACATAGGATTCACCCATCAGTAAGTAGTCTCATATTACAGACATAAAACACTGATAAGCATTTTAACTGTGGCAGACTAGCTGCAGCCGTGTTGCATTTGTGTTTCCTTATTTTATGTGTGCCAGTTATCTAGATTAAAGTTGGAATAGCATAGCACTCCACTAGATGACAGGCTTGGTTTAAAGCCAGGCCACTTAGTGATGTTTATCAAACAATTTTCAGCTACATACAGTAGCACAATTCAAAAACTTGAGAAGACCCTAAATTATCAAGCATGCCATGAGAGGTCATTTCTTTTTTTGGATGGAAGATTAAAACATTCTCCTCACAAATACATGGAGTCTCCCTAGTCAGAGGCATCAGTGAAATAATCCAATTTCATTTTTTCTACCCAGTTTTGAATAAATGTGTAACCCTCATGGTTCTGAACAATCTCACCCAGTAGTTTGGAACCAGAGATGGAAAACGTGTCAAATCAGTGGCCTGTGAACTTCAGAAAGTCCTGCTTTCAATAGCTCATTTTTCTGTTCTTTGTTCTTAGACATTTAGTCTTTGACTGCTTGGTTGTGGTTTCTGAGCTATTAATGACCAATTCAATTCCATGGACTGCCCTCAGGCATTGGTGCCTTAACTTGCAGCCCAATTAGATACAAGTTCACCTTGATCTTCCCTTTCATAATGGCAGGACAACCTGTACTTTAGACCATCACAGGTATTTCCAGAAGAGTATGACTGTTGATTTTGATATATCCTGAGAGAGATGCCTCCTGAGAGGCAGAGGGCAAGTTTATCCTGGATGCTGATGACTGTTGGGACTGATACCATGTCTGGCCTTCTAGGTAGGCTGTCATAGGAAGGAAAACCTGGTTTGACTATCCAATGCTAACATTACCTGCTCCAAGGGACTTCTTTAAAGCTAAATTACTTTTTGCATTAGAAACCTAATTGAAGTAAATTATGTGGAAGGAAGACTGGAACTTTGTTCTGAACTTACAGGTTTGCCTGTTGCTGCTGTAGAAAAAAAAATCATTAACTGTGTGCTGTACAGAAAAACAAGTCAACAGCCTGACTGCATCACTGCCACCTCTGTCTCTGGGATGTCTGTAGTGACCCAAGGTGTGCTTACAGAGGATTTCTTGCACACTGAAGAGTGACAGTGAACTTGTGTTAACTTCAGACAGAGAAACAATACTCATTGCCTGCTCCTTCTGAGGAGGAGAAATGGCTGCTCACTTGCTTTGCCAAATCATGATTTGAACAAGAAAGCTCTGAGTTAGCATCCCCAACACCTCTCCACTACTTTTGACTGAAGCACCTCTTCAACTATACAGTACTTTATAATAAACAAGCTATAATCAACATCAAAACCAGCTGGCACTTGGCATAACTCCATAAATGAATGGAGTTAAGAAATTCCAGATAACTTGAGCATCTGTAACAATAACTTTACAATAGAAGCCTTTCTGTGATAAAAGCAAACAAGAAAAATACACCCTGATGCTCAGAAAGGTTAAAGAGCTAATGGTATGATCCTTGCAAATGCTGCTTCATTCATTATTCTCTTCTCAGTAAAACCAGTAAAACTTGTCCTTTAGGCTTATGTTGTATGCATTCATATTTTAATACTGAGTAAAAATATCCAGTACACTTCCCCTGTTTTAATATTACAGGATCTGATTGTTCATATTCTGGAATCAGTGGAAGTGTTCCCACTGATAATAGCGAGAGCAGAATCTGGCTTCTAAATTTTAGAGGATTGAAGGCATCCTTAGAACAGCATATCCTCTACTCTCCACTTTGTTTGATGAATTCTAACATTCTTTTGATGTAGACTCCAAAATAAACCATTTTCTTCTTTGGATATATGTGTTGAAAGAGATGTAAAACATTGAATAGCAGAGTAAAATATTTTGTGTTTCAGGCCACAAGCCCATTTAAACCAGAAGATGCTAATAGCTGTTAGTTAAAAGAGAAGAAAATATAGAAGAATAAAAATGCTGGGCAAATCTCTTCAAACTCAGGGAAATACCATATTGTTTGGTGCAGGCACATGTGATATCATACTGACATTGCCTAAAAATGTCACTTATGCCTTGGTGTCTGTCTACGATCATGAGCTGGATATTCAAGGAAAGGTCTTGTGAGCATCCTGATTCTGCTTCTCTGCACTCTGCTGAGAAAGTAGTTAAGCAAAATGGATAGATAGGAGGGTAAATGCCATTTATAAACACAGAAGCCCAGTTCTCTGACATGCTGATGGTGGAGGGAGGGGTAAAGGCACATCAGGATTACATTCACTCAACATTCACTTTCTTAAAGTTATGATGAGAATAAACTTTGATGAAGTCTATGTTAAAAAATATATCCAGTGGCTAGAGAATTGTGAAAGATGCCTGGCAGTCCTGCATAACACTGATGTCACAGCTCTGACTGACTTCATAGAATATAGTTGATGGAACAGATGATGGAATGCAATCATATTGTTGAATGTAGCATTCTAGAAAGATGCTTCAACGTTAAAATCATATGTGCAATGTAGAATCTGGGAAAGAATAAAATAGGATATAATTGAGTAGAACAGAACAGAGTAAGCTTGTTTTTCAGAGGCTGTGGTTTTGACTGCAGCTCTGAAATGAATTGAATTTTCTTCTTTCTGTTTTTTCTTAGTGATTAATTATTATCAAATATTCTTTACTAGCTTTGACATCTGTTAAATGTAATTACTTTCTCTTCCATATGTAAATCAAGGTTTTTCTTAAAAAAAAAAAAAAGAAAGAGGCAGTTTATACTTAAATTAAGTACTTTTATCTGCAATTTACAAGTTAAGGTGTATGTAAAGCCTGTGGCTATACTAAAGGCTCAGTTGTGCCTTCTAGGCACAGTGTTAATTAAAGGGTGATGTGGATTCATACAACTCTGAGGAGAACTCTGGAAGGGATTATACCTTGGAGAGGCACAATGCCTCCAGTGCAGCACAGCATGCCAGTAAAATGCACATGCTGTGCACCACCCGTGCTGCTGTTGCTCAGCACCTCCGTGGGCCCATCTCCTGCCCTCATCCATTTTGCTGGGGTTCACACCCAGGGGACAATGGAAAGGGACACTCCTGGCATCGGTCTCCGATTCCTGCATGCCAAGGAAAAGGTGGTGCTGACTTCCTTTGTGCTGCTGATAACTATTCAGACAGGACACAACCTAGTCAAGGATTAACAGAAATTGCCAAGTGTCATTCCCAAGATATAGGTTCTCTTTTTACTCGGTGTCGCATCTTTTAGAAGTCTGACAGCATATATGATGTTTGACAGCTTCTTACATTTTATCTAAACCCATCCTATATAGCTGATTTTGAATAATTCTATATCCATGTCTGATTTTGTTCTCCTTCATATTTTTCATCAGGGATCATTTTCCCCTGGGGCAGCTCTTTTGACACCAGTGTAGTTTTAGATATGATTTACTCCTATGCAAATAAGATCAGCATCATACCTATGGACCTTTTGTTTAAAATATTGACAGTATCCAAAAGATTTATACTAATCTCTATGTAAATAATATCTGTGATCAACTTAATACACATTTAAGGGGTTTTCAAGGCTGCATTACTCACTGGATTAAATGTACATTTTGGTAATATATTTTGCTATTGTACATCCAATAGATCTAATTCAGCCCAGGGTGATCTTTTTATAACCGAGTAATAGACCACTGAAAATAGGATTTATTATAGAAATGCCAAAGCATGCTTATTTATAGTATAATAGGGCAAATTGCCCCTATAATAAATTCTCTTCAGTTATCAAATCATTAGTCTTTTATGGTAACACTGACAAATGATCCCAAAGGCAATATGATATTATTAATGTAATGTATTAACTTTCAATTTTAAATTGGCTATTGGATCTGGAACCACTGCACGTTTTATGATGTAGTTTAAGCAGGACTTGTGACCTACATCTGCATACCTTCACACAAAATGTGACTATACATAGTGCTTCAGACTATCCTCATATGCAGCATGAAAAGAGTATCACTCTGAGCCCACAGTTCAACACAGATCTGTAGATTGCAGCCACTGAGAGGAAACTGTTGCCAATAAATGTCTAAAAGGAAAATTTTTAAACAATGCAGAAAATTTTTGGTAAGTCATTGTCAATATTGTTCCCAAGAGAAAGCAGGTCAATTGTTAAGAGCTGATGAAAATAAAGACTAGAATGAATTTTCTTTAAAATTTAGCTTTTGAGGGTTCTTTTCTTAGCAGCAGGTTATTGTTTCATAAGCTGTTCGCTGTTACTATAGAAGAAACAACATGTATATTTGATCTGGAAAAAGTTCAGAACCAGGGTCCTTTGTAGAGATTTTACATTTGTATAAAGTAAAACAAAATAAGAAGGCAGGATTAAGAAAATGTTATAAAAGAAAGCTTTGCAAGAAGTATTTATTTGAACAATGAGATTGGCAAGTCTAACAATGTTAAAAAATCTGCTTAGCAACTTTTCATAATTTAGATTTGTAGTGCTCAGCAGATAGATTTTTTATCATCAGTTCAGTCCCATATTTTAGTACTAGAAATACAAATAATTTAAATCATTAATAGTCTCAGAATGAGGTGATATTTAATTCCATAAATATTATGCTTCGACATCACCAGCAATCTATTCAGAATTTTAACTTCTTTTTCAGTGCCTCAAGGCTAGATTGCAAAAAAGTGAAAATTTTCTATTTGTCTTTCTGGTCAGTTGGATAATATTTCTTTTGCTTAAGAGAAATTTAGCACATTTTTTCCAGTAGCCACTTAAGTGGGTCATTGTTGGTGCCAATGTGCTGTAGAGATTTTTGTGAAGATTTTTTTTTCTGTATCTTTCTTATGTTATGCATTTTTCTGTTGCAGAGAAAATCTTGATTTCTTGACTAGCCTCACTCTCATTCCAGCTATGAATAAAGCAGCTAACTGGATGAGCAAAGTTAGGGCAACTGGCTATCACCCGCAGACCACATTATAGCATGGAAAAATTCATCCTGGATCTCAGTCAAAAGTCTCTTCCCTGTCTGTCTTCTCCCAGCCAGTTAACATAGTCTCTTCAGAAATTCCTGCAACGGAAGACACAGCTTTATCCCAGGTGGAGATTCCAGTGCTTTTATGCTCTCCACCTGAAAAACATTTACAGATATTTCTGCAGTCCCTTCTACTCACATTTGGCCAGCAGAGCCCATCTGTAATTTTATTAATTTACACTGACATGACTTTAGACCATGGATTAAGCACTCATTAATAAGCAGTAAAAGTATGTGTTTATATCTGTCTGTCTTTATCAGAAGAAAGCATCTCTATCCCAGCTACTATGTCATTCATGAATACTCATCTGATGTGCAACATCCTTCACTCATCCTGTAAGAATGTTCTCTTTTCAGCTCATCTAAACAAACTCCTCAACTACAGAATGCAGCAGCTTAAAGTCCAGTTTGGCATCCCTTGTCATGTCAAAGCTTTTGCCCAAATGAGGTGGCTCATGATCTGAGGTGACTCGTGGACTAGCAGTTGCTATGAAAATTAAGAATGTGGAAACACCCAGGGAACCAAAATGAGCCTGAAACCACCCCTAAATCCCATTCTCTGCTGTCTGCATAACAGAATTCATCACCAAGGATTAATTTTCAGATGTAGGTACAAAAATAATTCATCATTGATTTATACCTGCAGTTACTTTTGGAGATGCAATTATACCCACTATCCCAAAGCCAGAGGCCAAGTCAAAACACATTCTAAGAATCAGATGCTAAATTTCTGGTGGTGATGTAAAGGCCTCGAACAGCTGCCCATGCTCAGATCACACTTGATCCTAAGACCATTGAAGGCACTGTGAATTTTTCCTTTGACGTCAATGGGCTTCAGATCAGGTCCTGAGCAACTTTTTTAAAACCTCAGAGAAATCAAAACCATTTCCTTTGGAATGAGACTGTTCACACTCCTTAGTGAAGACTATTTCCTTTCCAAGCACAGCTTTTGTACCCAAGTCACATCAGCTGAATTTCTATTTTTACCAAAAGCTTCATTTTTTAAAGAAGCAGGAAGTATGTTTTTACTTATATTTCATCTACTACAATCTAAACTATTTTTGTTCAACTTTCAAAAATATCTCCAGCTGGGCAGACCAGACCTACAACCAAAAATGCAAAACATTTTAGAAAGTTATGGCCATTTAAAAACATCTTTTTTAAAATGAACACTCCTTGCAGAGGGATTGTCCCTACACACTGCAGCCAGTACACTCCAGTAGATTATTTTGTCTAAAATGTATGGCACCATGGAAAATATTATGACGTGAATAACAGAACTGATACAACACTAACTGTCATACATCATGACAAATACTGTATAAATTGATTTATAAATGTTTCCAAAATTCAAAATAAATTGCAAAGTATAGTAGACCAGAGAGAGTAGATCTACCTGTCAGGATCCAGTTCTGTCTAACCATTTCCTGAAAGTGATGGGGAGATTCTTAAATAATTTTGTCCATGAAAAAAAATCCTTGTGATGACCAAGAGAAGAGTGAGATATTCCCCCTTTATTGAAGACTGTGAGAGTGGTGAGTGTGTGTTCACTGCTTGGATAGAACAAAGGTGCAAAGATGTGTTCAGAGACACTATGTTGATGTGCAGAAAAGCGGAGTACACCAGTTTGAATCTATTCCTTTGTGTAAGCAGGTCTCTCATAAAGTTTTTGCCTTGGGACATTACTGACCACTGGGCTGTGAATATTACTTGGGCAACTTTCTGTCCCTTTGCTGAATACCAAAATTTCTATATTGTTTCATGGACATAGAAAACTGCCATATTTATCTGCTAAAATTCATGTGTGCCAGTGTTTAAGTATATCATCATTTTAAAGGATAAGGTTATAAAAGATCTTTGCTCCTTGAACTGAAATAATTGCTTATGGTGATGGAAAGGCTACCTTAATTAGATTAGGTTAGTTATCATGGGGAAAAAGATTAGACAAGTCAAGCATAGGCATGACAACCTCACCTCAGTGATGGCCATCTCCCATTTAATGTTGATTGCAACGTCATTCTGGGAAACAGCACTCTCTGGAGAAGTTGCTTCCTGAAGAATCTCCTATGGGCACTTCTTGCCAAGTCCACCACTGCATTCCTGTTGTATTGGGCCTCCATCCCTTGGGAGAACATCTGTGTAAAACAGATAGATAAGGTGATCATCTGCAGTTTCCCCCTGTTGTTTCCTGAGCATTCTGAAAAGATGTACCTCTCAGGGGCCCCAGACCTGTGATTTTGATGCAGAAGCAAAAACACGTGTTTTGCAGAGGAAGAATGTAGATCCTGTGGGATACTTATGATGCACAGTAGTCCTGAGTAGAAGCTAGGTGAGACAAAACCAGATGATTCCCTTGGTGAATAATAGCTCAAACTATATCGTAGATAGTCTTGGGATGAGATAAAACAGAAGATCTCAATACAGAAAAACAGTCTAAGAAACCTCTTCCAGACTGAAAACATCAGCTAAAAAGCCTGAATGAAAAGCACTGTCAAGTCTGGACTGCATCACTTTCTTCTCCTATGTTAATGAAAGACTTAGTCTAAGCAAAATTTATTGTCCAAAAATGGCTTGTTCTAGAACCTCAGATGAGGCCAGTAGAAGGGACAGAGATGAGTAATTTGCTATAGTATGTGAAATTGCCCCCAAAATATGTACTGTGCCTCAGATCAAAAACAAGCAGACCAGGAAGTATAAAATAAGCTTTGAAGGCAGTGCAGGGGGTCACAAGTGTTTTTTGGTGTGAGGGTCTTAGTGGCCTCAGCTGATGTCAATTTAAAGAGACAAATTATTATACCAGAGGCTGGAAAAATAATGTGGTATTATTCCCCGAGGTATTGATATCTCATCAGACACATTATTTTGAGTTAAGCAGCAAGACAAAAAGGAGTTTGGGGGGAGGGAAGCCAAAAAACAACGAAAAACCCCCAAACCAAAAACACCACAGATCCTCCGAGTATGAATTTAACCAGCTAGTTGCCTGGCTTCACTATGTTTTTTAATCCCATGAAAAAACTTGACTTGCTTATCTGGCTAATTGGGACTCTTCTTGTACCATGCCAGTTCAGGAAGCCTAAAGAAAAGGGGGATAAATACATACAGAAAGAGAAGCAATGAATAGGCAGTCATCCTGTGGGTCTAAGAATTGCCCTAGCAGATACCAGACTCCCAGTTCTAACTCATTTCTTTAACAGCACTGATGAACATCAAAGAGTACTGCACAGAGCATGCTGAGTCCCAGTTACACACCTCAAAAGTCAATGTTACTTCAATAGAAAGTCTTTGGCAATTCAAAAATTAAATAAAGGCCAAGATACCCAAATGCTCTCTAAAAGGTATACACCCTTACTGATAACAATTGTTTCCTCAAAATAGATAGTTATTAATATACAACACTATATCATTACATGAAAATTTTTTTCAGAAATCTGTTAAGAGCACATATGGGTATTATACTCTGCAAGATATCAGGAAAAAAAGCGTCAAATAATTAATTTCAGTGAATTTCTATTGCTTTTTCAAAAGCCATTTTTAGACACAGGAAATCTGAGCTCAGCTCGTGTTTAAAGGAGAAATAGAGTTAGTACAAATAATTGGTACATGTTGAAGCTGGGCAAGCATGAGCTGTTTTATTTTTTTAAAAAAACCCTCTTTAGAAGCTGTACAAACCCTCTGTAGCTAAATACAAGTTCAAAGACTTATGTCTTTCACATCATTTAGCAAAAAATCATTGCAACAACCGTCTTTGATTATTGGGTTGTTTTTTTTCTTTCTTCCCACAGTAACAAACAGATATTTCTCTAACACCTTAATCCAGTGCAAGAAAACAAACTTCGCCATGTGGCCATAAAATTAATTCAAATAAGTAATGGATAAGGAAATTAATAGATTAAGTGGTCTTTAATTTCAGTTGTATAACCTCCCTAACCTTCGTGACAGTGCTCACATGCATACTCATGTCACATACACTTGCCTTCCTGCAAGTATACCCAGTGTCCAATCAAGTGGCTATGGCATGTAATGAAAGTATAGAAGTAAATTCTACATTCACCAGCACACACAGTGTTGCTTAAATTGAATTATTTTCACAGGAAAAATTGCTATGCTACGGTAGATATGCCAACACTACCTTGGGTAATATATATCAACTATCTGAAAGGAGTATATGTGTCTGAGTGCTTTATTAAACCATTGCATTAAGCTCCTAACAAGAGTTTGTGCCCTTTACTCCACAGGGTGTTGCTGTTTAGTTCATGTTATACCTGGTCCTGCCTCTAAGATTGCAAGTAGTTCTGGTTTTGTTCTCAGAAAAGGACAATAAGCTTTTCCTATGGAAATTAACATAAATCAGGGTTAAGAAAGCATGCTAAGCCTCCTCTACCATTATTTTTATTCTAGACTGAATGCACTGCAAATAAGATGTAGAAGATGTGTCAATACAGAAATGCATAACAGATAATTCATGCTGAATATCTTCAATGATAGTCTAATTTTGCAAGACCAAATTGAAAGAAGGCTTCCTTTTTGTCATACAGTAAAAATAATCACCATATTTTCATTTCTTCAAATATGTCAGAATTGTTATTTTTTAATGTGCTCCTCATTGCTTTGTATTTCCCTTCCTCTCACTGTTTTTGATATATTTTTCTTGATGTCATGTTCCATAGGCTTTCTTACTTCATTTATCTCTTTCAACCCATGACCATGTGATCTTTTCTCATTGTAATGGGTTTTTCTGATTTTATTTCCTTTCTTTTCTTTTTCATTAGGTCAGACCACCATAGATCTGTAGTTTACTTTTTAAAAGAATGGAGGATTGTACAAATGAAAGGAGGGAATTTATATTAGTTTTCATATTAAAAACAAGAACTAAGCTTAACTACAAATTATGTAAAATCCTTCAATCACACACTTTTTAGAATAAGCACCTAAGAGTAATGCCCTATAATGAGGACATCTGTACTATGTGAACACTCCTTTGTGTTGTGAAAGGGAGCAGAAAGTCATCTGGCTTGCCCAGGTTGGCAGTCCCCAAGCTGCCAGATCAGAGCCTGGGTGCTGATTGCATCTGGTGCCAAAAAACACAAGAGGAGGAGCCAACAGCTGAGATTGCAGGGCAAGTGCTCAGCAGAACCTGTGAGCCCCACTAAAGTAAATATTTAGATGTAAAAGGAACCATTTGGACATAAAAATTATTTGGATACATCTGCTTGATGAAGCAGCCATTACACCTGCCCAAGGCTCTTACAGATCTCAGTCTCAGGTGTGCTTGATCAAATATAGGCAGAAGAACGTTTGGATACAGGATCAGTCAAACCCATGAACCTCTCCATTAAGACAGATAGCAGCTAGAGCAGTACTGAAGTTAAACAGAGAAATCACACAGCAGGGAAGCAATGCACAGTAAAGTGTGAGGAGCTCTGAAGTGTGTTCTTATTCTTAACACCCCCTCCCCTTTTTTTTTTTTTTGCATGCTTTGGTCATTTTTTAAATAGTTCAGAACCGCCAGTTAATGCTGAATCTAGATAAATGACAGCAGTTCCTGCGTGTCTTAGGACATGTGGGATGCTAAGGGTTGCTCTAGGTACAGACATTTGTGGGAGTAGCTTTGCTGCCATAAGGGCTGATTTTTTTACTTTTTTTTCCAGGAAGTCTTAGATTGTGGAGCACAATTCATTACTCGTTTCTTGTAGCTCAGTACCAGCTTCAGCATGATCCAAACCACAAATGCGAGTCACTAATTATTGTTCCTTTGTTTCTTTAGAATCAAGCCTTTTTGTTTTTAAAGTGTTTTATTACTTATCAAGTGCACAAAAAGCAAAATTTCTTCTTTATTTGTACAAGAACATGCGCACATTTTTACTTTTTGTCGCTTGCTATTTCAGTTTTTCAATAACACAGAAATATCTGCTTTGTAAGGCCATAATTTCTCTTCCTGTTTTACAGTAAATCACCAGTTTCAGGACAGTAAGAATTTCAGAATTTCAATTTTGCTATTAGCAATTATAAGAAATTTTCTCTTAGTGCACTGGTACTAGGCTAGTACAGAATACTTTTAGATTTCAGGTTACTTGGTTCAAACTGTAGTACATGGAACTTTTCACAAACTACAGTGCACTTAGCCTGTTAAAAACGTTGATTTAATCCAGCTTTATGGATCACTGCTGTTAAAAACAGTGATTTTCAAAGTATGCCTTTAAAGCCCTCTTATTTCTTAAACCTGTTTTACTTTTCTTTGCACTAAGAATGCCAAGACAAACTGATATATCCCCCTGTAGTTAGAACTGATTCAGGGAATATACACAATATTCCTACACTACAACAATTCCCCCAAATTATCTGCATGCATGGAGAGCCCTATTTCCATTCCTGTCAGCCTAAACAAAGAATCCACATCAGTACTTCCATATTTCTGCCCAGGATTTCCCAGACAAAAATATGCATTCACATACCCTCAAAATATCTGAAGTATGCACAATAAATCCATTACTTTCATAACACATCAGACATCCTTGTGAATGTGCTGAACTGGACACCACATGCTAAGTAGCTGTTATGCCCCTGGAAGACAGAGACACACTGTGTGTGTCAGAACCTCCTGGCAGCACAGTCCAGCACTTTCTGGAGTCATTAGACTTAGGAGAGCAGCACTGCTGCAGAAGTCACTGAAGCTGCTCTCCCCAGCACTCCTGTGCTGGCATGTGCTTCAGACAGAGAACGTCTCCTCCAGCATCCTGCTCTACCCCACAGGGCAGAAGAGCAGGAAAACTCCCAGGCAGCTGGAGCCCCCCATCAATGCAAGATCACAGGTGGGCAGCCTTCCAGCAATTCCCACAGAAATGATGGAGCTGTGCTGCTCAGGGCCAGGTTAGGATGTGATTCTGCCACGTTTTCTCTCAAGAAAAGACGTTGGTGTTTGGAATTGGCTGTTGCTGTAGATCAACAAACAGAATCAACAAAGGGCAGGACACGTAACAGCGTAGGGATAATAACAGGCACATCAAGAAACCCAAGAACAATTTAAGCCAATTGTTTATTGCCAACAATTTAAAACAATTTAAACAAGCAAAGCCAACATAGCTACATCTACACACAAGCAGTCTGGTGAAAGATATCATTTACAACAAATGTTCAGTTTCTTGTCCATTTTCTGCAACTCCAAATTTCAGGAGACAAGTTCTGCTTTGGCAATGTTATTGTGCATACTTAATTCAAGGTATTAAGAAAGCATGTATGCACTTTTAAAGTTTACATTCATGTTGTGGGAGAAAAAAGATTGAAAAGAGAAAGAAAAAAAGAGAAAAACATGGGTAAGATGAAGGTGCTAGAATTGACTCTGTTTATTCATCTCTACATGTGAATGTTGCTGTGGTGCTCTTCCTCAACCTGAACACAATGACATGTACAGACAATCAGGCACATTGAGCCCAGCAGCAGGGGACAGGGGAAGCAGCTGAGCCAGGGAGGAGACAAATTCAGGGCAGATCTCAGGATGGCAGGGAAGAGTATGTCAGGAATAGTGATTTTACATCCTAGGAAGAATACTTTGTTTTTTCAAGAGACTTCTATGGTATAGTCCAAAACCAGGATGTTAGGCATACAAGGTTTAATTGCTGCATTTCAGCCCTCAGAAAAAAAAACAAAACAAAAAACCAAAAAAAACAAAAACAAACAAAAAAACCCCAAAAAACAAAATACAAACAAACAAAAAAAAAGAAAAAACAAAAACAACAACAACAAAACCTTATGTCCCTTTGTCATTTGATGACTTTGTCATTATACAGCTATGGTATAAATGTATGAAGAATGTAAGATATCATCCTTGTATTAATATACAGTATAAAGAAACAGGTCTAGAGCTCAGGACACAAATGGAGCTTTAGATTTGCTGTCAACAATGTCATATCCATGTTAATAATGCCCTATTCATGCCTGGGGCTGACAGTCTATCTTATTTTTATTCACAAATTCCATTTAATAACAGCAATAAGTCACTCTAGACAGTGTATTTCTAAGGGATTTCTGCACTTCTCAGGTGGTTAAAGTCACTTGACCTTCGGCCTCATGCCTTAAAAACTCCCTAAGAGATGTGCTAAATTGCCCAGAAATACATTGCCTGTCATGTCTTGTTGGTTAATTAAGGGCCAGCCTAGATGACCTATAAGGACTGCCCTTAAGTAATTACTAATTGATCTCCTACTCAAGAAAAATGAATAAATTCCACAGCAGCCGCACTGTCACATGGCATTTACTCAAATTCATATTCCTCCAATAGAGGATGAAAAGCACACGCTACAATCCGCAGAGTGGATTGAGTGCAGAGACACCTTCAGAGCAGCGAAGCCTCAGTCCTAGAGTTTGTCATGTCTGGTTGTAGCCACTGCTTTCAGCCCTTCACTTGCACTGAGACAAAATACATTGCCTGAAAATCAGCATTTGTGGAGATTAAGAAATATCTAGTATTTCCCATCTGGTTTTAACTACTTTGAAAGATGTTTAAACTTTGTTACAAATATCTAGCCAAGGAATCTCAGCAAGAGTGTTAAATTGTCACCTGATGAAAGCCTACCAAAACAGCCAGAGGAAACACATTTCAAAGGTTTTTTTCTGAAGAAAGGAGGTGGGATTTAGGTTGGTACAGGGGAGGGTTTTGCAGCTTTTTAAAACCCAAATTGTTTATCAGTACTCATGACAGAAATTTCCTGGCACTTCTGTTTAACAGAGTCCAAAAAACTGCTGTTTATCATCTGTTATGGAAAGATCATGAGAATGCTTTGAGTTGCATCAGAAATTTGGGCAACATATAGGAAGATATTCTCAGGAATAAGCAATATGAATACAATGCTCTTAAGAAATATATGCATAACAGTATTTATTAGCCTCCTGTCAGCCTCAGTAAGAGCGCATTTGTATATCATCCTATCCAAGCAGCTTTCAGATACTGACTTCTCACACCTATATTAGGGGTTTTCATGTCTCCAAATTAATCAGTGTAAAAGGGACCCGCTGCTGAAATATTTCTTCTGGACTCATTGGATGAAACGAGAAGTCATTGGAGTCAAAGATAACATTTCTGCTGACAGCAGTATAAGGCCAAGATTTTAGTTCTGTAGACATGAAGAGTATAAAACTTCAAAAAAATTGGGAGACACTCCAGAACATGATAACATATGGTACAGGAGGATAAGGCAATTTTTTTCGTGCCTCATATGAAAAGGTGCAGTGGTTACATGCTTCAGCTGATGCTTTATGCAGGGCTTTCCCCACTCTCCTAAAGCCACCTTAGGAGAAGAGTAGCGTTTACCCTGATTGCACAGAAACAGGGAATCTGAAATCTGGAAACACATTCTGATCACTGTGGGGCTACCAGCACCACTGGCATAATGCTAGGAATCACATTAAGACACCTGTCTCACTTATTAAATGCATAACTGCTTTATCTTCCAGGCCTTTTAATCTGTTCAATGTTGTGGAGTCAGTGTATGTAAAATGGTAAGTGTTATGGGTAGCTGAGACAAGGGACATAAATATACCTTCTGGTCATTATGACTGCATAACTGATTGCTAGTATTTGACTCAGTGTACTGTAGTGATTGTGTAGTGATATCAAGAGATTGATAAATTAAATAAATGCAACAGGGATTCCCCAAACTTGTTTGAAACAGAGACAGTGAGCTAGGAAGGGCTGCTTCCCCCACCTGGATAAAACCAAAGGGCTGAAAAGCACAGTCAAATCCAACAACTGCCCTTTCAATCAGTCCCCTGGTACTCTGTAAAAATCACATCCTGACCTATTTCTGCAGTTGATGCAATTCTGGTATGTTTGATTAAGGTGGCTACTGACAGGATGTGTAAACATGTGCAATGTAAGCTAATCTTTGTGATATAACATTTCTACAGTTACTCACAGGCAGCAACAAACTCGAATTTCTAGTGTGGGGAATTTTTCAGAACCTTGAAGCTAAACTAGATTTTTATTGTGTTAAATTCACCTTTTAACAAACATCAGTATTTATGCAGCCTCTTGGTGCAGCAGTAAAACATACTCCTTTAAAAATATGGGAATAAAAATAGTGATTCTGATTCCTAGTTTCTTGCAACTGAAAAGGCCTTTGATGTCATCATACTCTGCAATGATTTCTGTGTTTTTCTATAACATTTTTCTCCCTACACATGTGGATTTTATATCCTCTTCATGTTGGTATAGCATGAAGTCTTATGCGGAATTTAGAGGATCTGAACTAAATGTAGCTAAAAGGAACTTTTGGGTGAACTGCCTGGGATTTGTTCAGATGTGTTAAAGTAATGGGGGAAAGCACAAAAGGATAAAGAAAGAAAGGCCTTAATCTTTGTTCCATGAGTGATAAAGCAGCATCACATGGGTGAAAATTGGCCTGACCTTCACCCACATGATGCTGCTTCTGCCTCAGCCACTCTTTCTTTGCTCTGATTAACTGAAGATAGCCTCTTTCTCTGCAAGGAAAAGTCAAAGAACAAAATGAAAAAAAAAAATCTGTCTTAACTATAAAAGGTTTATTTTTTTAATCACAGTTGGGCTCATAGAAGCCAGTTTCTAATCTTATTTTTTTTAGCTAAAAGAGTGCCTTTTTAGAATTTCTTTGGTTCAGTTTCTTTAGCCCCCCCCTTCAAACCTCAGGGCCTAGATCTTAACTTGCTTCCCTTGGATGTGCTTTGTTGCTCATCTTCACTTTTACATGATAGCTGTTTGACTTAAATGGGTTGTCCGCCAAAGGATTGCCCCTTGGGGAATGGAAAAACTGGAGGGAGGGAGAGGGAAAGCAGTACTCAGCTGGTTTAAATGGCATGTACAGTATATCTATTGCCAGGGTTTTGCCAGTGCTCCAAGGAAACTTTCAGCTCAGCTTTTACCACTGAATGCCAGACAGAGACAAGATTTTATGTATCAGGTTATCCATGTTCATACAGACTAAAAAAATTACGGTGACACTGTTGTCAAGCAGTTCCTGTGACTAATATTTTTAACAGCAGGATATTTAAAATTTGACAAGGATATAATAATTCGTTGTCCAGACAGTCAACATGCTTGGAGAGCTGCTAATGTCTTCAAAGGTTGCAAGAGGGCACACTGAAATTAATCTCTTCTACAGTGTCTGCTACATAAATATTTTTGTCATACTATTGCAACAGGATCAAAATGGATTTTTAATAGGATATTAATCTACCAAACATCACTTAAAATCATGATTATGTAGATGTGTGTAAGTGTGAATGTATCTGCATGAGATCCAGTGAATTGTTGGCTAAGTGCATGGACTACCTTCAATTTGCACTGGTCATTTTTTCCTTTGGGAGCTAAGAATATACAGTGTTGTGTGAATGTCATTGTAATGTGCAATATCTGCTATTGTATTACATATCTGAGGTAGGCAATGGAAGGACCATTGAGGAAGGACCTCCCCAGCTTACCTACAGCAGGCATCAGACACTGGAAACACTGTATATTACTTAGACGTGTTATATTATGAAATAGCAAATTACTCAATAAGTTCACAGCAGTTTCTAAAATTGAAATCAGACATGCCAATACAAGCATACTCTGTGTAAGTCTAATAGGACTACCACTGATTAATTAGTGTTGGAAACAACAAACACCAATTCACTCTGTTTAGAAATTTTGCAGCAGCTATGATTTATGAGAACATTCTTAAAATAATACTGATTCTCATTTTGATATGTGAATACACTGACTAACAACATCTCTGCTTCTTTGGCAGTGGTTTCAGAAGCATCAGCATGAGTCCTTTTCTGGCCTGGACAGACTCTGTCTAGCTGTATGTCCTCACATGTACAGCTGAATCAATTATTATTTAGTGATATAACTGAGATTCACAAGACCTAGATTTTGAGTGTGTAGTAGTACCGGTCACACCATCTAAGAAAATGTCTCCATTTGTTTTCCAGAGTAAATTGCACCATTGTGTCCACAGAGTGCCACACAAAATGTTGTGGTTGCAAATATGTTCAGCAACAGTTAGGATTTGCATGCTGATTCAAAGCCAATTGAAGTCAGTGAAAAGACTCCTATTGATTTCAGTGTGCTTTGGCTCCATCACTTGATTCTTTGTTTAGAACTAATGATTATTTAGTGCAAGAGGCAATACTGTGAGCTTTGGGTGCTGCAGTACTCTAGCTAAAAATAAAATTATAGGGAAAGATTCTTTCAGGGAAAAAAATTATAATTAGCATAGCAAAATTAAGTTAGCTATTTAACACATACAATCATCAACACATACATATTTATGAACATTTATGGGGATTCATAAATGCTTCCATAATACACACAATGCACACCCTCAATATTCATACAAATTTTATTAAGAATTCAAGATATAAACCTCTAGGTACTGATACACAGGACAGACCAGTGATATCCAGGGTATCTGCAACATCCACTAACAAATGCATCAGAGAGTCTGTAGAGTCCTATTTTCTTCTGAATTGGCCCTGGGAGGCTGGTGACATCCCCAGGCCTTGCCAGACGGCATCAGGGACCTGGTTTGAGGCAACTGAAGGCAACCCTTATCCTCAGCCATTAATTACCAACAATGGACTATCAAAGTCCTGTATATTTTCTCCATAATCATCTTACAGAATTGTTTTTAAGCTCAAAATTTGACAAACCAGCTGGTTTTAATTTTGTGGCTGGAATCATTATTTCATTAACAAGAGGACAGCATTCATGATGACATATAAAATATTGACGCAATAGGCTAAATTTAAAAAGATGGAACATGCTGAAAACCACATTAAAAAACAAGAATGTGTTTTTATTTAAACCACTAAAAATACTTTAAAATACATTTTTGGTTGAATTGTCTGGTTCTTTTAGTGTTTCTCAGTGCTAAGAGGCTGCTTTCACACACCCACAAAAGCTCACATTGTTCATATATGGTACCATCTTCACCAGTAAAGATGCAACATGATTTGGTAAATTCACGTGCCAGTTAGTAGCTATTGACAGGACTAATCTGAAGCCTTCCTCACCATCAGAAGATAATGAGGTCCAGTACTTTTTTAATTTAAAATAATCTTAGCCAGCCATTGTATTTTACTGAAAATGCACGTTTCTACATATTAAATTGCTCTACATACAGCTTGTTTTGTATGACTTCTTTAGTTCATGGCAGCTGCCTTAAACAAGTTTGAAAGGCTCCATTATGGTCTTTTGGGTCAAAATTGTTTTTTTTTAAAGTGCCAAAGTACTTAGTTACAGTGAATTGGTAACACAATATCCACACCATAATATGCATATCGTGCATGACAAAAGGCAAATAATTTGTAATCCCCATTTAAAATAAAAGCATAAATACCTACTGTATTCAGCAAATCTGAAATATTCTACCAGTACATATTCAAAAGAAACCCAGTGTGTTCCTGTGAAAGACAACAATAGTCTGTACTTCTTTTTTGTGACTTCCTGAAAATGTATAGCTCTTTTTAAATTTTTGGGCTATTCCTACTTCATTATTAACATGGTTTCACTATTGAAATATATTTTAGGAAGTCTACAAATTGGAATCTATGTGCAAATAACAGCAACGAAGGCAGGAGAATCTACATGAAGTGTAGTCTCCCAGTGCAACAGAAGTTCAGATCGGAAAGGTGTCTCATCCATCTTGGAGGGCCCATTTCAGGCTCTGTCACTCACACCAGGAGTGTGCTAGAGACTGCTGCAGCTGTGGACTCCATGTCCACAGTCCTGTCTTCCTTCATACAGTCCTTACTTGCCACAGATTTACTCTCTCTGCCTGGTGTTTCTCACAGAATTTTATTAATAACATATATAAACACCATCCCTCCTTGTGTTACATTTGTTTAGTGATCCACATGCAGTATACATAATACAGGGACCTGCATTCATCTGCAAAGCCTGAAGATATTGTTCATTATGTTTTATATGCCAGAATAGATTAAAATTATTCCCAGAAGGGTGCATGTTTAAACTGGCAAAGAAAGATGATTGACATCTACCATAAGTACTTTTGTCAAAGCTTTGGCATGTTATCAGTTTGCAAAGCTATTCTAATGAACAGTGCCCATACTCACCAGATGTGCTATCAAGAATATGCCAGATACTTGCAAAATTCTGCTGCAGCCTTAATGCCAAATGTGTATGACACAAACAAGTCAGGCTACAAGTTCTGCTAGATAAATTTGATTGGATAAAGAGTTGAGCCTAAAGGGTCAAAGAATGTAAATAATTCTAGGCAGGAGCCTACCCTCCTGGCTAATTTCACTAAATGTGGATTATTATCTCTGTGCTCAAACACTAAATTGCCTTGGATAAATTTGCAACTTTAATACTGATGCAGGCAGCAGTAGAAAATGCTTAATTAAAATAAGGTTTTATATCTGTATCTCAGAAATTAAAAAAACTACAGTATTAAATATTCCTGTTTGTTTATCCTTTTATTCCCAAGTGCCCACTGCTAGCTCACAAACATTATTGTTTACATAGGGTACAAGAACAAGAACTAAAACAAAGTCTGTCACAAACACATTAGGGAGGATTTAATTCTTTCAGGCTTTCAAGACACCAAGAGCTTGGCAGAGGTTTTCAGCAATGCCTTTTAGTCCCAGTTTTGAAACCAGTACATACAGAGAGCTTTCTAAATTCCCTGCACATGGCAGGCCCATGCTTAGGCTGGTTCACATCTGCTCTGACTACCTGAAGTCTGCACAGCAATAGAAGATGTTGGTGAAAGGGATTTTGATTTCTCCTGTGACTTCTTCAAGTATTCCCTAGCCACTCATCATACAGATATGCATTTATGAACTTCTAATGTTTTAAATATAAAACACCAAATAAATTATTTTAATTAAGTAATTAATATAAAATATTTTGTTAAAGTTTCATTCTTTTGGAGGCTGTTGAGACTGATATGTCAGAAATAAAACATTGGACTTTTGTTTGGCTTTGTTCCAGGAAGCAGGTACCACATATTTGTAGATTCAGGTAAAAGCTGTTACACAAACTGGGAATACTTTTATTTCATTTCCTTGAGAATCTACTGCAAAATTCTGAAAAAATTTAACTAGATTGTCATCACCTTCTTATCAACCTCCCACCAATAATCCAAACATAGATTTTAGGTAACTGCTTGAACAATATTGAAAGCTGGCCCAAGAAAATATGTTTATTTAGAGATATTTCCTTGCAATGATTCCTCCACACTGTCCCTTGCAAAGTGAAGCTAAAGAAGATCATTGTTTTTGTAATGGAGACTGTACATCTGCCAAAATAGTAATTAAAAAGTTTCCTTACTTCTTCCCTGAACTTAGGAAAATTCCCCACTGCCATGGGATACTAAATCCCATACTGCAGATGTCTAAAACACTATTTGTACAAAAATACGCACTGCCAATGATTTCAGGAGTACCCAGATGCTCTCAGTTATGTGGAAGAGTTAACATTTGGCTGGCGTCTTCCCACTTATCCTTGCCATGGGAGGGAGATCCTCCCTTATGGCCTGGGAGGCCCAGTGACAGCACTAACACCAGCTTCATGTCTTCCTTCTCTCTTTAAGAGTTACTGTGCATTCATATAGAATAATACTTTCAGAGTGTAAGTGAATAAAACACCCCAATTCTATTAGGATGTGTCAAAATTACAAACACAGAGGTTGGTATATATGCATGCTAATCATTTCTAGTTATGCATGAAGTTAATTTACAAAACAAGATTTACATTATTTTAATGGCATTCTCTACAAATAATATTCAATTATTTCAGTTTGATTTTTATGCCTTTTTATGTTTTGCTCATTTGGAGATGTGTATTAATTTGCTTTATCAATAGTATGAAAAATTAATGGAGCTCTTATTAAGGTTAAAAGCACCTTAGAGAAGTCATCGCTTGTCAGCTCTGTTTTATTACTACGATTACAAAAATGTTGTGTTGCTACCACTTGGCAAAATAGCTACTCCTTTTTCCCTGGTAGGTTTCAGGTTGCTTTCCTGCTTTTGCTCCTGGAAAGGACCATTTGGAGCTGTCCTTTAGAGCTGCATGGATGCACTTGCAGAGCAGCACAGACAAATGGCATCCATGTGTCCTCCGTGCCTGGCATACCTGGGAAATCCCAGGTTCTTCCTCATCCTCAGGGCACACAGACACTCAAACTCTGCTAGCTCCTGCAGCTCTGCTTCCCCAGCATGACCTTGCAAGGCACCCACCTTCTACGTCTCTCCTTCTATGGAGACAACACCAACCCTGGCTGTGCTTGGCTCTATCTCTTCCTGAGCACAGCTGGACTCAGTTTGCTGGCCTGAAACAGTGGAATAAATCTCACCATTTTTCCTTTACGAGGTCTTTTCCTTCCAGTTTCTTGAAGGTTTTTCCTGTTGATATCTGAAGACAAATGGCAGGATAATACCTGTTTGAAATATAAGTGGACAGCAGCATCAGATCAGAAGGGTAGTGAGAAGAGAGAGAAAGGAAAATGATGACAGGGCACTTTTTGTTAAGTGCTGATCCAGTGAAAAGGGTCTCTCACTGGTTAATGCAATTTAGTGATAATTCTTTGGAAAGGAGAAAGGACTCTTTCAGAGCTATATCAACAATAGCCACCCTTAAAAAAACCCAGCAGCTGACTTGACATGTCAAGCACCACATATTTGGCTATGAAAGCAAAGCATAAGCCATGCTGGCCAATAGCACAGACTTGGAATGATGCCACTGAAAAGCTGGTCTGTAAACTGATGCTACCTTATTTCTTGAATTCTAAGAGGGCTTGCTGAGATTTAACAGCAATGCAGAACTACCACATTCCTCATAGATATTTCTTTTCGTGTTACATGAGATCCATGCATGAAGTGAAAAAGAGCAAATGAACATCAGGTTTACATCACCACTGATATGTGAATGATTGATCACCCATTAAATTACATACAGAGCCAGTAACAGCACACGGGGTAGTGTTAAAGCAAAATGTTTGATATTCTGTACTCTAATTAAACATGGAAATAATAGAATGCAGTCTGTATTGTAAATGTTATTGCAGATTATAGACCTAGAGGAGAGGTGTTATGCCACCTTTATAGCCTCCAGTTCCTGGAGACTGACTTAGAGCTGCCTCAGGGCTGCCCTAAATTACACCAGTTGGTAATGACTCCCAAAGGGCTGCTATGCATCCAGTGGTTGCTGGAGTGTAAAGTACTTTGGCTATGCCAGCAGCCCATCATTTCACAATGGAGGCTGTGAGCAGCTGGCATAGTGCTTGGAGGAAATCCCCAAGTAGTGGTTTAAGACATTTTTCTAACACTTTTTGTCATGAGAGTGATATAAAATAAAGGCCAGATTTCACAAACACACAAGGGTTTTTTCATTTTTATTTAAGCATCTGTAGTTGTGGTTTGATAAACATGGAGATGATGGTTTCTATAGGATTTCAGAACAGGTATCAACCTAATATTACTTCAACTTGGCAGCATTCCAGAACTCTGTTCTGGCCCCAATTCCCTGCCCGTGCAGTGTAGCACCACCAGCTGTCAAAGGCATATTCCTGATTTACATCTGTGTTAGCAAAAGGAGAACTCGATTTCCACTTGTATATGCAAGTTTTTCAGTCCAGGCCTATATTCCAGCCTTTGCTGGAGCTGCCAAAACACCGGTTTGCATGTACAGAAGATCTTTTGAGTACGTATCTCCATAGCTCATTTAAAAGCTGTGCCAGTCCAGGCAGAGGAGTGATGGGTGCAGTTTTTTCTGTACAGTGTGTGGGTTGGGTGATACCATTCTTACACAAATATCTCAAAAGGTTAGCTATGAAATTATTACTTAATACTGGCAGTTTGGGGAGTTGAATTTTCATCTATTTTTAGGATGCTCTTAAGTGAACATCCTGAAGACAATTAACTGTCTATTCACAGCTGAAACTCATGACTCTCAAACTAAGCTAATGCAGTCCAAAACTCAACTGATTACAGTATTTTCAAATCTCTGAGGCAAAAAGCCACCACTTATGATCTTACTAACTGTTCTATGAAACATAAGGAAAAGTAAAGTAATTCACAAAGATATACACAGCACAGAAAAGTAACCTTCTGTGAAGCTACCCAGGGAAATGGAATTACCAGTTCTGTATTACAGATATCTTTTTCAAAATGTCCATAAGCCCAAATAACATCAAGGAGAAAAATGATCTTATGAAATGTCCCAGGATGTGAACTCATAAAAGACTGATTTTCCACTTAAGTGGAGAAAGGTGAGTGTGCATGCAAGGACTGTGCTGTAACCTTCTTAAAAGGAAGCAAAACATACCATCCCCTTCTCTTCCACTAAGTCTCCCCTTCGAGCTAGTGCTGGCTGGCAGGTCGGCAGAGAGTGGCAAAAGGTCAAAAGGAGGATGGATGAAAGAAGCTAATACTGCATTTTCTCTTTTCCCTACCTGTATATCCTCTGTGCAAGGAGAACATGGTCTAAAATTTCTATCCCCTTCCTGAAAGGTTCAGAAAGCTGTGAGAAAACATCTTTAGTGCCCTGTACATACAGACAGACACAAGATTTCCCAAATGAAATGAGTGAAGTGGATCAGAAAATCATAGAATTAATCATACTGTAATGATGAGAAAGGGGGATCATCTAGCTCACCATTTTGCCTGAAGGTAGGATTGATTTCAGATAAGTAAATTCTGATAGTAATTCTATTTGTTTTAATTCTTAAATTATTTTTAACATTAGTAGTACCTGTTACTATATTCTAAGCAAACCATTTGGTGCTTAGCTACTCTTTCTGCAACCTAAATGATATCATCATATTAGAATTAATATAGGCTGAATACTAGGGGTCTGCCACAGTCTTAATATGCTTCACACTTTCACTAGATCCCTTCTGTATCTTGGAAAGAAGCCTAAACTTAAACGGCTTGTACCCTACATATCAAAGGATCCTAGCCAAAATTTCTGTTCAATTTAACAGTGTAAACTTGGCATATACCCTTGGAAGGACAATATTTTACTACACATTTCCAACAGCTCTGGAATACAGTACCTGAAGACAGGAAGCTCTTCTGCTGTGATGTAAAACCAACAGATTTTTCTCTCCTGTGTACTTGTAGAATTTGTTCTTGAAGGCAGAAAGGCTGGGATGGACAAATACGTAATTAAAGGGAGCAAAAGAAAGAACAATAATGTACAAATGCCATTATTTTTATCATGGTTCTTGGGGGAAGCTGAGGTAGAGATGTAGAAAGTCAGTTAGTGTGATGCACTTCACTTAGCATGGGTTCATGCAGTGCAAAGAGCTTAATGTCTGCAGCTGAGCTGGGCCTAATGGGCAGCAGTTGTTATCTGTGGAAATGGAATCTGTGAGAGGCAGCCTGGCTACTGCTCCTGTCTGTGATGGCTACTTCTTACTTATTTGCTTAATTTTCATCCAAAAAAGCCATCATATGTCTGGTCATCCCAACCCCGAATTTTGCAGTCTGAGGCCGTTGGTGAGGGTTTAATGAGGAGAAGGAGGGAGAAGAGGGGGAGTCTGCAAAATAAATCTGTGACTGTGGACAGAGGGGAACTGCTGCAAGACCCAGGCACCCAACCAGCACCCACCTTTTTATAATCTTTTTATATAGCTTTTATAAGTCAATGTATGCATATGTACAGGTAGCTCTTCCTACACTTATTTCTCTCCCAAATAACCAGAAACTGCTGTAAATCTTCTAACAGGCTAGCAGAGAACTTTGCATGCTGCCTTACACCACAGACTGAAAACCCCTTCCCACTTCACCTGTCTCACAGCAGTCCCCCAGGTCCTGAAAAGCTCCTGCAGTCAAACCAAATGAGAATAACCCCACCAGTGCACCACCAACCACCCTATGTCCTGCCAGCTTTGCAGACTGCTTTATAGTTGATATCTGCCAGTAATTTAATGGCCATTTTAAGATCAAGCATATGAAATATCTTGTTCTCACCAGAATTAGGAACTCCCAGGCCCTTGTCCTATCCGAGAAAGCTTTAAAGTAGGAAAGAAGGTTGCCTGTACTTTCTTGCTCCATATATAAAGGCAGGAGGATAAACTTACCTCTATGGTGGCAAGTATTCAACTTAGAAAGAAGTGTTATGAAACCCGTCATATTAATCACCATAAACTTGTAATTTCTTAAGGCAAATGTTTATTTACCTGATCTAAATTGATCCAGTTTAATAAGAATCTCATTTATTATTTATATGCCTTATAAAGCTCCTAGAACACAAGGAAGCTAAGTAACTAAGTAAGGAAGTTCACACAGCAAAAACTTATTGCCTGTTATTGCTATTCCTTGACTATTTTGATGTTTGGATGCTGTGTATGTTTACATAAAAATTCAGACTCTCCCATATGATAATGTGAATTTAACAGAAATGTTGCTGGCTATATTATTATTGTACAGCAAAATACTGCAAGGTTTAAGTAAGGACACATGTTAAGAATAAGGTAACAAATACCAATACTCCATGGAGTTGCAACAGAAATACTGTGGCCAGGTAGTTCTGTTTGTCTAGATCGTGACAAGACTTTGATAAAGCGTGAAAAGAAAACCAATTTTATGCCAGACCATGCAGAATCAAGGCATTGTTTACTTCCCCCCCCCCCCTTTTCTTTTTAGTGGTGGGTTTCTTATCAAACAAGATCAGCTTCAATCTTAGGTCACCATTTGACATTCCAATGGGTGTCTTAGTGAAGCTCAGCTCTATTTAACAGATGAAAGTGGATTCTAAAGGTTGAAGTTCTACCAACAAATCTCAGAACAGCAATTTAATGATATGCAGCCATGTGAAATACCTACATCAGGCTGAATCCTGGCATAGCTGAGCTGGACAGCAGGAGCAGGATCCAGAAGGCAAATCTGAAGTCTTGGGGTTACAGAGAACCCTTTACCAACAGCACCAGCACACAGATTTTATTTGGATTGCTTGTTCCCTCCAGGAAGGAAGATCTGTGTTTGAGACTGCTCTTTTGGGGGAGGAGGTGAAGGGAGGTGGAACAGACACATGACATTTTGGGGGTGTTGTGGGAGAAAGTGCTTGCCAATGATAGCAAAGGAAAGATGCTGCTCATTTTCCCGAGTGTCCTGCAAAAAGGCTACTTGAAAAGTGTAATGATTTTTGACAAATCGTCAAAATCTTTGCAGTGGTTTGGATGCTGTCAGAGCATTTTTCTCTCACCTCACACAAAGCTTTTCAACTCCTCCTATTTTAACAATCCTAACAACAAAAATTCATCAGATATTCTTTTGCTATTTTAAATGGCAATTGTTTCACTGTATTTAATCATTAAGAAACCAGAAGGGACACATTTCATTGAAAAATGTTCGTTTGACCCTTTCTAAACAGCAACCTCGAGCGTTTTAACAGGCTCTTCAAACTGTTTGGGCAGAAATAAAGAAGCATCTGGTTTGAAGCACACTTTCATATTGTATTGTTTATGTTGATAGCTTAAGTTCTTTGCTGTGCATTGTTATTTAAGACAATTGAATGTAGAACATTTTTGATTCAAAGTGCTTTCATTCTACAGCATGGGAATAAGGCAATCAAAGCTGAGGTGACTTGACTGATTTCATTTAGAAGGTGGATTTCAGCAGGCCTATTAGTGTTGGAGAAGGGAGGGGGAAGAAAAGGACAGAGCAGGTAACTAGGGGATACAAATTAAAAAGGGTGAGAAATCTGGGAAAGAATCCTGCTGATGGTATGGACTATATAAGAAATTTCCACAAGTCACTAAAGCCATGGGAAGAAATAGCAAGAATCTGTCCAAACAAAAAGGCAAGAATTCTATATAGATGTTTCTTGGGAAACTTGCAAGACATAAATGCTTCAATTCTCCCCTAAGCCAATAAAATACACAAAAATACATAAATTTAAAAAAAAAAACATTGTGTTTTCTGTATTGTTTCAGAGTTAATTAGCAAATAAAATTATATATATTATAAATGTAAAATGAGTAAAATGCCAAATTAACAGCAAAAAATAGGTAACCAAAAATAATGTGGAGATATACCAATAGTAGCAGAACTGTCCCATGTCAAAGAAAGTTCCTACAAAGGCTCTTCAGGACACTGTTTTCACCAGACATTACCTTTATATTAAATATATGTGTATAAATTTAATAACATAGAATTATCAAAAATACATCAACCCTAGTGTTAAATATATTAATTAATTAATTAATTAAACCCTAATATTTATATTAAGTAAATGTAAAAAATGGTACAATGAACTGCTTAAGAGCAATGTTTATGATTATTAAAGGCACATTAAAAGCCTCTATATGCTTAGAAGGGAGTGCAGGAAAAGTGCTCAGGCTCTAAGGAAATCTGTTTTCTAAATATCCCAGGGACAAGAAGAGGTTTAGAAACTCTAGTAAGCATTGCACATTTCCAAAGCAGCCGAGGAAGGCATTTATGATTCTGACTTTTTTGTTTAATTTATTCTGTCCCATGTTTCTATTTACTGCACAAAGTGCTGGTTTTGAAGCCAGAGCAGCTCAGTTAATTTGATTTCAGAGCTATTTCCCATAGATCATCCACTAGAACACAGCTCCTGTAAGAGCAAGCAGAAACCTGACTAGCCCTAGTGCTTCCTCCCAGGCTATACGTTATTTTCTTAAAGACTCTTATTAGACTTTCTGTTTTCAGCCATGTTCAGCAATTCAGAATCAGCAGTATTCCAGTCAAAGGCGTATAATGCAATTAACTATTTTTTCCTGTTGTAATGGTACCATCTTCAACTTGTGGTTTGACAGAGCTTTTTAGTCAGGGTGAATTAAACACTGTATGCCTCTTTTGCCTGTTCTCCCAAGATTTTGACTCTCTGCTATTTAGTTCCTCTCAGGCTGTTTTCCTTTCATTTACCTTATTAGTAGGTAGGTCAGTAGCTGATGCCACCTACTGTGGGCATCCAAAGGCTTTTCTTTTGTTTCTTTTCTTTTTTTTCCCAAAAGCTTGAGAAGTCACCACTCTTTAGTAGGGATTCACAAAAGATATTAAAAATATTTTAAATCTCTTTTTAGGAAAAAGATACTGCACCTTCCTTTACAGCTACATATACTCCTTACTTTAAAGCATGTATAGTCCCAGTGCCTCATCCGAATATCTTAAGCTGGCAAAGGTAAATAAAAATCCAAATGGACTACGGATATATGACATATTAATTAGCATTTTTCCATTTTCAGGGCTCTTTTTGTCTATAACAGTCTGCTGATTTTTTTTTACCTTCCTCTACTCAGAAAGTAGAAGGGGAAGGTCAGACCTTGGCTGTGTTGTTAAGACAGAGGGACAAATTGGCATCCATATATCAGATCTGAGTTGTCTCCCTTGAGTATTTTTCCAGGAATCTGAACAAATGCAGAAGATAATGTTGTACTCTGGGTAATGCTTAGCTGTAGAGGAGTGTGAGGCAGTGTGTACATGTGCATGTGTACATATCTCAGCGGGAACAAATAAACTGTTGCAAGAAAAAGCCATTATTATAGAGAGAAAAAGAAAAAAAGAGGGTTAGTATGAAAAGTGTTCTCAAATGCTGGAATGATCAGACAGCTCCTGCATGTGTCTTTTTATATTACAGTCCAAGGTAACTAAGAATTTTCTGATACTCTACCATTCTTGTCTTTAATGCTCTACTGTCATTATATCTGTCCCTTTCAGTCAATCACTAGCTTTGAAAGTGGTCTCACTAATGCCCTTTTTCTATATTACATCCTTTTTCCTACTGGCTACTATCTTATAACATCCTCTGAGTTCAAATTTGAAGCTCTCTTCCCCTGGCTTTCTTCTACCCATGGGCACACTATGCAGCTATTACTCTGTACAGGATTGCTCTTACCCTACATAACTTTTCAATTATTGCCCCATATCAATTCCGTTCTGTGCAATATTCCTTAGTCATGCAATGTATTTCTCTGCTTCTACTGCAGTCCTTGTTTTGTCTATTTTTATACCCAGTTTTTTGTTAACTGCCTTTGCTCCAGTGCAATTGGTATAGGCATAGCTACAGAGTATAATGAATAGCTTGTTGCAGATTTAAGAGCATATTTTGGGACATACCTCACACATTTATATTCTCTCCTAAAAAGAGCTTGCTAACTCCAAAGAGTTAGCACTACTAAATCTGTACTGATGTACTAATCTCTGAAGTTCATGGACAAGTTTCTGAACTTAAATCACTGATGTAAAATGTGAGGTTGGAGATCTCTAGATGACAATTTCAAAAAATTTCTTAGTGCAAATCACTCAGTGACTTGAATTTACTGATGCTGGAATGACAAGGAGCACCACACCTAATTCATTAGGTTACATTTTTAGAATGATTGTGGTGATTTCCAGTCTGTAAAATCATGTTACCTCCTCATTTTGCTGATTTTCTTGTACTTCAAGCTCTGGTAAACAGCTGTACAATTCAATATAGATGCCCAGTGGTGTATGGCCTCTAGAAGGCTTTCGCAGCCATAACCATCTGCTCTGTATATCAAACATACCTAGCCAAGCAGCTACTCTACTGCATGACCAAATCACTGTCAGGAATTTTTTATGTAGAGAAACCAGGCCTAAAGCACAAAATAGTGCTCAGACAAAAGGAAGTATGCGTACTCAAAGCTCTTTTAGTAGACAAAAACTTTGTCATGTGCAGAGAAATTGCAAAGGAGTAATGAATAGCCCTGTAATACAACACAAATCAATTCCTGTGATAGTTTGTTTGCAAAGCTCCTCTCACCCTGCTGCATTCTCTCCTTTCCCTTCCAAACTGAAGCTGCATTCAGAATACCCATGCAGACTGACCACAGTTGCTACTACATCACTGTAAACAAAATTGCCCCAGACTGTTTACAAATGTGCAAGATGCACTTGGTTATGTGTGTCTGAACATAAGAGCCACAAACATACAAGCAATAAAATCAGTTGCAATGTATTGCAATACATCCCCTGTCCTGACTGGTTTTCTCTCAATAAATATCATAGATGATAGAGACAGACAGACAGACAGACAGACAGACAGACAGACAGACATAGATAGATAGATAGATAGATACTCTTCCCATTTCATGCCTCTCATTTTATGCATCCTAAACTTTTTATTCCACTAGATAACCTCATTTTATTGTATCTTGTTCTTGTCTTGTCTTTTTGAACACTTCAGGAGGCTCCTTTTTCTCTAAGCATCATCTCGTCTCCCAGTAACTCACAAACATAACAATTCAGATTTCTCTGTTGCTTCCTTACTTATCACTTTAATGTTTCTGTTTGAAATGAAACTGAGAATAAAAACACTCCAAACTGAATCCACTCCAAACTTCCAAAGTGAATTAACTTGGACTTGTAGATGTTCTCTCATGATGCGTTCGCTTTGGGGACTGTATTTATTAAACTTTTTTTCCTTTCACTCCTATTCATACAAATTTTGCTAAAATTTTAAATTCTCTAAAATTATTAGTTTTAATTTACTAAGGAACAGAACAATAATATTTTCAAAAGCATTTATGCAATAAAATTATGTCTTCAACTGGTTCTGAATTTTCCATGAGGCACCTCTTTCAGCTTTTGTAAACATTGTACTGTGGCTTCCAGGAAAGAACTTAATTATCTCAACTGTTGCTGTTGGTTGAAAGTGAGAACCCAAAATTCTCATTTGGAGAGCTTTACTTGCAAATTCTGAGCACCACCAGTTGCTTTACCATTTTCATTGCAGTATTCATATAAACAAGAGGCTTGTCACAAAGATGGAGCTGGGACCAAACTGAAATGCAGAGAATAGAAAAATTGTACTTCTGATTCACTGTGAAAAGTTGAGTTACTGAAAAAGAAATTCAATTGGCAATACACAGTTCTGTTCTGGCTTGTTAGCAGAAACACCAAAGGCTACTATCCTGTTTCTACCAGTACAACAATACTTTGAGCAGTAGGTGTTTGCACTTCTTGAGTCTGGAGTCTTGACAGCTGTTGTTGCCAGATCCTGCCTTCTTGCATTGCCTTTGACACTGGAAAACATAACAACTACAGCATGTTTAATTTTACTGTCTTATAAGGCGAAAAAAATAATTTAGAATTACTTTTGGATTTTCATTAATAAGCTCAATAATCTCTTAAGAAGTCTTTGCCAAAGCAACCAATAAGAATGAAGGGATTACAAACTTTAGGTTTTAATGAGAATTGGTTGTTTGTGGTTTTTCTTGTTCTGCCACAACCTATCATCAGAAGAATGTGTATTAAGATTTCAGTGCCTAGAATCACAAAATCAAGGTATGGTATTTGCGTTACTCCTGTAGGCTTTGAATTGGACTAGTCAGATGAATGGTTTTAAATGTGCACATTTGATTTTGTTGGCCATTTTTCCCTTTGTTTTTAGGCAGTACAGATTTTTTTTTTTTTTGAGGAAGGAATTCAGTGGCCAGCTGCCCAAATTAAAGAATAGTGAAAAGATCAAAGTAGTGCATATTGCTACTGTGGTAGTTATTAGCATTTGTGATACCTTTTTCTCATGAGAGAACAGAAAGTGGCATAACATCAATCTTGTTTTGTTACAAAAAATAATAAAATGGGGAATTGGTACAAGTACAGCTGTTTTCATTATAATCTCAAGAAAGTAATGTCAGAGTCCTCTTCAGAGTCTGTAATGAAAGGACCTTTGAAGAGCTGGGGTATTCTTCTGTTAGTCACAAAGGTACTGTACGCAGTAATTCCTTTTCTTAAGAAATGGCTGTTCCGTTAGCCCAACAGGAACTGATCACGAGGGTCCCACTATTGCTGAGATGGGGTCATGTAGAGTGGAAATATGAGCTCTGTAACCCTTGACCCCTTTCCCTCTTTATTTCGATTCCTTTAACAATGCATGGTTGGCAGACAAAAACAATGGAAAGTTCCAATCTCTTTTGTTTGGCTTGGGAAAAACTCAAGCCAGCTCATTTTTGTTTTTTACCTAGAAGTATGTCTGGGTTTCAATTAAAAGGAGCTACTTTAAGTTTGCTAGTCTGTGAAACTTTGAAAAAAGCCATTGTTGCCCATCCATGATCTAAGCAACAATGAGATACAGATTCTCACAGTGTGTCACAGTAAAACTACGTCCCAGTTCTAACTGCAGAGGCTAAGACAGGATGGGGTACTAGCAAGCTGCATTTTTGAGCTACTTACCCATTCATGTCTACTTATTAAATCATTACCTTTAAAACGGGACATAGTATTTTAGAAAGTTTGTGCCAAGGAAACACTGGCTAAAGAAGAACCACAAATAGCACAGTTGCAAGAACTGGTACAGCTTGGGAATGTAGCAGGTGATGCCCTCAACCAACTGCCCCTTATAGAAATGCCATAGGTTTTATTGCAGAGGGACTGAGAAATCAAAAGTAGTTGATTCAGGACTCTTAAAAAAACAGACTTTATTATTGGATTTATATTATAATCTAATATTAATAACACCTATTTCTAATCTGCTCAGAGTTTTATGACTAAATGCATTCTTTTACAGGTCTAGACTCATGAAGAGGTGACTATTTAGCTTCATATTTTCTCTCATTATTATACAACTCAGTGTCTCCTTGATATCATGCCTAGTTGCATGTAACAGTGATTTCTTTTTCAAACACCTCCTCAGGGTCAGCTGGTAAAGAATTGGTCCATCCTAACTCACTGTTAGTGAGTATTTCAAAGAACCTCGAATGATAAAGCAACATTCAGCTGTAAGAAGCTTCCAGTGAAAATTTATAGTAAACACACACATTGCAAATCACCTGCAGAGAACTGTATTAGCTGACACCAATTTGTCCAGCACAAATTTGTCCAACACAGTGGGTATGATGAAATAAAGGAAGAGCACAATTGAAGTCCTTATCCTATTAAAACATTCATGATTTTTATAAAGTCAGCAGTTTATCTGTGCTCCATTTTGGTATTTACAGTTTACAGCTTTGGGTCTGTTCCCAGGTACATGACCTATGGAAGTAGATCTCTTCCTGCCAGTGGAGGCACTGGAAGACCCTTCCTGTGAAAAGCATTAAGTGCTGCATTTTCAGACAGAGTGCAAAGAACTAAACTATGAAGCAGCAATAGATATATTGTAGAATATATAAATACAGTTTTTGAAGGACCACAACCAAATAGTTCTGAACAGTTTGTTATTTGTAGTTTTAATTATGCATTTCCAGCAAATATATTTCCAGGCATTCAGCCTTCATTTGCCAAGGATAGCTTCGTAAAAGCATTACTCTCCAAATTGTAACTATTTTTTTTTAATTTTCTTACAGGAAAGTTTACTTTTGCTTTGCATCATTTTTCAACCCTAAAATTAAGAATAATTGCTTGATTAACTTGATGAACTTTTGCAGTTCAAAAGCAGTTCTTAAGATTAAGTTTGTGTCTTCAGTTCCACTGATAGAAAAGAATTTGTAAGATGCAGCTCTGAGGAAGAAGTCACTAAAAAAGAAAGTTTCAGGCTGAATTACTGTACCCACCCTTCATACAGTTTTGTCACTGGAGTGACAATAATTTTATTTAAATCCAATTACAGAGAAGTATTTACAATAGGGATTTCTAAACTTGAGAGTTGTTTCAGTTTCAAACTCAGGCTGACAAGAATATTAGGGCTAGACCTAATCTAGCTAAAAAAAGGTTTCCAAGGTTCCTTCTGAATAAGACAAAGCATATAACTTGTTGGTCATTGCCAACCACTTGACCAGCTTCAAGAAAAAATTTTTTTCTGCTTTTAAAAATAGAGCTAAATAAAAGAAGAGATGGAGCTGTCCAACTTCTTTGTGAAAGGAAAACATTTGTTACCTTATCCACACAGAACTGAGGTACAGAAGCTAAAAATACCTCAAATAAGGAATTTCTGCAGGCACACACATTTCTTGTCCAGAAAAGTACCATCTAGAAAGTAAATTCCTATATGATGTACAATTCTAAATGTTATATTGTCGACACCCAGCAGTTTGATCAAAGCCCATTATTATCTTGTTGCTTGAAATAGAAGTTAGCTCTTTTTTGAAATAGAAGTAATTTTTTTTTCTTTCTCTTGCTTTAATTATTTTCTTTTTTCTCTTTTTTTTCCTTTTTTTTTTTTTATTTCAGAATTTGGGGAGGCTGTGGACCAAACTGTGCTCCCAGATGTGTGCATGGCTTCCATTGTATTTTGTGAAATCTCTGGATAGGCCTCTGTAGGCAAAATTTAGCCTGGTGCATGGTTCCGATTCACCCTGTATTCCTCTAAAGTTCAAAATCTTAAAGATTATTTGGATATAATGCATGAAAGGGAAGACAATATCTGGAAAAGGACAGAGAACAATTATTCTCTGTTTCAAGGGTGAATTGCCTTAAGTGAGCAGAAATCAGTCGCAGGAGACTGCTTGCTTCACTTATTTTTCTAACTGCTCTAGGCAAATAAAGATTAAGCCATTCTTTTATCAGGAAAGACTTCTCCCCAGTATAAAGACACAATCAATCTAAATTGAAGGAAACTAAGATGCACAGAGGGTTTTTTGGGCAAGTTTAGGCTGTATAATGACAGAAGAATATACGGTTAATTTTGATCTATATTTTGCTCCAATATGTTCCTCAGAAATTCAGGTCAAAGATAAACACCTGAAATATTTTATGATAATTTACTGAACAGTTGATAAGGGAGAGTTTAATGTCATCTGTATAAATTTTCTATAGAGAGTCACTGATGGAAAACACAGGTAGCTAAAGTACAAGCTCAGCTTATTTTCTCATACAAAGTCAAATCAGGATGGATAAAAATAATTTACCCTACATTGAACCACTGCAACCCTTAATCAAATTTAATCCTGTTTCCCTCTTTTGAAAATCTCAACTAAGTTGTGGTTCAGAGAGAAGGCAAACAGTTCCGGTACCCTGGGTTGTCAAGAACGATTAAAAAGGCTAAAACTTATTTTTATACGAGTCTATACAAGTTCATGATTTTGATAATAAGAAGCATGCATTATGCACAACAATATCAGATTTTGTTCTGCAAAACCAAACTTAACTTATAAGCTATTTCCAAGCCCAACTCAAAATCACATTCATCCCAGTTTTCTCATAATAGAAATGACAAAAATAAAACCTTTTTCTGAACTCAAGAAAAAGTGTGATTTTCCTCGACCTCTGATGATCAGAATAAAAGCGAACAAAGACTCAAACTACCCATATTCTGAGTTTTAAAAAAGAAAATGTAGCTTTTCTGCCCCTCTCCTGATACTTTTCTTGGTTAGGAAAGTTTTGTTGAATCCTAGTTTTTGTGTATTTCTGAAACTGGGACATAGAACGAAGAATGTTCCTTGATGAAAGATTTTATTTACACTTAAAAAGTCTTATTAGTTCTGCCAGAGCAGTTCATATTTACAGGAAGGAGAAATAGCAACAGGGATGGTGAACAGCACAAATATCACTGTGCTAGATAATTCATCAGCTGAGTAGCAATACATGTAAGTGCCCATGAATTTCACTTTTGTGGAAAGTCCCACTTTCATTGTGTTGTCTCTTCAGTGATGTACCTTTCAGCTTCCCAAAGGAAGGGATAGCATAGACTATGTAGCACTGATTAACTTCTGAGGTGAACAGAGATTTTAATAAGAGCTGAGTAAGGTAGAGGGACCAAAGAGACACCAAGGAACATTACTCAGTGCAAATTTCTCTGTTCTATTAATAAAAAGAGAGCTTCCACCATAGCTTTTTCTTGGAGCCATGAAGAGCTCTTTGGAGCAGCAGTGTGCTTCTAGGAAAGACTGAAAGGGCTGGAGAGACTCTATGGATATTTCCCCAAATACCAAATGCACCTGGGAGTTAAAGTCCCTGTTCCTATCTTACTACAGAGATGGGGATGGATTTCAGAAGTTCTGTTGCCTGAAGAAGTTGCACTGATGGATTTACAGCCCTACCACAGCAGCTGTCTTGTCTGGAGGTAAGGCAGACACCAGATTTTCTCCTGCTACATCTTGCCTTTCTAGTCTCAGATAAACTCTTTTTTTTTCATGAAAAGATGACATTTTGCAACAGTCATTGAGCTCAATCCAAAATATGCAGCCTTTTAAATAAACCACAGTATCTCAAACACTGACAAATTCACCAGGTCACCAGGTTTTAATTAGATTGTTCCATTTTCTTGACTTAGCTCTGATGCTGAACTAAATTTCCACATATTATTAACTTTTAAATATTGAAGTGTTCCAGTTGTTGGTATCAGTATTAAAATAATAACTGCATTTAATTCTTCTTTCATGTAGCTATATTGTGTGTTGTAAGTTTACTTCTAATGTCAATCCAAGATGAAGTCAACTGATCCTGCATTTTTTGCAGTGATTAGAGATTTTAATGCAGATTTTCATTTGTAAATGTACTTTCATTTGGAAAGTATTGTGAATTTAAGCATTCTATAATAAAATAATCGAGAAGAAATCAGTGAACAGAAACACTGCTAAGGGTAAGCTAATTTTTGAAAAAGACTGGCATTCAGCAGTCCATATTTGTTAACATGCTGGTGTCTTTTAAAATTGGTTATTGTATTTCATTCCCACAGCAGATGAAGATGGTAAATTAGTTCAATTGCAGATGAGAGCTCAGAGCCTACAGGAAGCTGATTTGTTTGTCACCATCCAGGAACTTATAGAATGAAGCAGATCTCTCCCAGCCATCTTCTGTCATGGGGAGAGGAATACTGGGATGTGTGTGTCAATTTGCTAACCTGAAAAATTCCCTTCGCTTCTGGGTGTCTTCCTCTTTGCTTGTGTCAATTGTTTACAATTACTTTAAATTTCAAACATTTAAAGACAAATTGGTGATATGCAAAACTGTGACATACCAAAGACAGCTCATTCTTGCTCACTGAAAGCAGGAAATTAATTTCTCTTAGGTTTCAAAACTCTGGGATAAAAGCAGCTAGAGAAAGAGGCTGCCACCCTAGGATGAAGGCATGTGGCACATTTATTTTTTTACCTAATTGTCCCACATATTGTCCCATAACTGTGGAAGAAGGGGAACCCCTTTTCAAATTATGCTTCTAAACCTGAAGTAAGCTCACCTAACACTGTACAGGGGGTGCAGGAATGTGCTACTTACATTGACTATCCTCGTGGATTTCAGGAAAAGATCTTCTGGGGGGAAATGAAAAGATGGAGGGCATTTGGAAATGAGTGCACTTACACCTTAGTTCCACTTTTAAGAAATGGAAAGGTAATGGAAGAAACACCAATTGCTAGTCATCTTTGACACCCTCATTATTAGGAGGTTTTTAAATTTTATTCTTGTGGCTCATATTCAACCTGACAAGTCATGTAGCGATTAAAAATTGGAATGCTGCAACAACAGTGTTAGAATTAGGATCAGTGACTGGTTTAACTCTCCCTGACAAGGAAAGCCTGGCAAATGACTCGGTTCCAGCCAGTAGGGAATCTTCAGCCTCACTGCGCACTACCAATGCATCCTGACATGTCTTGCCAAGACAGCCAACGTGGGCCTAGCGGATGCCCTCGGAAAGTTTTCTATTCTTGCCTTTCTTGGTCTTATGATGTTCACCGTTGGACTCTGAAATAAATGTTAGGATGTGCTTAATGGGGACTAGGTATGTTTTCTAGAACTTGCAAAAAGCCTGGGGGTAAGGAATTGGGCTTACAGAAGAGCTTTTTCTTCCTCAACCTTCTGGAAAAACAAAATATTTGCAATGACTCAACCACAAGTGTGGGAGGTTTCAGAGCCCAGATTCAGAGCCCTAGAAGTTTCCAGAAGGAATTATTGTGGGGCAATTACATGATCAGAGGACTGAAACTTCCTTTACAATATGTGGGTTCTGCCATGGGTCCTACAGCATTCAGACAGGCTCAGTGATATATTCAGATAATGATTTTGGCTCCCCTGGTATTTCTCGCTCTCTTTCTCTCTGATAACATGCTGCCCTTTCTGCTATATAGTTGCAGGACAGACATCTTTGACTGATGTGTTTAAGACATGGGTGGCTTAATAGCTGTGTTATAATAATGACTGATTTTTGGTGTCCTGGGAGAGCATCTCTCTTGGCACTTGAGATATAAAAAACAAGTGACATTTTGAAATAAACAAGGTCTACAGGTGGTAGAATTAGCACTCAATCTGTCATCCTGCATGCAAGGCAGAGCCGCAGCCACCAGAGGATACAAAACAAAGTATTTTGAGGTAAGCAGACTGAAATTTGGAGTTTATTTTGGAGAAACTAAGACACAAACCTTAGTCTCCCTTTCTTTAAGGTTGTCACAGTAAATGGGCATGCGCAGCAAACTGCATTTTTTTGGGCAGAAGGGCAAGGATGGGAGCAGAGTTTGAAGAGCCACAGTGGAGGTCTTGCATTCCCCAGGCAATTTGAGGCTGGATTCCTTGGCAGTTCTCCTGGGGGCAGTTTGCAGCATCAATTTTAGCAGGTGGGCAGTTTATTCAATCCCTTTGCTTTCTTCACCTCACACAAAGGTTGCAAGGGTTGGGTCTTGCCTTCAGGTTTGTAGCCCTGTATCCTTTCTGTGGCCCTTGGGAAAGGATTTCTCTCCTTCTATGCCAGAAGCTGAGATTGGTGATGAGATTTTAGCCAAATGAGCCATCAGCAATACCCATGGCTCTGCTGGCTGGAATATCTGAAAGTAACTAACAATTTTGCTGAGGAAAAATATATGAGCATTTTGAGGGGTTCTTTAATTCCATTTTCTTGATTAGCAAAGTCTACTTATAGATGAGAAAATCCAAAATGTTAGTGAAGGACTTCACTCCATACTCAGTCAAATTCATGAACCATTCCAGTGTGGACTTTAAATATGCAATGGCAGACACAATCTGTCTCTGATAAAATATTTTTGTGTGATGGCAGAAGAGATACTAATCAGCTCTTGATTAATATTCATTGTATACATATATGTATTCAGGAAATTAGAAGGCATTTTCAGACAATAAGGGAGCATACAGCACAAAAGACATTCCCAGATAAATTGAAGCAAGCAGTGGTCAAGGCAATCTCTTGAATTCAGAGTTAGCAAAAGGCCAGACACTTCATTTTTTCATTCACACAAGAGGATTAAGAAAAACTGAGCTGATAGAATCTTGTGATCCCGCCCACTATGGGTACCTGTTTTCTAATTAATATGGAAATTTGATCAATTATCAAAATGCACTGGCTGATAGAGATGTGCTATTCATCCTCTGTTCAATCCGACATGTGCCTTGGAAGCAAGATGAGTATTTTCTGGTTCTGCACTAATTTAGATGTTAAAAATGTCATTATTATTTTTTTATTTTCACATTTAAGGCCATAGTTATTAGTATTTTAAATGACTCAAAACAAGTTACTGTCCTGTCCTCCACTGAGATCCTGCAAAAATAGCACACACATAAACATATGCAGAGAATTGCATGTAGGGAGATGGAGAACATGACATCAATATAGTTATCTTTAAATATCCTGCATTTGCAACGGCTAATCATTTCATAGAACTATTTGCAGAATTAGCTACTTCTCTGTGAAGTTGCAATAATCATTTAAGTAAATGAAGAATTTTCTACAGCTCTTTCATCAGGGAACAGGAATCCAGTACTCGACACCAGCTCCCATTGGACCCAGTGGGACTCTCAGGAGGAGCCACCAACCATCAGGAGGGTGTTGGACATACCTTGCCCTGCTTCTGCTACACTTCCCACACACTGCAGGCCCCCATTATAGACAAAACTGAAACTGGACTGCTGAGTAAGGAGCACAGGGCAAAGAAAACATTTTCACCTTTCATGTGTTTGTGGTAGTCTGCTAGATCAAAGGTTGTCTGTTGATGTGTATGTTTTTCTAATCCTTTTTTTCAAAGACCTTAAGAATAGGAGGTGGATGGACACAGGGGAGCACTGCAAGGGTAACTGTTAGAGACAGAAACAAATTAGGGAGCCAAAGGCTAGAAAATGGGTGCTGCTGAGGCAAATTAAGAGGAAAAATGTCAAACCATAAAGATGTAAATGAATGACCATAAAGATGCAAATGAATGCTGAATGTTTACAGAGACACTTTTGGCCAAAATTTTAAACAATAACTGGGGAGACCATAACACCCACTGTTACACTAACATGAGAGAACAAGAGCACGTGAGATGGCTGGTTATGGTGTTGTGTTGTCCTAATCCCTCTCAGACTGGTTACAGACCCAGATAAGAAAGTCTGAGCTCATATACATCAACAGCTCAGATGGCAAAGGCCAGCCTTGATGCAGTAGGAAAGCAGACTGGGAAAACCCACTGTTAATTTGCTGCCTTCAGTGACAGGAATCTGCTGGTTCCCACCAGCCAGGCCCCAGCAGCTCAGCCTACTGAAAAAGTAGGTGAGCAAAACAACCATCACATTGAAAACTGAGGCTGTATTGGGCTCTGGAAACACAAAGCCCAAAATGAAGCAGATGGATTCTCAGAGAGCTCCACACGTTCTGAATTCAAAATACAACAGCTGTCTTCTTCCTGTCGTGTCATGCATTGCCTGGGAGTGCCCTTCAAGTAAAAATATGATGAAAGAGAGAAACAATAGAAGGCTTAAGTTCCATCTCTTTTTGTTTACTTATATTTTGATAATTAAAGACTGTAGCTAGCAAAAAGTGCTGTTTCAAGAGACAGGTATGTGCAAAACCCCAAGTCAAGACCATATCTTAGTGGACAAATAGCTCTGACAGAGGTGGAAGGATTCAGATTATCCAGGCCCAGAACAAAACAGAGGGATCGGCCTTGCTGGTTTGCACTAAGGTTTCAGTAAATGACATTTTTCCATGTTTAGCCAGAAACCTGCTCATTTTTGCTTCCATATTCAAGTTCCACTTAAGCAAATCTCTGAAAATCTTAAAAGTCTAGTCCTGTGCAAAGATCTCAAAGGTCCTAAAAGGGATTGTTCACCCAGGCAGGGTGCTAGAGCATTTTTATATTGCTGTTACTCAAAATATTAATAAGATTAATAAAGATCATGTAAATGCATGTTCACAGCCATATTGTTAATGCTAATAAAACATTTGCTCCCCAAGCAGGGTGTAGATATTCAGCATTGGGACAATATGTCCCAATATAGATTCCTGCCTAGGACCACCCTGCTGCAGAGGCTCTTTCACTGTGTAAGGTGAAGAAACAAGTAAATGCCAGATCATTACAATGCTGTTTTCCATTGTCAGTGTACAGTTATTTGGGATTGTTCCTAGTGTTTGTCCCATCTCCATGGGTGAGCAAGAGCAAGCATAATTTTGTTTGTTTGTAAAGTACAGTGAGTTTATATACACAGCTCTTCTCCAAAGTTTAACTTATTCAGTGTGGACAGAGTAGGAATGAGAGGAACAGGACCCATCTCTTTCTGTCTTTTTTTATTTAATTTCTTTTGTTAAGAATATACTTTCTTCATCAATGAATATCAGAGGGCATTTGCCACCAAGCTCAGTAGTTGAATTGTGGTGGGTGAAATTCTGACTGTCTTGATACCAAACTAGAATTACAAATAGCATGCTATAGTTTTGTCTAAATTGGAAGAAAAGATTATAAAATTTCTTTAGCAATAACTTGGGGCTTATGCTTTTTAAATTTCAAATATCAGTTTAAATCTCCAGAATTAATGGGAGCATGTTGGAAAGAAACCTTAAATTAGATTACATTGTTTATTTTTGGATAACTCAAAGATTATTTTTCTATCTCACATTCACCAATAAAGAAAGAGTTAAATATAACTTTGGAAGGTATTTTAGTCATAACGGTAATCTCTTTATATATCAGTGGGTCAATAGTTCAGTAAAAGAAGGAACTATAACTTGAATAGACACTAATTAAAAGAATCAATTCTTATCCTACTACATATGTCCAGTCATATTAACACATTTCTAGATTTCTTACTCAGTGGACTAGTCAAGATTAAAGGATTTGCTAATATGGATGAACTGAGTATGCTTCCAAACTGACTGAGCAGATTTGTGAACAAATTAGTTCATTTAAAATTGACAGTGAAAGATTGATTTTGCACAGAATGAGTTACCTAAGGTATTCATCATTTCCTCTGCTTCCATGCACAAGACAGAGATCTGCTTCTTTTTCTTTCTGATTGTAATAGGACTGCTTACTGAGCACCTTTATTTTACAGCCATGATTGCAGCCTGTCATTCTTTTAATTTAGACATATTTTAGCCTCCACAGACCTTCAGAAATAACTTCCTTAAAAGCCTCAGTCTAATGACTCATTACATGAGTTGCTCAATTCAACCACAGTACTTTAAATTATAATGCAAGGGGAAAAATTGCTAATTACACAGAAAAAGATCCAATTACTCCTGAGACCATTTGATTCATTATTCAGATTGTTTTGTGGGTGGGGGTGGGAGGAGGGGTGTCTCTAAACATGGGGTTATGTATCAATGTATTGTGAATGGATCTTAGATGTCAGATTTGCCATCAGTTATCATCATTCAGAGGTATCCAACATCTCTGTATTTTCCCCTACCAATCAAAATAGAGTTTCAAGACTGTGATTCATGCATATGTGCCAGTATGCAGTTCTTCATCTTTAGCCATTAAATGACATTAGAAGAAAGTTATAACCAATCCTTTCTTAATGATGCTCCATGCTATGTCATTCACTGAGCTGCCAGGGGGACATATGTGACCACAAATTCAACGGGATGTGACCCACAAGTCACGAATCCCTGGACAGAAGAGTTCTTCCACTGATGAAACTTGTGCGGTGCTTGATTTTCTGCCAGTCCAGACAGTTTGTTTGTGATTTGCTCATGACCGGGTCCCTCCCATGGCTCGGTGTGATGTTTACTGTTGCATAGGAGTTGAAATCAAAGGGAAAGACAAACTTACCAATGTGGTCCTCTTCAGAGCCAAAATTACTGAGCCTGAACTTGTTTTTGCTATCACCATAAACCCCTTTGGACTCTACAGAGTTAGATCACATCCAGTCTAAACTTGTGTTTTGCTTATGGGATATTCAGGGCTCCCTTACCAGGACTGCCATCTCCTCAAACCTGGCTCATGTTTAAAGCAGAAGAGAATTGAAATCAGCTAACTCCATTCTGTTCCCTGTCTAACAGTTCTAGTTACTAGATGATAAAAGATTTTATATGTATGTGTGCTTTTAGATTAATTTGCCCAGATGTGAAATGAAATCAAATTTTAATCCAAAGAAGAACATCTCAATGTGATTGTATGAGTGTTTTCATGCCAAAATTAACAATACAAATGAAGATGATTGTAACGTAGAAAATTTGATAAAATCCTAGTCTTTTGTCCTACTGCAGACTATTGTTTGCAGCTATACTAATGTGAGATGAAACAATTTTAGAGCTCTTGAAAATTACAGTTCTTTCAAAAACTTACAGTCTGCTCAGTCATAGCTCCAGTTTTCTACAGACTTTACTGACTGATTCAGTGCTGCTATTGTTCCCTGAAACATGTGTTCTTCCATAACAATTACTCTTTTGCAGTATATCCATTTTAGTCATCATTTAACCCATCTTGCTTATGATGTGAGCCAAGCATTCCCATTTTTTGCAGGATGTCACTTTCTAGTCCACACTTTCATTTTGAGCCTGACTGTAATCAGCTTATTTTCTTTTTCTTCCATTCATGCTTCTTACTTCTTACTTAATTTCCTTTTATTTTACCTAAACATTTCAATACTAATTGCTATTTCTGATTGCAATACAGCTCTCCTTCCATTTTCTTAAATTTTGCAGAACTTCTCCTGACAAGAATGTTATGTTACTTATGATGAATTATGCAAGAGCAATAAAATGCAAAATATGTAAATGGCACACGATTGTTATCTCGCTATTAAAGTGAGACAGTAACAGAATTTGTAATGTATATTAACAGGTTGTTCACATTTTTAATGGAGCAGAAGATGAGAGAAAAAAATTGTCTGCACTTTGTTCTGCAGTTGCAGGCTAGAGCAAGACATAATGAAGACACTCTCCACCTTCAGTGATCTGTGTTTCACAATTCAATTCTGCCATTTCACAAGCTTGCAGGCTCTAGGGTTATGTGTCCTGGCAAATTGTTGTCTGTCACCTGTTAATGTATTTCTTCACTTACCTGATTGACAAATTCCCTGCCTTTGCCATTGATTTGTGCGGATACACATGAATGTCTGATGAATTCAATCAGACCTCAACACTTCTAGGTTTCTTCTGTAGAGGTTTATCTTTAGTGCATTTTGAGAAGTAATCCATAGCTGTTGCCAAATATTTGTATGTGTCAGGGTCAGCAGTGAGATAACAACTATCACCATTAATTTGTGCTATCTGTACAGTTCCTATCCTGATGAGCCTGCCATGATGCTCCACTGGATCACAACATCTACCTCCAGCCAAATCTGACAGCTAACAGGCAAGTTTTGCAGGAGGGTCTCCCATTTACTGGATTTAGCAGGACCAGTGACAGTCTCCCCAGGCTACACAGTAGTCCACAGTCATAACAATTTAAGCAGATGCTGAGCAGAGGGAGCCCATCCTCGTGTCCACCCCAGCATGGAAAAGCCATGGGTTTTGACCAGCCCAGAGGTTTGCAGCTGCACCTGAGTGGAGAGAGGCAGCAATGGTGATGAGCTCAAGTACCCCTGTGCCAGTCTGATATGGAGGCAGCTCCCCCTCATCCTGCCTGACCGACAGCTCAGCCACACTGAGTAGAGCTTAGCATAGGATTCAGCTCTAAGATGAAAGTTGGTGCTCGAGAGCTGAGAATGGGAGAGGATGCAAGAAACTAGAGAATAATGTTGCAATCCCCAGCCTCTCACGTGCTATGCTTGTTTTAAAGTGCATCCAGTTTCTGTGTTAAGAAAGGGATCTCAATTTAAAAGCCAAACATTTCTGCATCTGCATGAAACTGAATTTTTATATCATCATTCAGTCCTATGATGGTGAACATCCGTATGAGAATGTCAGTCTGTGGGACTAGCAGCAGTTCAAACCAATTTAAATATTAGCCAATGCCATTCCTGAGCTATTGAATATAAATGCATAAAAATAAATCCTTCTAGCTCATTTTGTTGCTTAGTAAGCCTCACTTCACACACAACAGTGCAACCACCTTGTGATTTCTGCCAAAACAGTAATCCTTTTGGCATGCCATTTACTTTGAATTATTCTGCCTAGGCAGTGACTCCTGGGTTCCTTTGGGACCCTCAAAGTTATCACTTTTTTGGGTGAGCTCAGTCTAGCATTGTTGTAGCCCGGGTCAGCTCTGCCTCTGCACTGAAACAGCAGCTTCTGCAGGCCATGAGTTCAAAACTGGGCAGATTTCATCCAGTCATGGCAAAGTCATATGGTGACAAGTTTGAGTTACAAAGTTATCCCAGTAATGCAGTACTGGCATTAGGATTTGGCCTTTCTGTAACTGCATCAAGTTCAAAATGAAAAACAATGTCACTTCAAAAGAGTCACCATTTTCCTTCTCTCCAGCCTGAATCCTTTCCTTTTCCTTTTTTCCTGGTCAGCATCATGAAGAATTTCTACTCTCTTCAGGAGCAAGGCCTGCAACTTTCACATTGTAAAAACTTCTCACTTCCATTGAGGAGATGGAGCAGGTTCTTACCTAAGAACAGATTTACTGAGTCTGAGAAGGTGCAGAAAAGGCTCTTAGAATAAAAAAATCAAGCCAGATTTTCTGATCTGATCGGACAAGAGGAAGAAACCCAGGAACCTTAGCTTATTTGCTTGTTTGTTTTCTATTTAGAGTGTTATTTATTTTTTATTCTTGTGAAGCTAAAGGATTAATAGTGCGAATATTAACTGAAGCCAAGCATATTGTGAGAGCAGACGCTTTGCAAGCCTTTCCATACAGCCTTGCCAATCCTTCACATAGAAGGTCTGGGTTACCACACTTTTCTCCATTTTTGTGTCTCTTTTCAGCAGCCAGTGCTAGCCAGAAGGAATTGAATGATGGCTTTGTGATTTAAAGGAGTAATCAGAAATACTAAAACAAAGAATATTTGGTTTATTTTTTTTCATCAGCACAGGGAAGAATAAAAATTGTTTATTATGTGTGTGTGATAGGCTGTAAAATGCACACAGTAAGAATATGAATAAGGATAATTTCAGGTTTTGAGGATTTTTCAGAACTTCAGAATTCTCTGAGGCCTAAAGTGGGAGACATTTTAAGGAGAAGGATTTTTAAAAAGTTTATAAGCTAAGGTCTATGTTTTGAGTTATGCTTGCAAATGAACTGGTAGCCAGTGTATTTTAAGGCCACGTTTTTCTTTTTGCAAAGGGCCCCACAAGACAAATGCATGCTGATTAGAACACGCTGAAATAATATGCTGTAGCTATACTAATTGCTACTAATTCCCATACTGGAAGGTTACAGAGTACAGGAATGCAATCCTGTAAATTGGGCCCCCCAACTTCCAAAGGATATCAAGGCCCAGAAAAAAGCACCAAAACTGGTGAAGGGGCTCAAAGACAGGTCCTACAGGGAGCCTCTGGGTTGGTCTCGTCTGGGGGAGGCTGAGAGACTGCTCATTGCTCTCAGCTCATTGCCCTCTACAGCTCCCTGAGCAGGGGAGGTCAAGAAGGAGGTTCTTCCTGTGCCTGGCAGGACACCAGTGGGTGTTCCAAAGCACTGGAACCCCTGGCAACATCTGCACGTCCTGTTTCATATGGCTGATTCTTCTGTCTCCGTGTGGTACGGGCAGGGCAAGCATTGCAGTGATCCTCACATTCCCTTAGTGTTGCCACTGCCACCCAGGTGAAAATGTCACCTAGCCTCAGGCACCTCCAAGTGCTAGTGCTCCTTCTCATTTCCAAGAGCCAGGCAGCGGACACAGCTGCAGGGAATACTTGTAAATACATCCCTATGTTCATTCATACTCCAGATATTCATTAGGTGGGGGGGATGCCAAAGAAAGGGTTTCCTTCTCTCTGTGTGAACTTTGCAGAGATGTAGGGAGCAGGGAAGATTTCCTCACCATTTCTTACAGTCACGACCAGCAGATCCAGCCCTTAAGTCTTGTGGAGTCCCATGGATTTCATGTTCATCATGGAAGAGTGAGGCATTAGAGGTATGATCTTATGGTCTGGAGGGTGCCAGGAGGGGGAAATGGCTATACAGATATTTCTACAGACAATTTTTGCCTAGTCTCCTTTTGTGTTACCCAGAAATTATTAGTCAGTTGATCCTTTTCATTTAATTTTAAGAAAAACATTGTTCTTTTCAAAAATGAAAAATTAAGAGTGCTATTTTCTTCATACATTGCACTTGACTGGCAAAGCACATATTGTTCCAGCTGAATTTTCTGCTTTCATTTTTAAATTTAAGTTACATTAAAGTTTAAAAAAATAACCCTGGAAAATATAAATCTGTTAGATATAGTTGCTCATAAGTTTCAAATTATACCAAAACCATGTAAGCTGTACAACAGGAATAAAACCATAAAAATGGATTTTCGTAAATCTCAGAGTCAAATTATTGAATTATAAATATGCAATACACATATTATTGTGTTCATTTTTTTTTTCTACACTGAGGCTTTTCCATGTCAAGAAATCTCATCTAAAAATTTGGCTCAGTCCTGATCCTTTAAAATTCCACTAGCTCTCATACATTAGCATTTTCATACTTTCTATTTATCACTATGCTTAGAATTGTTACAGTGTGATAGAAAGAATTATTTTTGAAGACATAAGTAAGCCTGTTATCCACATGAATAAGGAAGATAATACGGTGAATCTCTCTGAAATGCACAGCCTTAGTGTACAATCAGTGTATTTCTTTCATGTTTATTCCTTTGTCACATATTCATTTGTAAGGGTTCCACAACATGTTCAGTACATGTCATGAATTGGTTTACTACAAGTTTATCCTTTCATTGCATTTTATTTCACTGGTAAGGCAATCACTGCACATGGCAGATTTTTATGCATCTAATAACTTCATTCTCTTATCAAAAAGTCATTTAATTGGATTTCAGACTGGTTTCACATAGGATTTGGATAAATGGAAGCATAGGTTGCAACCTACGTGTCCCTTAGCAGAAATTCATGTAAGTTACTTCAATTGGCATTTAATACACAATTACTGCTGTGCAATTTATCTGCTTGAGTGTTGCTTTTGACAACAGGACCAGTTTAGAGAATTAGTGTCCCTGTTACTGGAGTATGCAGACAATAGGCTATAAAGGCACTGGGCTACTATCCTCAGCAAAGCTAAGCAAAATAGGCTAACTGAACGTTAATAATCTTATTTAATCATCTGGTGGTCCTTGAATCTTCTAAGTCATAAATGTTTAGCCCTTGGAGTTATAGATGGTCTCTCTTTGCAAGATAAACTCCTGTTCTACCAGAAAATAAAACCACCAAAAGCCACCTTCAATGGCATTCACAGAACTCTACAATCTCCTGTTACTACTTGAGGTGCAGAGTGGCCTTCTTCTGCGTTCCCTTTGCATCTCCTTACCTCTGCAGCATGTCTGTGCAGGGATTTTAAAAACTGCATCTATTTCATTTGGGTTATTTGCTGCTGCTTTTTATTTATTTTTTAATGAAGCTTTTATGAAATTCTACATTGTACATTTTTCTGCCTACTGCAATTGCAAGTGCATTTATTATTAAAGTTGAATAACTTGTTAATGAAAAAAAACCCAAGAATTCAGCTGCAGGGTACTTTGTGTTTGGGATATTCAACTTGCATCGTTATCCTTAGATTTAACAACACATGTTCACGTACACATGCACACTTGCACACAAAGACACAATACTCAGTGGACTATACCAAACCATAATTTTTAAATTTGCCATTTTAGCAATAAATTTCTAAATTGCTTTTAATATATCTATCAGCTTCCCCTGGATAATTTATAAGTCAAGATTTAGTCATAAAGGTGATTTGCCAACATTAAAATCCTGTGAAAATAGAGAGCTTTTTCCACTCTGGTGTTGTGCAAAAGTAACTAAGGACAGAATTTAGCCTCATGTGTCAAAGAAAGATTAGGCCTTCCGTGGTTTTGGTTTTGATTAAAATCATCATTGTTTAGCTGTACAATATATTTATGAAGAAAAAACATGAAAGAAAAGAATATATTTTGAACATTAGGAAATTGAGGCAAATAAAAAGGTTAAAGAAAACTATTTCATAAAATGGCATGTAAACATGTGGAATACGTTACCAAAGACAAGAGAGGTAACTTAGAACATATGTTTATGAATCAGTATGTTCAAAAGAGAACAAGATGAGTTTCTCCACAAAGAGAGAATAGAGTGTGAGGAATGCAGGAAATTAGAGATGGAGGGGGGGAAGCAGAAAGGTTGGTTTTATGAGGATTAGTAGCTTTTAACAGAGCAAAGCTGTGAGCAGGTGGAGTTCCCACCCTGGTCTGAATGGAAAATGCACAGCTTGTACTTCAAACACATATCCTTTTCCAAAGGGGTGAATGGGGTGGGGAGGACAGTCTCGAGCAGCAGTTGAAAACTAACAGCTAAATATGTTAAAATCTAAATATAAACGCCAGGTTGAGATCTTTAATGCTCCTAAAGTTTTACTGTCAATATTGCTGTCCCAGAACACTTTTTTTCTTCTTTTGAATGGGGTGCTCCTGTGCTTACTGTTTGATAAAATTAAGTCACTATCAAAAAGCAGAACTGGCTCAGTAGCTTCACAGACAATAAATGCCTGATAATTGAAGACCTTGGCTGCTTACTTTCTGCAGGAAGGCCAGAAGTAAGCCAGTCACTGTAAGTGTCCTCTTTTCTGTGCAATACCTTTAGGTCCCTGTCCAAAAGAGCTGTTCTACACACCCAGTGGAACACCTACATTTGGGGGCACATTGTGCCTTGGGATCATCTTAGAGGTCAGACAGAATATTATGTCAGAAGAAAGTCATAAATCCAAAGCTGACCTAAATGTAATACAAAACACAAAAAGGATGCTTCTGAAAAACCTCTCCTTGCTCTGATCACCTGGTTAAGTTTTGCCTCTCACAGCTCATTTCTAGAAATCCTACACAAGGACACTGCTTGTACCCCAGGCAGCTCAGTCTGCTTCCCAGAAGTTTCAGGTTCTGTGAGTAGGATCAGTTTGTCTTGATGAACATGATGTTAGCAATCACTATAGGTAGGAAGAATGACTGAGTGTTCCTTTGCATTTAGGATGTGCATCTGCAATCTTTTACTCCCTTTAGAAGTTCTATATGCTTTAATACTTTTCCATAATAAAGCCATTGTTTTTCTCTCTGATTGTCTAACCAAAATGCAATAAATGGGTATGTTTGTATTGCTGGCAACTACATATCTATGTATTTCTTTGCTGGCATACATCCTAGATTGGTTTTGACCTGATCAAAACTTTTACCATTTCCTTTAAAAAGAAAACTCATGTTAAAGCAGGGAGGTTTTAATAAACCAGTGTCAGACCTTTTAATTACCTTCAAATCTCCTATGGAAAGAAAGGACATTTTTCCCATGGCATTGATGCAAAATAAAGACTTTAAATTTCCTTGTGAAAACAAAACAAAAGCAAGAAAATCTGCAGAAAGCAAATTCATGGAGGGTATATATATAATCAGGCAAATCTCTGGGTGAGTGATGTTCACAGTATGTGTTTACTATCCCCTGTTCAGAAGCAGCCCAATGTGGCATGTGAACATGTACATGGACTGACAGAAACACCAAAATACCACGCCGAGGATCACCAGGAAATTCTGCACTGCTGAGGAGTGATGCTGTTGAAAGGCATCTCCCTGTCTGCTCCTACACCAGGCTTAGCCTCTTTCAACATAAACCTAATCACAGCAGAGAGATTTCTCTGCAGATGGGGGAGGCCACACTCCCTCCCTCTATCCTTCCACCACTGTGGTTGCTGTTTGTTCCACTTCGACTCCCTGGGCTATATCAAATCTCATTATTATGTCCTTGTACCTGTTAGTGACATCTAGGGGAACAGCTCCCAGGTAGGCTTGCGTACAATGTTTGCTGTCCTCTCTTCACCATAAATTGTGTGTGATAAAGTAGCATTGCCTATATGCCTCCATTTTGTTGCAGGAGGTGGGATGCTCTACGAGTGGATGCTTTTGTTCAGTGGTGGTTTCCTGTGCTGTTAAGTGGCAGCAGATGGTCGCCCCGCAGTGAGATGAGCCCTGGCCATGGTCCTACTGGCAGGGGCAAGAGCACTCAGCTGTCCCTTGCATCCGAACTGGTTTTATCAGGAAAAGCTGGAGAACAAGATAAAGAATCAGATTTCCCTAAAGCGGCTCCCCCATCCCCCCGCAGCATCTGTCAGGGCCTGCTGGTTAAAGCTCCACCACCCTGGGAGGCTTCAGACACCGAGGGAGAGGTGTGCTGGGCCGTGCCATGCTCGCTCCTGCTCTGAACAATATGGTTCTTGCCTTATGTTGCATTACTATGGATGCACAGTTTCCATGAAAGGGTTTTATTTTTTCACGGCCACCTGTCCTTGCAGGTCTCCCTTTGCTTTGCCTGAAGTGATATTTCAGAGTTGTCTGTTATAATTTCATTTCTGACTTTCTGCGATTCGCATTTTTCTTTCTCTGACTCTCACGTTAGATTTATTTTATACCAAAGGTTCTCTTGCAGTTTGACAATGGTTGAGTTCAAGATTGCTTTTTGCTGCTCTTCTGAGTACATACTTTCATTCCCTGGCTTATGTCCATTCTTTTATAACATTCAGTGTTATAAGTTTTCTTATCCTTGCTCCACATTTGGTTTCTGACAGCCCTATTCTGGGCACTGTGTTGACACAACAAATTCTTTCCTCTGGCAGTCATATTCCTGATAACATTAGATCTAGAGCTTGCCATCTGACTCGGTGAGCTCAGCTCTTCCTGCTACACAATGCACTCCAGCAGGACATTGTGCAATACAAAACGCAATTTCCATGGCATTCTCCCAAGATGTGCTGTTGGTTTTCTCTTTGGCTTATAATGTAAAGCCCAAGCAAGTTCCCCTACCAGAAATATCACTAGATTGATCACTACTATATCATTATTGCAAAGTGATCAGTCAGTGTGACAGATTGCTAATTGGTAAGTACAAGTGGTGCCCCCAACTGTTCCCCGGAAGAGTCTTGTTAGTAACCCCCTCCAACATCAAGAAAACTTGAATCACCAAGGTGGGAGCAAGAGCAAGTTTAGAAGGGGCACACAATATACTAAATCACAGCATTTCGTGGTGATCTTTGCTGTGTCTCAGTCACCAGCGTTTCAGGCTGAGCACCATTCAGAGCTGAGTGGTCAGTGAAGCTGCCTGACATGATCCCCTCCTTGTGCTGGGTAAACCCTTGTACCACCCATTTATGCACAAACCACTTCCCCCAGCCCCAACATGTGCACTGGGAGCACAGGCAAGTAAATACACCCCTGCTGCAAACTGAGACCTGACATTTTTGACGACAGCTTTTAACACAGCTCTTTGAATTTCATTTCCTGAGAAGGTTTCAGCCAGTGAAGCTGAGCTATTCATGCAAAACATATGCAAAAATGAGGCAAGCCCAGCAGATGAAATCACTTCTCAGAACATGAACAAACTTTGGTGGAAAATGTTTGCTATTTTTCCCATGATAATTGAAAATTTGTGCCTGAGAAACCAGTATCTGCTTCTGAGCATGGACAGCCAAATTCAGGTCAAAATAATGACTGGAAGAGGCATTGCCCACCTCTCAAATGGAACTTTTTTTTTTTTTTCTGCATGCTTGAAAAAGCAGAGCAAAGCTGTTATGCTTGTTTATCTGGATGATATGTTCATTTTACTGGGAAGTTATTTGCACACCAGTTTTCTGCAGCATAAATATTGAGTTAACCAAAAAAAAAAAAAAGTTGGTTTTCAAATTTTCTGTTAAATTTCTGTTAATTTCTTCAACTAAACATGAAAGTAAGAGCATGTTCCTGTGATAGTTCAAGCACCATTTTTACTTGATCTTTTGATGTATCTTTTATTTACGGGAAGGGGTGGCTGGTCTTGGTACTGGGCTGTTAAAAGTTTTCCCAAAGTTATGTGTTCATGCATTAATTTGTACAGTCTGAAGAAAGATATGTTGCTTTAATAGTTAGTGTGGGGGAAAATGGCACAGCAAGGTTTTTGTCTTTCAAAATATTCGTTCCTGGGCAACTGCTGTCCTAGAACTTTTACACCTTCCCCAAAAGTAGTTCTAATTTAAAGAGGAAGGAGTGACATAAATCTAGAGGAACTTCTTGGTCTTCACTGCAATTGCATTTGCATAAGGTTATGGAGAGCAAATGTTGGCACATTCTCTTCACACAGTTTTTCTATCCTGTTACTTCAATGTTGCCATTTTATTGTTTTCCAAAGATGCATAGTAAAATTTCAACTTTGCATACATGTCATTCATCACCTGACTGAGAGTGTTTCTCAAATCACAATGACCAATATTTGCTAGCTTTGCACTGCAGATACTTCCATTTCAGAGTAAAAATAACTTTCATTTATAGAGAGTAAATTGAATCTATACAACAATAAATATAATAAATAATGCATCTATACAGATGACTTTGCCTTGAAAAATGAGAAAGTTTACTTCACAATACCTTAGTTTTGGAAACAAACCCAAAGAACAAGGAGTCATGTAGGAGATGGCTAAGATGAAGGCTGTGTAGTTCTAAGTTCATTTTTATTTAATCATCAGCCTCTGACTATCAGCATCCACATTGTCTGGTTGTTTTCTTTCTTTTTTTTTTAATTTGGAGGAAAGATATCACCTTCAATTATTTCCTTTTTCAACTCAGCCAAAACTTTTATGAAGGCCAGTCTTTGTCATGCTGAAATAAAGGGCCAAATGCATCACAGAGAGACAAAGGCAGTGGTAGGATCTCATCCTCATATGAAGATTTCATTGAAAGACCAATTCAAGGGGTCACTGAGAGGGAGAGAAACATGGGTTGTTATGATCAGGTAACAGTCAAAACCCCTGTGAACAAAAAAACATTCCTCTTCCCCTTCTTCTTCAGCTGCTTATTTCAGTTTCCAGTCAAATCTGCTTTAATTTTTTTCTCAAGAAGTGATTAGACTGAATGGCATCATTTTCATATAAGCCTACACTTTAGAAGCATTCAGCAAATGTGGCACCAACCACATGGAAAAGACAGCTCCAAACACCAGAGTCAAGGTCACACCAACCACGAGGTCTGAGGTGCCTTGAATTTGGCAGAACTCAGGAGCAACCTGAGTCAGCAACCTGACTTTTAATTTAAGATCAGAGTTATCTATATTAGACACCCATCACCAGCTCCGAAGATTAAATATGTAGATCAAAATGTTTAAGGCTGGATAGGGGAAGAGGAATGTAAGTCTTGCAATTAGAAAGATAGAAACAGTATTCCTTATCCTGCAAATATTTTTAGGCACCAAATTTTAGTAGCTCACAACACTTCCTCATAGAAAATTTTCTTGAGGAAAAAGTAAAGGAAAACGTTTTTTCTGTCCTCAAAGCCTAAATTACTTGTAGAGAGATATGATTTGAAGAACTCAGTAAAAGATGTCTTATGCTGCACGCCTAAAAAAGAGAAGCAGAGTCTACCATAAAGCAGGGAAGCAGAACAATAACTGTAAGACATTCTTTCAAAAGGCCCTTCCAAGATTTTATAGACGGATGAATGGACCTCTCTATATATCTCTAGTCAGATTCAGACCAGTGCTTGCTACAGTATGTAGATGCACCTTAACTCAGAAGAACTGTTTCAGGTTATTTACTTTGAATGAAAAAATCCCCACCAGAGAACCCTAGATAGCAAATTAGACCTTTCAGCTGTATTTACTGGCTCATAGACAGTGTACAAACCATAAAATGTGACTTAGGAAAATTAATACTACTTCACCCCAAGGTGAATACAGTGTGGTAATTACAGCTCCAGTTTTCCACCATCCATAAGCTTTCTTAGATTGTTTCAGTGCAGTGAAGATTGCTGACTGTGGCCTTTAACAAGGGTGTGGGGACACTCAAATGCCTTGAGCATTATGCAACTTTCTCATCACTCAGATACCATGGAAATAGCAGAAATCTTCCTGCTGCCACTCTTTGCAGACACTTCTTCCACATCCATGTGGGAGAATGTTCTCATCAGTAGAGGAGAAATCCGTCCTTCCCATCTGCTTGTGTCAATGAGTCGATCAGCAGTAACTCATCTTCCCAGCACACTCCTCTCTCTCTCCTCTTCAGTGTGCTTCTGGGAAGGTTGTCCCATGCCGTGACACGAAGGAGGCTGTGAATAATACATTCAGCAAGACTGTGGCTTGCATGACTGTGGTCTAGATGAGGTTCTGATAAACTCTCGATGAAACGCCCTGCTGTAGTGTCAAATTGTTGTGGTGTGTCCACACTATTTCTGTTCCAGGACATCTGTATTAAAACCTGCAGAGAGTGCCTGACAATCTTCAGTCTTTCCTTCAGAATTCTGCTGAATTAATTTCAAGTAGGGTGATTGTTGTATGGTAGGAAAGCACATCTCTTTAATCAATGTAAAGATTGAACTGTTTTACTCAGCAGTCTGTCTTCTGCATTTGGGCAGAAAAATGTGGACATGCTCCTCCTAAACAATACCTACGCATGCCATGCTGGGGTGCTGACAGATGGACATTCTGTATTTACCAACTCCCCCCTGTGGTTTCTTTGCTGTTGGATGTGACATTCTTCAGATGTCTGTTTTATGAATGTCAAAGACCACATGGCTATTTTGCAAAGAGTGGAATTGTTTAAGCAAAATCTTGGCCTTAGTCCCTATTTTAGTTTTTATTTCCTATGTTCTGCTACTGAGACCAGAGCAGGTCTTTCCAAAAATGAACATTCCCTGTCAGTGTGACACCTTTTAATTCCAATAATGAATAAACCTTGTCGTTTGCTCTGTTCCATACTGAATGTTTTCACCTGATCTAGTTTCTTAGCATCTCTGCCACAACAGGAGCTGTATAAGATCTTACTTGATTTATCAAACTAATGAGTTAGTTTTATTGTAAGTGATTAAATGTGTTTTACTTTTTAAAGCACAGGAACTGAAAAGAAATGCATTGTTACAATCTGAAAATAACTAGAAAGATAAGTTCATTAACTTGCCTACACTTGTGCATCATAAAAACCTTGTTAAAAATTACTCCCTAGCCTGCTGTATTAGCTTCTTTATGAGGTAATTTCTCCATACAGTAATAAGATTTTTCTTTTACTCTCCAGTGCATATTAAACCCACTAATCTTCTTTTATAAACTATAGTTTCAGCCACTTTCTCAATTTACTCACTTTAAAGATATTCTCCTATTAATATTAAAGGTAGCAAGCACGGATACGAACTTTGCAAAACAGTCTTTCAGATTTATGGCACAATCATACCACTGCATTACAATGGCACAAAAGGGACAAGGCAGTAGCTGTCAAGTATGCCTCATGACAAACCAAACAATGTTTGTCCCCACAGAATTATTTTCCCATCACATTTATTGTGCAAATGAACCATGGGCGTGTTTTCCCCTCTCTGAGCATAAAGTCTGAATATTCAGTTCTCTGAGGTCTGCACAATTTGCATGGATGTGGCTGATTAAAGACCTGCTCCACCAGGGTGTTGCTGCAGTTTTACACCAGTATCCTCACCTCTGATTTAGAATGGATGCAGTCAGAGTCTTGCCAGAGGAGAACAGGTTCTAGGTCACCAATTCCACTTCCAATAAAGCAGTGGCCAAATTGCTCTTGAGCCATAGAGAAGTTGTTCAATTGCTGATTATGGGCTTGGAAAGGAAAACTCCAAATGGGATATAAATTAACCTTTGCTTGGTCTCAGCTATAAAATAAGAGAAGATTTAAAATTCAAATAAATAATCTCTGCGTTGAGAACCAGTAATTTATTATTGTCCTGATTATTGTTAGCATTTTTATTATTATTTGAAGTGTGGCCATGTCTTGTTATGGCTCAGGAAGCCCTGGAGTCAGAAGCTGTGCAATTTTTGAGCAACCAGTCAATCCATACAGTACTTAAGAATCATATTCAATTCAATACTGTGTTCTGCAAAGTGTAAGAGTCAGTTTACCCATACTTCTTTTTAATATCCAATCTATTTAGGTGTTCTAACAGAGGCTCCTGAGACACTGGTGTGATTTTAATTATCATCTCAAATATCATCAGAATTGTTTCAAGATAGAGGGATGGGCTATGCTGCACATCTGACACTTCAGGATAACCTGCAAGCACAGGTTTTTAACGCTGGCACAATTCCAGTCATTAAGAGACATCTAACAATTAAACAATACGTAATTATACTTGGAAAAATATGTGACTAAGGTGATGCTCTCTCAGACGACACTGAGAAACATTTCCTTCATTGGGGCTGCACCACTGCCAATGCCCCTCAACACCAAGGAACTCAAGCAAGGAGCCATCCCATTGGTTTTAGGGCATATCCATTTTCAAATGAGTCCTAGTAAGAGGTAACAAAGTGGGGCAGAAATCTGTAACCCTGTCTTTTTCTGAGCAGATTGGTGCTGTAGCAGTGCATGCATTTACAAATAGATATGAAGGCCCCTGATGACTTCTGTGGAGAATCTGGTGGAAAACCAAGGGGTATACAGGGGTTTTGTGCTCCCATTACTAGGGAGAACATACAGGTGTTGTTTGTCTTACACAAATACCAAATTTTAATTGCTGTAATTTCTGAGATTAAAAAATTACATTTGGGTAACCAGATTTATATTTCTTCATAGTGTCACACTATTCCTGTAAATTTGAGGTCAGGGTATCACAGAAATGCAGAGCTCTAATATGTACCAAATATGCTTTTAATTCATTAACATCAACATCCCACCAAGTTCAATGCAATCATTGCTTTGAGTCAGAGCTGACTGAAGAGTTATGGTATAATAGGACAAGAGTAAGAATAAAGCCTCTTGTCAGTGTAATGTTTATATAACATCTCTAGTATTTTGGAAGGGAAGAATGTCTCTGTGAAGTCCTGCCCTTTCCCAGAAAAAACTTCCATGGATAATCTTACACGTTGAAAAAGTCACTGGACTAATCCACAACATATTTGTTCAAAGTTCTCCTCTGGCAAAATTCACACAAATTACATCATCATAACAGAGCTGCTCACTCTGAAAACAGAAGTGCATTTACAATTTCAGAGGACAATAAGTCTACTGAACACTACTGGAGAATTTTTTAGTGCAAAGTTTTATTTCTATTCTTTAGATTTTAAAATGCACCCTAGTAATTTTTTCATGCATTCAGTGTTGACTTGTTATAGAAAAACACACATGCAATCGGACTGGTGCAATTTGATACCTTACAGCTAAAGAATTGAAAAAAGTGACTTGCTGAAAACCATTGTTTAAAGATGTTCCCATGACAGAAGGGCAGGGAGAGAATGAACACAAACTTATGAAATGAGCATTGAATTTTTTGCAAAAAAGCAGAGCACATGTATTCATTATTTGATACTTTTTAAAAAAAGTATTGCCTACATTAAATTTCCAGTAATGTGTCGTTTTTGATTACACACAACCAGATTGGGCACGCTCCTTGTTCACATTATTTACTCTTTAAGGAAGGATGTACGTTTGGCAATTCTTACAAACATTTTTCACAACACTTGTTACACCACACTTCAGTAAAAATTTACAAACTCAAATGCATATTTAGTTCTAGAAGTCATTTGATATCTCTTTGTTATTCACGTGTTTGTATATGAATAAAACCATGTCGTGTGTCTAGACCTGAGAAATATATGTGGTAAAAAAAAGTTTCACTTGATTTTTTTCTATCACTTCTCAGAATATCATTTTGCAATATTTCTTGAGTGACAAAAGAAGTATTATGTCTTATCAATGACTGTACCACCTTGCAAAAGAAGAGAAAAACAATCACAATTAAAATTATATTTTTCAGGAAACTAAATAGATTAAATTTTTTTTAATCTGTGAAGACACAGTAGAAAGCAATTAGATGAATTTGAGTCTCCAAAACTAAAGTTATTTGCAAAAAGGTCTCTTAACTACTCTGTCTTTTAGTCATGAAAGAAGTTATTTTATGATAGTGGCAGGGAAAGAAGTCCACAGTGATACAAACAAGAAATGTGTCATTTTCACATGTGTATGGTCAAGACTGGCAATAATATTCCTTAAGGAAAATTTTGCCTAAGTACCAATTTCACAGTGCCTAGGTGAATTATGAACCTTAGTTCTTTCTTTTTTGGGGGGGAAAAATAGCCTTGAATTAATACCAAATCTAAAACTTGGTGCAGTTTTCACAGAATCACTATTAAAAAACAGGGAAAGACTCATGCTGCTTCAGAGAGCTTTCACTTGCACCTTTTCCATTCCACACAAAGAGCTGGAGCAGTTCTGATGTAAGTAACATGCGGCTAATTTGCTGTATTTATGTCACATTGATATGATACTGACAGTATTCACACAATGGAGCCATTATCTGTTAAGACATATGTCTTCCTGGTGTCTGGGTATGTGTAAGGGTCAGAGGAGAACCTGGGCTTTTACAGACAGCTTGAGAAATCCAGGATCATAGGAAAGTGGAGAGGTATAATAGGCAGAATTATCTCTGCCCACTCAGAGGTCACGAGCATGATTTTCAGACATTTAGCCTCATTTAGACACAATGATAATGTGAGGTGCAAGCACTCAGTTTTATTTCCATGCATGGGTGAATCTTTAGTGTTTGCTGATGTAGGCAAGATGGAAGGAGCTTTGCTTTGGCCCCTTCCACTGAAAGGGGTATAAATCACGTTTAAATCTGTATTCCTCTGAATACAGAAACCAGTGAAATTGAATCGAAACCCACAGTCAGGTACAAGAAAAAGACCAGGGGTTTAGGCACAGGGACACATAAACTACATTGGGGTCATCAAAAAAACCACACCTGAATGGAACCCCTGTCAAGAAGTGATGTATTGCATAGCAGAGTTTAAATTGCTGTCCTTACCTCCTTCATTTCCATAGTCAAAGCTGCTCTTCTCAGCTGAGACAGCACACTCACAAAGTATCCCACCAGACTAATACTGTCTCTCAGTGACCTGTAAGAAGTTAGCTGAGTTACATTAATGGGTGATGAGCCTTCCTGACCTAAAGCACAGATGTTACTCTCTTTCATACATCTTATATCCTATGTGGACATCTTTTTAAAGGACCAAACAGTTCCCAACAGAATATTTGTACCAAACCTTTTAAGGTTCATTCACATTTATTTTCTTTTATATTTTTTCACCCTTAAAGGTCATTTCACAAAAGAGATCAAAAGGAACCTTTTCCATTCCTCCTCTGCAGGTGGCCAGCAGCAGATTAACTACTAACAGAGACTTCAATATATAAATCTGAATGACTTGTTTTACACAGCAATGCAATGCTACTGTCGTATGTTGTGTTTGCATACATTAAAGTGTCTCCCCTAATTTCCTTCCCAAAATGATCCCTCACTACTCTTTCCCAAGAATAATTGCTTGCAAGAAATCATCATTTTTGATATTTATAAAAAGGTACCTTGAAGCTGAGTAAGTAACTCATTTTACCAAAGAAATAGAATGCCTGCTAATAAGGTCCTGTAAGAACAAAATGTGCATCTAAAGTCAGCTGCCTTTGTCCCAGATAGTAGTTAGTCCCTGTAATCTTGTTTCTCCAGAGCTCTTCCCAAGCCAAAACCAAGCCTGAAATTGTAGTAAGACAGATTCAAATGTACTTTCCATGAGTTCTTGAAGCAAGAGTGTTCAAAACAAACAAAACCTTATTCATCTGTTGAACAAAACTTTTGTTTCCAAATGAAAAGTGCTTCATTCAGTTAGTGAAAAATTCAGAATGTTTCTTTAAAATACTTTTTATTCTGCTGTCTGCTATTCAAAACAAAATTTTAAAGAACTTTTTTCTAATTGAGCCACAGTTTAAATAACACTAGCAGGTCCTTGCAGGTCTGAATACCATTGACTACTGTGCCCTTCAGCAGGTAAAATTGTGAATCTTCTTTAGTTGTGTTGCCCTATTTCTTTTAAGGTAAAGAGTGGTGAAAGAGTGAGGACTTCTCTTGTAAAAAAATAATAAAAGAATGTCTGAGAGGATTCTGTGAAGAAATCAGCTGCTTATATATCCATTTTGCTTCAAAGCTATAAAAATAGGATGTTCACTCCCTGACCCAAGTATGTAGGGCAGAGAATAGAAATGGGAGACTTTTTCACACTAAAAAGAACAGTTAAGAAACAGATTGGCAGTCTCAGAAGGCAAAGTGATTATCAAAACTTAGAGATAACTTTCCAAGTTGTTATACACCTAAAGAGGGTCTATCAAACGATCTGCTCCTGCCCTAGACATCTGAAATTGAACTTTCCCATTGCACTACCCTGGTACTGTGAGGGTGCCTTCACTCACAATACATCAATCAGAGCACATATTATCTCCAGACTTCTGAGTATTTAGGTAGTCTGTATTGAAGACAATTTCTCACTTCCCTCCACTGATATTTCAATTAATAGTGCATCCTCCCCACTGCAGGGTCTACCAGTGAGCCCCCTGACTTATTGTTCAGATTTGATGCTGTCTTTTAATTTTAAAACAAACAAAAAAAAAGAATAATTTTTTCTATAATGTAGTAAATGGTTCCTGGTAATGCAAGCCATGCATGTAACACCCCAAGTTGGGCCAGGGACACTACCATTTCTATTCATCCAGGATGGGTTTCAGTGTCACAGCACAGCAAAGCATGACTTCAACCTGCACAAAAGAAAAAGACAGGGTTCTCTGAAAAACTGTTGTATGAAATGTGACTTTTAGTGAATTCCAGGCTAGATTAACTTTTAAGGAAAGGGCAAGGGGGCAAGAAAAGAATAGTATGAATTAATAAATGATATGAAGAATAATTGGCTGCTCCTTCACTTCCTACCACAAAACAGTATTTGTGTAAGATACACATGCCAGGGCTCAGGAGAAGGCAGTCTCCACCGTCCCCCACTGGGAAGAGTAAAGTTGTGTTATGGCTACACCAAGACAATGTACAGGTGGTGCAATCGCTACAGGAGGGACAAGCTCTTGGGCTACAAAGAAGAAGCTGGGAAGTCCAGGAGTGGCAGTCAGAAAAAGAGTCCCCAGTTATTCTTACCACCACAGTCCAAACCAGCCAATGTCTCCTGGAGGTGGGAAACACTGGGTGTTGCTTTCTAGCTGGGCAGCAAAGCCCAACTTCTACCTGATCTCTAGAGACAATCTGGGCAAACAGTGTAATGAATAAGGAGAGACACAGCTGGAGAAAAAAGGAAGACCTGGTTTTCCTTACAAGTGATATTTTGGCTGTGCCACTGTGTGAGTGATGTTCCAAACCAAGCTATGTGTGACGCGAGGCTAAACTGCATCATGCATTTATAGGCTGGAGTTCTTCAACATGTTGACTCCTACCTGCAGCACCCCTTACTCACTACCAAGGTGACACAAAGCCCATTGTCTTCTGTTGCTTGTTGAATCTGTCTCTCTTGCAGTCCAGTTGAGCTTGGCCTGTTGAAATCAATTGGAATAATTCCACTCTATTATATTTTCCCCGGCATTTTAGTGCAAAGCACGATTCCCTAGCACAATTACAGGTGTCTGTCTAATCCCACTGTGATGTAACAGTCTGAGAAATTGTCTGACTGGTTTTGACCTTCAGTAAAAATAGATCGCTAGGAAATCTGGCAGCATTTGAAATAAGACACACAGTGTATTATTTGCATTTTAAGGTACTTTGGCAAATTCAGAAGTTAGTGGCAAACTGATACTTTGCTGTGATATAATATAGCTTAGGGCAATCTATAAAGTTCATCAAGGCAACACTTTCAGTATCATGAAAGCTTCCTCATGGGAATATTGCACTCCAGCAGCAATGCCCAGAGAAACACTCAGTGTTGGCTATGATAGACAAAGATTGTGGTCAAAGCAGGTCCTAAAGTATTCTGTGTATGTCAAGGTGCTGAGAAGCCTCCACTGTGTGTTAATTTTTTCTGATTTTTGTCACAGGTACTTTGTGAAGGATCACACAAATTAAATACCTTCACTGCACCTGAGACACTTGTCACCTGATACTAAATTCCATAGCCCCAGAATTTCAATAGAAAATACCTGACCTTATCAAAGTGTCAATAGGACTGAATTTTCAGCATTTTCTGGACTTATATGCATTAAATGACAATACTAAAATATCTGGTGCTTCTACTGTAAATAATATTTGGATTAAGCTAACATTAATAGCTGCTAAAAATACCTCACTAAGGCAATGGGAAAGTGAGACAAATCCCTCTATTGCAGAATGGACAATATTCTTATCCAATTCAGCAGCAGAGGAAGAGATACTCTCTCTTAGTGGAAAGGAACTATTTTTAGGAAGCATGGGGCCGCTTGTGAAGAGATAAAGCACAGGTGCAAGTGTAAGAGGTTTAAGCTTATTAAGAGAGTGCATTTAAGATGACAAACATGAAATTAATGCTTTTTTATTTTATTACTTGAAGGCTAATGCAAGCACATGGAATATCATATATAAGTTAGATGTGTTCCTGCAAAAGTGCACGCATGCACTCTTGTAAACCTGCCCACGTTAGCACAAACAGAAGATTGCTCTAGCAGAAATGGTACAGCCTTTTCTGGAAGTAGCATGGGATAAAATTCCATTGCAGCCATACATCTTCCCAGATAAGATCTTGAGATGTGGTCCTCCAGCAGCCAGCTACCAGCCTTGCTTTCAGAGAGAGAGAAGAGGTGTTCAGCCAGTGACTAGATAATCAGTGTCTACCCAAAGACACATCTCCCTATTTAAAAATCAATTTAAGAAGGCATTGACTGTTTCTTACAAGGTACCATAAAGAAATGTCCTGCAAAACTGATTTCTCCATGTTTTAAATGTTTGTCTTAGCAAAAATGTGAATCAATCTTTAGGGAACATATCTCAACTAAAAACTGTAATAGAGATAGATATAGGAGCTGGATCTTGCAAACTTTGCATTTAGTCACACTAGAAAGAAACCTAATCTATGGTAGCTGTTACAGTCCTATCTGTGCTAACTGTGGAGAGTCAAAAATTGCTGTCGTTCCCAATAGACATTGAGACTTTTGAGAAAGATGATTTTTAATTTTTTTTTAATTCTTCTTTAATTTGCCTTTTCAATTTAAGCCTTTGGGATACATACTTTCAAGACTTCTCCTCAGTCAAGAAACACTGAAATTTAATTTTTAGTTTTCTTAAGAGAAACTGAGACTCTTAAACAATACCATAACTTCGGCAGTTGGAGCTTTAAGGAAAATACCAAACAGTTTCAGATGTGCAATAATATCAACATGCATAATGATTTTCAAAGTCTGTCTCCCATCCAGAAAATCTAATGATAAATTTGTTCAAGACAGAAGTCACTGTATGAAGGGTGTTCCATACAGAAAAAGACCCCATACTTGCCAATTGTTGTTTGTTCCATAGCCTTTTCTAATTAGTAGAGTTCCTTCAATTAGTAGCTGGAATTGGTTTGCATACATCCTCCAAATTGATGTAATCAAGCCTCAAAGTAGGAGCCTGAAAAATAGAGGGTGGCAGAGTGGTAATAGAGGGATAGCTGGTGACTGACTGTACATCCAGCACTAGCCACACACGAACCTCACAAATCCAGGCATACCTTTGGCATCCCAGCCACCTGTATGTGTTTTGTTGTATTTCTCCACTCTTTCATATGTTGCTAAAATACAGTATTAGTTCTAAAGCACGACAGGTAATACGGATTAGAATAAGCCGCATTTTTCCAGGCAGAAATTCCCAAAAGAGGCACTCGATTCCTTTAAGAAACTGTAGTAGACATAAGTATTACTAATGACTCATATTCCTTTGCCTATTTCCAGGGTTCCTAATGAAGGGCTACACTCAGTGCTCAAACATGTAGTTAGAGCAGGGCTGGGAACTTGGTTCCTTTTCATTCAAAACTCCCTTTGATAATAATTGAACTGTTAACTAATTAGTATAAACTCTGTCTGCATTGAAAAGAATGATCAAAATGATCAAAATATCAAACAAAAAAATCTCAAAAGCAAATATAAACAAAGTTTTGCAAAAAATCTAACTTTTTTTTTTTCTTTTCTAATAAGAAACAGCAAATTCTCAACCTATGGAGCAGCCCACTTGACAGGTCTTTTCCGTCACATCAATTCAAATTGGACACACTGCAGCTTTTTGTGAACAGTCCAGCAATATAATATGTTATACTTGTTAGACCATTACATCAATTGGTGTAAATATTCTCCCATAGCCATAGTCTCTCCTACTCAACCAGTTCATGAATGACAGCCAGACAGCAATTTTGTAGTAGCTTACATCAAACAGCTCAGAATAACTTTCCCCACTGTTTGGTCAGCCTGATTTTCAGACCAGGAGCTGACAACCATCAGCACAACCGGGCTGTCAGGAAGAGCTCATCTGCCATTTAGGGCTGCATGAGCTTTGCAAAAAAACTCAGGAGTTATCAAGTCCTCCCCAAAATTGCAGTGAGTTTCACCCACACTGTGTCAGCCACTACACAAAGAGAAATGTATGCAAAAGTACAAGACTTAGGTTTTGTGTAAAAACTAAAATGTTCAGAACCAATCCTGCTCGGATGACTAAGATTTTACAAATTACAGGATTACCAGATGAAAAATAAAATAGGGTCAACTTCTGCTGCTAAAAAAAAAAAAAAAAAAAAAAAAAAACAACAGTAATCAACTCTGAAAATAATATTTGTCAATTTTCATAAGTATTTGTCCAGTCCACAGCATGGACATGAACCATGAAAACCATGACAAACTAAATTCAGCATGGAAATTGCACTGAAACAAGATTTTATTATTTGAATTTTTTCCTCTCCCTTTGTTCATACACCTTGTCAGGAGAAACTGAATAAGCAGGAAGAACCAAAACAACAAAGAAAAAATTCAAAATATTTAAAAAATAAATGGACTGTAGATCTTCAGCTGGTTTAAATTGACTTAGCTGCACTGGTTCAATTTTTAAGTATTAAACATAATAATGTTTCTACAGATTTCATAGCAGGTGAAGCTCTGCCTGTGCTCTTCAAAAGGGACACTTTCCAAATTTAATTTTTGATTTAGAGCAGTTAGACAGCTCCTGTTCTCCATCCAGGGAGCTTGCTGGGCTGACAAACAAAAACTGCCTGCATGAGGCTGGCTGCCCCCAGTCCCACAAAGCCATCTATGTTCTTCAGTTGCTGTAACTCCACTGAAGTGGATGGAGTTGGAGCAATTTAGCAGCAGCTAATGAAACACGTTCACATATCATAGCCTACAAAAATGTTCATGCTGTATCTCTGCTGATAAACTGTGGACTACTTGCTAATACTGCCTGCAAACAGTAATCACTTGGGCACCATAAGGAGGCTCGTCCTTAGAGAATTGCAACAGATTTTGCTCTCCAGTATTGAAATGCCATGAGCCTAAAAGGAGAAAAAGAACAGTAGGACTAAAGTGTGTTGGACATGCCAATAAATTAATGATAAATTATTAAAGCATGATTGGAAATATTGCCATTTTTCACAGCTGTCAGTTTAAGTATAAAAGCATCAGCACATTAAACTAGTTACTGCTTTTCCATAATTGAGACTTTAGCTTCTAGCTGTGCCCTGCAGCTTTTCATTAATCACTGGGACTGAAGTTCAAGCACAATGACAGCTTAGAAGGCATTAAATGGGCAAAGTATTTTCCAGGTACAGCTAGTAAAGGCCTTTTAGTCCTATAATCCTCAGCTAATTGTTTTTCAAAGTCTCTAAATAAAATCTACTCATGGCGTCTCCTAGTGACAGAATTAGCAGCAGACTGGTTCTTTTTATCTTCCCACTCTTTCTCTCACCAAAATCTATTAAGTGTCTATATGTTAGCTGGACATAACAGGTGCAAATGGATTGCGATATGTAAAACTGTAACCGATACGCAGCCAGGGACACATTGATTAGATTGCCTGGGAAACAAAACTTCCTGAATGCTTGCTCTAATCATACCATTTAATTTGTCATGAAAGAAGCAAAAGGGCGTGGAAGGCTTCTGCACTAAGTCTCCCTTTAAACATGGGAGACGGAAATGTACAGATTTTAAAGTTCAGTAAAATTTGCATACTCAGTGCCCTGGAATAAACAGACATTTCTTCTGCCGTAGCAGAGGCCGTAGGTTCCCCTCTTGGCTTCCTAGTATTCCCTCCTTTGCAAAGATTTGTACATCAGGACTTAATAGATGTGCCAAAACATTCCTTCTTTTGTATAACAAATTATCAACTGCACCGAGATTCATTAATTATGTCATCTAATTGGATTGAGGCAGGTGCAAAATACCTCAGATGAAGTGGTCACTGGCAAGAAGGCCTAAGCACAAGTTTTTCTATTAGAAATCAGCATGTCTCCAGACTCCTGGAATTACTTTGTACTTATTGATTAATGGCCATAATTTATTACAGTGCAGAAGATCTTGCATTGAGTTAAATGTGTGATTAATCAATTTTCCATCAAATTATGAACAGCAGAACAGTTTCAAGAAAGAAAATACCAAGTGAATTTTTCCCATGGTATATGAATAGAGGGTATGAGGACTTCTGCTTGAGGAGAGCTAATAACTGTCTAGCACTTGTTTAATATTTCCTGCCATTCTGATGAATGCCATCCACATAAATAGGCCACAGGTAGCAGTGATTGAAAGACCACCAAATAGGTTTTATAGCTGCCTCTCTTATATAATGAAATATTCTTTAAGCCCATCTCAAAACAATTTATTAATGCAAAATGCATTTCTGCCTTCAGCCTGAAATATATCATTGTTAAGTCAACAATATTATATTAAACCGATAACTGATATTGCAGAAGGAAAAATCCCTAGGCAATGTAGAGATGAATTTGAGATTTTGTGTACAGAAGCTCATTTTTATTTCCATCAGAAACACAGACATGTGACTAATTGATGTCACTTCTAATCAGCTAGTAATGCACATTACAAGTATAGCATGAGAACATTTGGGGCCCAATTGGAGGGGGGAAAAATCCCATGGTATTTCTATATCTTTTATTGAGTAGAGTGACAAGCTTCCTTTCCCTGGTGAAGCAGCATATGCTGTAGAGTTTTATATTACCCTACATGTTCCATAGGCTCTTTTGCTTTGCTATACACTGAAAAGCTGCACCTCCCTCACTGTAGGAGAATGACATAAAATACAAGTTGACAACACTTCCAGAGGGCAAAAGAAATTTAAATAACTTCTTTAAAATATGAAAAAGGATATGAAGCATTTGTAGAATGAAAGTGCAAAGGGTTTTTTTCTTCTACGTCCCTGTGACTGATCAAATTTTTATTTTCAAATCACAGTGCCAGATTACTCACAATGATTTAAGTTGCAGAAGCTGCCTGGCTGCCATGCCTTTCATTTCCTAAGGTATATAGGAGTAATTTCTGTTATCTTTGATGTCTTTCCTTAGTAACTGCCCAATTTCCAGGGTGTAGAGTAGAGTCCTATTCATCCCTCTTGCTACAGACTACAGGAGATGGGCACTTGTGGCTTGTTACTGTTTCAAATACACAAATTTTCTTTTTTCTGCACTCAACTTCCCAACTAGGACAGGGACCTTTCTTCTCTGCTTGCTGCCTCTGTTGGCACTACTTCTGAGGTAAGGACTTCTGCTATTAAAGTCATGACCTCCAAAATGTCCTACCAAATCCTGTAGATGGTGCAAGGAGGCCATTCAAAATTATTCTCTTTTTTTTTTTTTTTGGTTGGCAAAATGTCACAGGGCCAATGGTTCAGAAATCAAGTGGAAAACAACTTGAAACTGTGTTCTTTTAAAATGTCTCCAGTAGTTCTAAGCTGTCTGTAAAATCCAAAAGTGACTATCTTTGGTGGCTTTTCTGGGCTTTATTGGAAATTAACTGAAAGTAATCATGCTTGGCAAACAGATGGCTATATCTCAACATCCCACTGAAATCAATATTCCTTGCTTCTATTTGTATCATCACAGAAAGATAACTTCAATGGATCTAAACTAGATTTGTTGCCAGAAGGAGAGCTTAGAAATTTAAATCTGAGGAAAAAAATTGTAAAATATGCTTTCTATTGTATAAATAAATTCTAATGTGGTATTTAATCAACAAATCATTAACTGCTGCATTAGGAATGTCAGATCTCACTTAATCTGCATGCTGGAGCATTGCCTGTGGATGTGGGAGATCTCATTTAGATCTTCATCCGCACCTCGCAAAACTGAACCTGCAGAGGAAGTTCCTTCCCCATTCATTGTTTTTAATAATGGGAAGTGTGGGATGATTTCACCTACACTGTGTTTTTCTATGGCACCCATTAAATGGGTGTTTGTACTTCCTGAGTGGCTAATGTACTGAACTTACCTCCCTCCTCCAAGGTGAGCTATCATGCAGAAAGGGATGGATGCTGAATCCCCATCCATTTGTACTCTGACACATACTCTATGATTTTTCATGTATGTGATCATCATTAAACATATGGAACATATTACAAAAAGTGAAGACTGGAGGTTACTGCTACCCTGGGAAAGTTCAAAATTGCATTTCTGTCTAGATGAGTGAAAAATTTCTGAAGCATACAGAAGGGCAGTCTATGAGAAGCACAAGTGTTTCACTCCACAAAGATGTTTACAGTCACAAAGTGCATAATCATACCTCTTCTAGGAGAGATGCTTGCATACGTGTGGCAACTCCAAGAAGCAAAAGCTGATTGCAGGAACAGAATATTTCTTCTAAGTATTCTGTACACTCCCCCAGTCTCCAAATCCCCACCAATTCAGTTTGAGCCCTGGGGCTAATTTTCTCATCAGCATCCAGCAAGGTGAGAAGGAATCATCCTCACTTGCAGTGTAAGGCTTTCTGGGAGGACTTGGAGATTTCAGCCACCCTCCATGGCTCCTCTGGGATCCCAAACTGAGCACTGTGATGGAGACCCAGCAGCTCCCTGCTGGCCCTTTATTTTCTCTTCTCCTGAGTATGAGAGTAGTGTTTGGGACTTTCTCTCCTCTGTGAGAGAGGCCTGGCCATGTCCCCAAACCTGCAGCACCTGGAGTAACCCAAGTGGCACTCCAGTAATGTTTTGATCAGTGCTGGCTTCTGCTGCTTGTGTTTAATACTCTTACACACTCCAGTATGTATTTTTCTGATTCTTTTTTAAATATTAATTTTGTTGCTAATTAGAAGTCTGCTCCAATTAAGTGAAGTCCTACAAGTGAACTCCCTGAGAGAAAAGTCTTTTTTGAGTAAATAGTCATCTACAGAAGCTTCTAAAATTTGAAGATACAGGCAGTCTAAATGCTACAGTATGTATCTAAAAAAATGTATAATTACTTATTTAATAAAACTAAAAGCACTGTATTAGCGCTACAAAAAAATTGTTTTGAATCCGTTATTAATGACACTGAACAGAAAGTTCGTTTTGTCAGCTGCAGGCATTAGTCTGTAGCATGTTCTGAACATGTGTATTTGCCTTTGGTTACTTAAAGGAACAAACAGATGTTTTTCTTGGAGATATTAACTCTAAATGTATTTATTTTATTCCTTTCCTCTCACAGTCTTTTATAGTTCTTCTGAAAATCTCTGTTTAAAGGCCATTTAGGTACAAAGCTGCAAATGTAAGAAGGTGTTGAAGGCAGGACTGATGCTCAGATGTGCTTCATGGCTTTCCCTGGACTTAGGAAGAGCTGTGGGAGATGCTTCCAGATGGGGCAGGCAAGAGAACCATGGGGTCATGGAAAAGACTATGGATAGCAGAATCAGGGGGAACAATGTGGGAAAGAAACTTGCAGGTCAAAGCTGGGAATGGGTTTGGGAAAGGACAGGCAGAAAAGTCTGACTTCAGGGATTGAATATGAAAGAGTCTGAGGTAGGTTTGTATTTGGGTGACTAAAGCTATGTCAATAGATGGCTGGGAGTCAGATTACTTCAACCACATGAGTCTATGTGCTTTTTTTGGAGCAACAGAGCTGCAGAAATCAACACAATGGATACATGACCAGATGGGGGAAGCAAACCCTTTTACATCACAAAAAAAAAAAAAAATCCACAACTATATTCATCAAGCAGAATGACTCCACCTAAATCTCTTGAAATGAAAACTTCAAATAAATATTCAAAGTAATAAAAAAAGCAATCTGCATGTGGTATCTCAGCAGAGTTATATCAGCACATCTATTGACTGTCTTGGCTCACATAAACTAAGAGCCTCCTAAATTAAGTCAGTGCATCACCTGGAGAACATGAAACTAACGTAAGGATATCATCATCCATGTTAAAACCAGAATTACTTAAGGCCCTTAAAAGCGTTCAGCTTCAAAGAGTAAAATGCATTTTACATATAGTTTCTTACAGACACATAGATTTTCCAGATCTTAAATAAAGGCTGAAGTTCCTTAAGGAAACTTACTCTTAAATTAAAGTCATTAATGCTTCTTGCAGTTGTCTTATGAACTGGGAGGCAGTATTTTACAGGCAGGATTTCTGAAGAATGACTCCTCTGGCAATTTCATCTAGAACTTGCCTTTATATGATATTTGCCCAGTTGTGTCATTCTGAATCTCCACTGCCATTTCAGATCAAATAATTTAAATTTGGCAACTATATATCAATAAAAATTAGGTGTGGAAGTAAGCTAAATGTTTAACCCTTAGCTGTTCGTAGCAGTTAAATATTTTTTTTCAATATTTCCACTCCATCTCTAGTAATTGTCATAGAGTGTGAAGTCCTTGTCCTTTCTTGAGGACCAAGAACAAAGCAGAAGCAAAACAAGGAGAAGCAGCAGTTATGAACTTTGTAGAAACAGCTCCTGTGTTAGGTCACAGTTTGGTCCTCAAAATACTGAGGAGGAGGAGGACGAGGAGGAGGAGGACGAGGAGGAGGAGGACGAGGAGGAGGAGGAGGAAGAGGAGGAGGATGTGGTACCCTTTGTTTATTGTTGGTCACCTCTAGGCATGCTGCAATAAGCCCCTCCAGCTCCATCTTTAGCACCTCCCAGCCAGTTGTGCTATGCCACAGCAGCTTCAGACAGCTGCTAGCTCCATCCTCTGCTGCTGTTTGGAGAATCAGATTATGTAACTTTTGCTTTAATCCTTAAGAACTTAAGCCTGTGCTTATGACATGTAGATACCTCGCTGCAGCCAGACCTCTGGAAACAGCAAGTTCACCCATGAAAGCAGCTGCACTCCTGATGTCCTCAGCCTCTCGCAGGGAGTCCAGTGAAGGGGAAAGGCAGCTCTGCACAACTCATCCTGGCTCCCCAGGACCGCTGCCAGTGGAGGCTGGCCAGGGGCAGGGCTGCAGCAGCCTCGGCCGGGGCCTCTCCCCTCCCGCTCCCCTCCTGGCTCCGGAGCTTTTGGCACAGGCTCACCTGGCTCCCGGCCCCTGGCACCGGCTGACGGGCAGGTGGTTTGTGCTGCTGTGACCTTGCTCCAAGCAGACTTCTTATCACCAGGGGTCGGCAACCCAAGGAGTGGAGCCGGTCCTTGAAATGTAACCTCTGACTTTTGGGGGTATGGTGCTGCTCAGCGAGCCTGAAACGGGCTGGCTTTAGGCGTCATGCTCACCCTCACACGCACACAAGGTGCATGTGCCCGTGGTAGAGGCCCCAGCTCCAAAAACCCCTCTGACTGCTCAGCCAGTTAAACCAGCATTTCTAACACAACTGGCACACTGCTAGCGAAGCATCCTGCTAAAATGGGGAGAACAAAATTATCCGCGCTCTCTCAAAGGAGAATGTTTCCCAGGCAGCATGAATCAGGGATAGGCCAAAAATTGGTGAACATAACGGCAGCAAACCACAAGCATGTTAATATGCGAGACTATCATTTGAAGGAAAATTTTAAACCTCGTTAGTAAATGCTTTTTGCATTACTCCCTATATTTACAGAAGACAATACAGGACAGCTAACAAGGCAGAGTTTGTGCTGGGGTGCCAGTACACTGTGCTGTGAGGGGCTGCCACACCAGTATCAGACCAGTTCCCTGTGCTGTGCCCAGTTTCCACAGGCTCCAGCAGGCAGAATGCCCAGGACTGACTGCTTGGGCAGCACCCAACACTCCGCCAAGTCACAGAGGATCCTCACCATTGACTCTGGTCAGTCCTTGCCCCCTGGCACTCAGGGAGAAAGCAGCTACTTCAGCTTCCTCAACACCCCACTGGGTCCCTTGGGGCTTGCTCTGGGGCAAACCTCCAGGGTACAAGGCAAGAAAACAGGAGGTGGAGGTGAGGAGGCTTCCCTGAAACTCTCCATTCTCCATCCAGAGATGGGGGAAAAAAGCGTAATTCTACTACAGGGGATATCTTGTTATAAATTTTTTTTCACTCTCCCTTTGGCCAACAGTAGCATTAAGGAAAGTTGATTTTTTTTCCCCTGCCATCCATGAGGTGTTCATTATTGCAAACAGTAGGAACTCAGTCTCCAAAAATATATTTGGATCTTAAGAAGAATAATATATAGACTTTTCAAGTTTGGACATCCATTTTAAAAGAAAAATATGAGTAGGCTTAACTGTAGCTCTTATGTGAATTTTATACGTCCCATACATTTTTTCATATGGTTAATATCAGTCAAGCATGGTTGATATTCTAGTAAAGCAGTTTCTTGTTATTTTTATTCAAAATATCCTCCTGAAGGTAAGTTAAATGCTCCATAGTCCCAAATCTAAAATTAAATTTTAGGAAAAGTCCTTTAAAATGGCATATTGTGTTAAGCCATAGATGCAAAATGTTATTCCTGGCATGACACATCACCACAAGTAACAGAATTAATTTTTCTTTTACAGAAATTACTAATTAAATAAACATAATATAAATCTTCACAACCAACTTTTCCCCACAGTAACAAAATCTGGACTGGGCTAAAACCTGAGAAAAATTGTTATCATAAAAGAACTTTGTTTTCAATTGCACTCAAGCTTACTTTGGGCTAGATCATGCTCCTTTTGGAGAAAAGCAAGGAGATGAAACTTCAGGGGAGTTTCAAGGAAAATGTTTTGGTGTGGGGCTTGACAGGGAGGGGTGGAAGAGTTCCACATGGCAAAGGAAAGCAGGCTGGCCCAAAGGGCCCTAAGCAGGACCCACAGAGCCTGTGCTGATCTCAGACGTAGCCCTGGTGCTTTGAGCCTAACCTGGAGACTCTGGGAGATGAGGCTGAGCCACTCTCCTTTGGACAAAGGGAGATACCTGTTCATAAACAGACATTTCCACATGTGCACCAAGGGACACTCCTCCACCACAAGCCAAGAGCAATCAGAAGAAAAGTTGGAGTAACCCTGGGATGAAAGGGCACTAGGACACTGCTAACATGACCTCATGGCTCTCTACCTTGCATTTTTAAGATTGCCATTCAGCCATTTTATGTCCCTTAAACTCTCTACTGCCTGCAAACCATATTTTATCCATCCCTTATCAAACACTTTGTGGTTACACTTCAGGCCAGATCTAAGCAAAGTTATTAATCATCTGTCAAATAAAATTGCCAGTCTGCTCCATCCTTATTCTTTTTCAATAAAGATCAATTGGAACTGTGCAAAAATGTCAACAAAGTCAAATCTTTTAAAAAGAAAGCAAAATGAAAGAACTGTAATCTGTGGTCCAGCACACTTTAAAGTAACTAAGCTGTGGTTTTGAATTTCGACGTATCTAAGCCAATAGGGGTGGTATTTGTTATTATTTATTGCTTAAATGTGAATCTTTGTTTTCCTTCTAATATGCCTTATGGACAAAAAAAGAGACATCTGTGCTAAAGTAACCAATCTTTATGGGTGGGGAAGAAACCATCTGGGTTAAAGTAACCAGTGCTTCACTAATTCTGAACCAAGAAGCAATTGCTACATGAAAAAAAATGGTGTCTTCTTTAAATTAAAGCCCTGAATTTGAAAAGCAGCATTCTAATCTTTTGGTACAACAGCTTTATTCACAAATATGTCTCTAACAGAAATCATGTTGTAATGCAAAGCTGATGTGTGGACAAGCTAAATCCCAAATTTCTATTTTAAGCTTTGTCACACAAACATTGAATAAGTTTTGGACACATAAAAATCAGCAAGAATGGCTATTGTAGTTACAGTGTTGAAACCACTCAAACTGACTTCCAATTAAAAGTCAACAGGATTTTTATGCTGAAATTTATCAAGTATTTTTGAAAAAAATTTATTGCAACATTTGCCTTTCAGTTGTTGTTGCCTTGTTGCAAGAATCTCCTTCCCATCTTCTGTGATCTGCCTAAGTGTGTAATTGTCTTTGTCTCATAGGGTTACCCACTTGGCCTCAAGTCAGGCAATAATTCCCTAATCCCATTGTCAATGCTCCATTTCCTTCTACCATAGGCAACGTGGCACTGACTGTCCTCTTGTATGTACCAGCATGACTGCAACCCTCTCTGCAGCTCATCAGGATCTTTCCAGCAAGGTTCCCAGCTTTCACCCAGGTTGGGGAATGTTCAGGAGCAGGAAAGCTCTCGAGACACTGAACCACATTTCCCAGCCCAGACCGTGTCTCTCTGTACTAACGACAGCCACAGGGGTCACTTCTGTTTGCCTCCAAATGGCATTTTCTTCTGTCTCCAAGAGCTTTGAGTCATCTCAGCCTGTCTTTCATGGGAATTAAGCCTCTGTCCCAAGATGTTGAAGTACCAATTGCTAGCCACCACTTCTTACTTCTGTGATATCATTTCTCTCTTGTTTCATTATCTTACAAGGTAGGTTGCAGAGCAAGGAATGAACCATTAATCCATGAAAATAGGTGTCTGCTATCTAGGAAGAAGCTACATTTGTGGAGAAAATGCTAGTTTTGGAGCAGCAGAGTAACAGCAAAGACTAGCCCTGAAGGGCTCTAAGCCAGGGTGATGTGTTGCTTTCTTTGTGCTGTGAGGAGGGAAGGGTTTAAAGCCTGAGTAAATGAACAACTTAGGTGTTTATCCTGGCTCTTTGAAAAGCTCTGACAACCTGACTATCACTCCTCAGCTCCAAAGATACTCTTGATGTTAATGACAGGGGAACAAATCAGATGCCAGATGATATCAAGCTAGTGATATGTTTCTGCCTTTTGACAGCCTAAGCCAGACCTTGGTTTCTTCCTTGTCCCATAATAGCAACCTAAATATTCTTGTACAGGAACATGCTTCAGTGAAACTCTGCTTGACCTCTACAACATCAGACCCCTCTCTGAAAAGCCAAAGCTCAAATGTATATCTGGTATTTATTGCACAAAATTCTTCAAGAGGCAAACAGCCTTTCCATCAAACTTCTTGAGGCACAAAAGTACCATGGAAGATTATTTATTGATATGGCTTGGATCCAAAATTATGCACAAAATAAATATTCATATCATCATTATTGCTCAGCTTTGACTGCTGTTCTCAGGAGGCCATAACAACCTAACTATGACTAACCTGGCACAGGCCTTTCATTGACAGAACTGTATGTTTGTTCTGTTTTACACTGTCAGTGAGTATAATCAATTGCTGCTCCTTGATTTGTATTGCCTATGGCACTAGGGAAAATTTAAATTAGCATAAATTATAACATTTAACCTTTCAGTACTAGCATGAGATGATATATAGGCAAATGGCAGGGTAAAAGAATCATTTCCTCAATGTACCTTTGAAAAATGCATGCAAGTGAAATGAAAGAAGAACTTACGACAATGTTAATTAACATTATGGCATCTTAATGGACTCATTTCATTGTAATGTTTGAAAAATGAAAAATAAGATTATTAGTCAGGTGAAACCTAACTGAGTAAAGTGTTGTCTGGGTATCTTCTGCCAAGTGGAGATTCTGCTATGAATCCACTGTCCGTGTGGTGCTGCCCTCCCTGGAGCTACAGATCAGGAGGCAGAAGCTTCAAAGGACTGCAGAAATAATGTCCTTTTCTGATGCTCTTTGGTCCTCATATTTAAAGCAAATGTTGGGACAGAATTGGCCTTAATTAAAAATAAATGTGTTTCACTGATGCTTCCTGAGGTATGCTGAAAAGTTGGGCTGAAGGAATTGCCCTTTGTTGTCAGGAAAACACCTTGCTGTGGATGAACACTGATGCAGTTTATGTTATTCATGCTGCAGTTCTCTTTTCTTTCTAAACATAACTTTTTCCATTTAAATAATGTTCTTTTACACTTATGATTATTTCTAAATCTAGAAGGGGAAGAACAATACTATCTAATCCCCTTAGCTGTTAACAAGTGAAAATGTGATTAAAAGGTGACTATAAATAAATATAAAATGTATTCAGCTTACCACATAGTTTTATTCCTTTCATGAATGTCTACAGCAGTTAAAGTATGAAGCAAGTGATCTAATCCCACTTACTTCTGGAACATATAAAGGATAGCCATAACCTACACAGAGACAGACAGATATATGGATGCACAGACAGGATAACATTTTCAAGGTTTCTGGTGAGAGAATCCTTGCAACAGATGTATTTTTTAATTTAGGATTTTCAGTACAGGCTTAGATCATTCATAATTATACCCTCAGACAAGGAGGGCGGTATAAATAAACTTTAATGGAAAGGAAACAGTCTGTAGAATAAGCATTTTCTTTGAATCATAACAACTCTTTGAATTTAAAAAAGAGGCTTTCCTTGAGGGATTGGATGAAAAGCATTTAAAACATGGCAATCCTTCCCACTTTCTTCTTTGTCTGAGCAGATGGCTGCTGGTCAGAAAAGGCTGAATTTGAAAAATACTAATTTGTCAGGTTGATTCTGGCCCTCAAACATATAACAAATGACCAGCACAGAAATAACAACAGCGGAGGGAGGCAGGAAACCAGACTGGTCTCTGAGATCTGGTGCTCCTACTGAAGAGCTGAAAAATTATATAGAAACTACAACTAAAAGTACAGTAGAAAAATATCTCAAAGAAAGTAACCATAGGACCTTACTGCTGCAGACCCTGGCCATGTACAGGCACTGGGACTTCCTTTGAGCTGGAAGGATAACAGCTTTTAGTCACAACTGAGGGAAAGAGGGTGCCTGGAATCGGGCCTTTTTGCTGGGGGCTCTGATAATCCAGAGACAAAAGTCGATAGTGAATTCCAGAGCAGCAGCTGTGATGTTTCCATCTGGGGACCAGAAAACATCTGAATGAATGAGAGAAATGATCTAACAATCAATAACTTTTTTTAAGGCATCACAAGAAGCCTTTGAACAATATCACAAGAAGGAAAAAAAAATAGAGAAATGCTGTTCTAATGGAGGGGAAAATGATCCCACAAACAAGACCAAATTGACATACAGTATAGCACTATGTTCACAGGAGTAAAAAGGAGAAGAGTCTGGGAACTGAGTTTCAGTCCAGAAATATATTATTTTAAATGCTCTTAGCAAGCTTGACTATGGAAAAAAATCCACTGATTGTGGTGGCAAAGAAGTGTTGCTTTATTTAATAGAAATGAATAGTTCTTCTAAAGTCAAGCTTCACATTTTACTAGACCAAAATTTTGTTCTTTCTCCCTGTAGTCCTTACTGGGACAGCAGTGTCCAGGCTACAGTGGTGAAGTTTTATAAATTACCCTTCCAAATGCAGTGTGGTGGCAGTAGAGGATGGTGAGGTCAGAAACCTTCTCTTGTCGTCTCATGCCATTCTCATAGAGAAGGTGTAAGCTGAAAAAGCAGACAAAGGAAAAAGAAAAAAGAAAAAACCCAAAGCCTATTTCAGACCAAAGCAGGCTCAACAGTGGAGCAACCTGCAGTAGAACAGAAATCAGCCCAGGTATTTGAGGTTGAACAGAGTTCTTTTATAACTTACAGATGGCTGAAATAATTTGTAGGATTTAAGAATTTGCTGGTCTTGGTTAGCGTCCAGTAAGTCAGGAAACAATAAGACAAACCAGCTTTTGTATGTACTCCTGGTTTAAATAGTTTTCAGGGAGCATTTATATGTTTTCTAGAGGTAAACTTCCACCCAGAGTGATACAGTTGCAAAGTATTTATCTCTCTGCTAAGGTGAGATAATAAATGGAGGTGTTGTCATGGAGTAAATGAGACTTAGTGCTTTGTGAAAGCATCACAAAATAGCTGCCTGGCCTTCTCACAGATAAACCTTCTGGCAAGATGACTGGTAAAGAAGCCGCAGGAAAATACCCAACTAACAAAAACAAATAAATAAAACAAAACAACCAGAAGATGCAAAAAAATCCCCAATACAAAATCATTAGGTTGATCACAAAATTCCTCAAAAAAATATACTGTAAATTCTCTTGGGTCTTTCTATGTGGTTTGGTTTTTTTAAAGTAACTGCTGTGGTTCTGTAATAAGAAATGTATTTCATACTTCATACTTAGTAATATCACTGTAACATACTCTGTTTATGAAAGGAACATATGTAATGTCTAGTCCCTATAATTACACTCAAAAAAAATTGTGAAAAACAAATGAAATTTTGACAGGATTTGCAGATAAATAGTCTTAGGGGAAGTGATTCCTCATTTAGTTCATTTGGAATCCAGCAAACTTTGCTCTTTCTTCACTGGATAATTGCAGGTCTTCGGGACAATGTGGATCCTCACTGTTTTGCAGAGTTATGCAAAACAGGAGATGAGCTATTGTTTGAAGAAATAAGAAAGTCAGTTCCCGGCAGCCAGGTGCTGTCAGAAGGCACCAGTTTGTGGGGCAAGGGCAAGCAGGGAGGTCGATTTCTGGGAAGGATTACGGGAGCTCCTGCTTAGAGACCAGAACTGCTCTGCCTAGTAAGCATCCTGAGAAACACTTCCTTGAAACACAGTTCAAAATAATAGTCCTCATATTTTATGTCAATGGGTAATTTCAAAGATAAGCCACAGCTCTCTGGGTATTTTTATGAGGGTAGGAAGCAGGGGATGAAATATTTCAGAGCACTAGAAGATTAATATTACTGTGGGATTCAAAAGTTCTGGTGTAGAGTTTAAACACTGTTGTAATGAAATCTGGTTTCTCTGTGCTGTGAAATACACACACCCTAATTATTTCATGACATTTCTCACACAAATACAAACGCAGAATATTTTATCACATTAAATAATTTTAAAAGTCATGGACAGATGAAACGCCATCAAGTATATGAACTTTAAACAACATCTTTGTGAATCACCTGAACCCTACAACCTTCCAACCTCCCCCTGCTACAAAAATATAACTTAATGCTATGATTTTCAATTTCTAAATGTAAGGCAATTAAGAAATGCTGAATTCCATCACATGGGACTCTATGATCTTTCCAGAATGGATCAAGTCTTAGATTTACAAATTATGTCTTACAACTAAAGATATAATTTACATGTTTAAGGCTCCCAAGATGCTTAATCAATAATGCTCTGAGAAAATGTGTTTTTAGAGTCTATGAACCATTACCCATCAAAAGCTGTAGGTTTGTAGTAGGAATGTTGCTATCTTCGTGTGGAAAGTCATCAATGTCTATTGACATCTTCTGTTTAATTGCAATTTAAATCAGGGTGTATTTCATTAGATTTCAAAATGGATTACAATGCTCCATTAATTTTGTAGTTCTGTATGGGAAACTTCTACTAGTGACTCTATGGGTCATATATAGGCCTTGGTTAGTGATGGGAGCTCCTATTGACACCAGTGTGAGTTCTGCACATGGACTGAAGGCATGACACGGCCCATTAGTCTCAATTTTCCATAGTACAGCTCTCTGAAAGAACACATCACAATAGAAATTGCTTATCAGGGATGCATCAATTAATATATTCCAGGTTTATTATCAAGACTGAAAAACTTCAAGCATTTTCTATACCCACATAGTCACACTTTCTCTAAATGATATTGTCTTTCCTTTTTATTCCTTTCAGACATAACATACAAAACCATCAACATGAAAAAAAGAATCTGCTGATGAAACAAACACATCACTTATATTATCAGAAGAGGAGATGAACAACAGATCTTAACTAACTACAACTGAGAGCTCTGTTGTTGATTTCAGATAGAGAGAAATCATTCTGTGGAAGTTTTCTGTTATTCTGTTTCACAATAGTGAGAAAATTTATTTTTAAAAACTCTTAGGTACACGTTGGCCCAAGATGGACTGGCAAGTAGTGGAATGAACTTGTATTGGAAGTAATACAAGTTGACAAGTAGTGGAAGGAAGGGTGTATTCATTAAGGAGAGGCAGAGCACAAGGTGGTGAGAAGCAGGATATAATTAGCAATGATGGTGTGAAACTTAGTAAACAAAAATATACACAGAGTATCAATAGAAAAAACTGTAAGGCTGAGATTTTTTTAAACTGTGGGAGTAAAAATAGTGGTGATTCTGCTCTCTGTGCTATACACATGGAGCACTGTAACACAGTGTTAGAAGCAACTGATGTTGGTTCAAGACCTTCCACCCTGCAGCTTTCATGCCACGTATCGGGAATGAACTCCAAGCACTTGGGGCTTATCCAGACCTTGAAGACACAGCCTTCACTGGAGGCACGGCACTGCTTCTCCTCAAACTGTGTTCTTGCAAGTTAAAATGTGGGAATGGTGCCCAGTGCTGTACACTTCTTTGACCCCACCATTACCTGTGGAGTGGTAAACCAGACTTGTATCCAAAGCAAATTATACATCATCCTAGCAATAAGATTTGAGGGTTACTGAAGATTTTTAGTCCGCACTCAATAAGGAGTTCAGTTCAAGGCAGTTTAGCAACAGAAACAAGGCTCGATCCAAGGGAAAGTACTGAGCAAAAGCAGAGAGCAGTGAGGGAAAGCAAGGACTTCTTGTACCTGCTGATGCCAGGGCAGCTAAGACAGAGGCAGAAAATGACCTATTCCCTTCCCAGAGCTGTCTCTCCACACCATAGGCACTGCATGCCCCAGCATCACAGCCCTCCCACCCTCCCTCACAGCAGTACCCAAAACAGCTGCTTCTCCAGAACCAGTCCTAAGCTGGAGCAAACCCAAAGACTCATGGCATGCACACAGGACCACCAAGGTGCAAACACTGATCTTGTCTTCTTTGGATGAAGCTTGGAAAAACCAAGAGCAAACAGGCGGCTCAAGTTAATATTCAAGCTCTGGTTTACTACCTCAGAGGAAAGTGAGGCACATTTTTAACTCAAGATAGATACTGATTAAAACTAGGACAGAATGATTTTTAAAACATAGAGACAAAACCTGAGGAAACCATAAAAGTGCTTTTACAAGTATCCAAGAAAGTGTGTAAAACTTTGAATATTCTCAGTCAGCACATTCATCAGTACCAAAGACACCCTTGACTCCTCCCTACTCCCTTCAGAACTAAGGCCTTCTGGCAGATATTCTTCAGAAAGAATCTCTGAAAGCACCTCTGGTCTGAGCAGAAAATTTGGGCAGATCCACATTCCTTAGCCACTCCAGAGACCTCATGAATGGCACCACTGCCCACATCACCCAGAACCTCATTTCCTCTGATTATAGTAAATCATTATAGTGGTACTCATCCCCCAGACCAATGAAATCTGTCAGTAAAGCTGAAGTGGTCCTGACTCCCCAAAAACTTCAAAAAGTGCTCTTTTTGAAAAGAACCCACTGCTCTTTTTTTCCTAAGTGGAAGATGGACTCATCAGGGATTGGGAAGGACTTCGCTTGTGTAAAATACATATAATTTAAGAATTGCATGGGGAAAAAAAGCAATGGACCATGACAGTGGTGAGCTGTTTCTATCTAAAGTGGTGTTTTTCCAGGATGGATAACCTATTGTTTACTTATTATATTGAACTTGTTAGTCACTGTAGTATGGATCAAAGAAATTGCCATGGCTCAACAAGTTACTGCAAAGTGTTTAATGGATACTTTTGATGGACTACATGTTCCTGTGCTGAAATAGCATGCCTACATCTTTGATATTACATGGAGTAGGAAAATAAACCCCATCAGAAAAAAACAATCAAATGGGAAACACAGATAGTTTTGAACAGCATTCTGACTCAGTAAGAAGCTTCCCAGTAATGAATTTCATGGTCACCATTAACTCCAGCCGGAAAATGGAGGTTTTGAACACAGTCAAGAAGAATCCATCAGCAGTTGAAAAAGTCACTGTACCTATTAAATCCACATCGTCTTGTGTGATCCGTTTTTACAAAGCACATGCTGAGTGCTGTGTATGAACCAACAAAGTGGTAAGTAAGACAGGAAGTGCAGAGAAATCTGATACTGGAATAAAGGGAGGGCTGAAGCTAGCAGTGAGGATAAGGCTGAACCTAAGTGCTTACTGTACTTCCTTATTAAAGATTGGGCTTAGCCACATTAGAGCCACCTACTCACCACTGAAACCCTCCTTCTCACTATTCTCCTCAGCCCTTTTTTCTTGTGCTGCAGAGGAGGCATGGGAAGTTTTGAAAGGTATTTCCTCTCAGTGTCAAGAAGCTTTCTCATCATCACCCATTGTCCCTACTCCTTCATTGTGCCTGTGCCTGGGAAACTCAGCACTTCTCAGCACTCTCATGGCTGGCAGAGCTGGATGGGAGGAGCACAGTGCCGAGCTGTAGGAGAAGCATGTGAGTGAAGCCTCTGAAGAAGACCTCCATTCTCTTTCTGCTCTGGTTAATGACAAATTTCTGTAGAATTGATGGTTGTCAGAAAGACTGTCCTGTCTTTTGGCAGTGCTAGGATAGCACACTGGCTGTCCTTCAGCTGCTGCATTCATTGTTAAGGTAAGGCACCAGCCTTTTTCATTCAGGACTGTTTAAAAAGTGTAGATTCTTCCCCTACTTTAGATCAGAGTCTTTTCTCAGGGCAGGATACGCCTGGGACAACCAAAGTCTGTCTCCCACCGAATCAAGGAGCAGAGGAGCTATGTAGGAAGCCCATGCACAGTAACTAGTAGGCAGAACCTGAGAGAGCATGCCAGATCCGGGACGGATCCACTGCTTCACACCACCTCAAGCTTCCTCATCCCTTGGCAAAGGGACCAACCCAGAACACTCAGGGGAAGGGTTCTCATTTCAGGGACATTTCACACATTTGAAACAGGAACTGGTGAGGTACAGAAGTCTTAGTACAGAGGTGGCAGTGTCAGAAGGGGGAAGAGAAAAATTAAGAAAATATTCACATTTAAGGAAGTATTAGCACTTAAATGGCTGTAGGTGTGCATACCTGATATCCTGCATTCTGTTAAGCAGTAGTCACAGAGAAATCAAATCTGCTCTCTTCCAGTCCATGTAATCCTACCTCAGTACAAGTTACATAGTGGACCCAATCAGAAGAGCAGAACACTTTAGGTAGTGCATAGCTGTAAACTAAGCCTGGGTAGTAAAATTTTTATTTTGTCATATATTTTTTCAACTACATGGAAATATTAGCAGAGTTTCTTCTTCTGATTTTTTTCTTTAATGACTGCTTTCAAAAGACAGTAAATAAATTAGCCCCTATTGATCATGAAGTAATAGAGTAGTTAGTACTTTTGATCCATGTAATTAACATAAAAAGATAATGTGACAAAAAAAAAGAGAAAGCATGTGCATCATGAGTGAGTATTGTCATCAGTAGTCTTGCTTTTCAATAAAGAAAAAATTGTTTGGGGAAATTGGTCAAACAGCTATTGCTATTGCATCCACACACTACTGATTTCTAATATTTTTTCTAAAGATCAGTAATGATGTTCTATTAGGGTGATGAGACCAGAATTAATTTAAATAACTTTGTGCCTGATTCATGAAAAACAAAAAATTGCCTCCACAGCCAGGGGCCACTATTTCTGTAATTTTTTCCATGGAAAAGTTAACTTCCAGTTCAGAAAGAAAAGTTTTTAATTTATATAGATAGGATTTTATCTTCACAATCAGCTCCAGAGGAATGACCTAACTACTAAAAGGAAAAACGCCTCCACTGTCTAGGTCAGAAATACACTGAGCACACAACAAAACTCAAAAATATTTTCTTCTATAATCTATTTATCCACACCCACCGCAGCTGCAATCAAAGAGTAAAATAGGCACACAGAAGAAAACAAATACACTGATATATTAATAAGTCGTTATATATAATTGATATATTAATATCAATAGGTCGTTTGCTTTTTAGACATCAGTATAATTCCCATTATTGAATAAATAGAAATGCCAAAAACATTTTTTAAAGCATGAATCTAAATAAAGATAGGAATTAAACTAAAGCACGGAGACATTTTGCATTTCTCTAATGTTCAAGCAGTATGTTCTGTTCAACAGCTCACATTTACTTGTTTGATCACAGCACATCTCTCAGCAAACTATAGCAGTACTGTAAATACCTCTTTCATTTCACTCCCTCCCTTGAAATCTTTTTTTCCATCGTGAGCAAGAGCTGTGTACCTTGGAGAGATATCCCAGCCAGCTGAGAGACAAATTATGTGGGTAGCATAACTTTATGAAAGTGCCATGGTTAAAGGAGCTCTATGAGAGATTCTGCTCGAACAAAATCAGATGAGTATTGCCTGCTGGTTAGAACATTCCTGTGAAGGCCAAATCATATCATATTTCAAATCTGGCAAAATATTTGCAATATTATTTTTACATTTTCCGGTATGATTTTTATTAAAGTGTATACTTGTTCAGTAAAGAACAAGCTCAAACCACCTACCACAAAGATATTATCCACACTTATACTGGAAAGTAGTTTGCTTTCTAAAGTTACAAAGAATATTTAAAATTAATGGAAGCAAAACAACGGGAGGAAAAAAAATCTCCTCAGTTTGTTTATAGTGTGCTTCTGCGAGTGATTTCTGTGTGGCCAGCATTAGCGTTTCCTTTAGTTTCCCTTCATTTATGTGTGCAACTTTCACAGCCACAGAGAGATTATTTGGAAAGATATATAGATATAGATATAGATATATATAGAGAGGTATATATGTGTGTGTGTGTGTGTGTGTGTGTAATTGAAAAACCACAAAACCTGGCCAAAAGATGCAGCAGAGGCCAACTCACCGAATTTTAATTCTGTTTCTCAAGGAGTAGATCACAAGTTTTTAGGGGTAGCTTAAACTTTTAGTACATAAAAACCTGCAAACTATTAGTTTTTTTTTTTTCAGAGAAGTTTTCTTTCCACTTCAAATATTAAATCTCCATGGGGAAAATTTTCTACAGGTGTAAAATGTTGTCTGAAAACAGAACCTACTCCCTGCTTTAATATTCCTTCTTCAAGAAAATAACTTACTGATCCCAGATGACAACAAGGATACACACAGTAAAATTTCTTTCACATAACTTATTTAATGAATTTTAATAGCACTTTACTGCTTGGTTGTTTGTTTTTTTTTTTTTAGTCAGAAAATACATTTCTTTCTAAATCCTACTCTCAGCAAGATAGAAAAGTGGAAAAGGTTCCTATTTGAGTATGAATTGCAGGATCAGGCCCATTGATCTTGGCTACTTTCTGCTTAGCTAGCAATACAGAAAAAAAATATTAAAAACTCCTAAGGCCTTTTTCAGGTACATATGCTACAGTTTCCTGCAGCCATAAATCCTTTTGGTTTAAAGAATTTCATCCCAATTACCAAAAATGTACATCCAAGCCCAAGGCAAATTCTTTCTTGCTTTTTTGTTTGTAATTTTAATATTAGCTTTGCTTCCTAAATAGTTTCTTTAAGATCTTCAGGGTGTTTTACACTTTGCTATTCCCTTTGTATGCATTTTTCTGTCCTTAGATTTCTATTTAATACTTGTTTATGCATTTCTCAATAATTTTAAAACATAAGCTCAAAAATAAAATCATACCTTTTCTGCTATGAAAACTCTTTGCTTTAATACAAATACAGTGATTTAAGCACCCTTCTGGGGTTTTTTAGCTGTTAGTGTTCCTGGTCTCAAATTTTAGCATCATTATTTAAAATGAAGGAAAAAAATCAACTTGCAATTTAGACAGTTACCAAATTACCTAAACTAGTGCAGCAACTCTTAATGAGTGAAACCATTAACAATTTTCTGACTGCAGCCCCTGTTCAAATACCTTGGACACCTTGTTAGCACAGAATGAGGTGTTCAATCAAGACACTGGGAATTGGAAGTACCAGGGCACAGTTTTGAGTGGTGATTACAAGGGCATGAGTGTGAGTGCCAAAGTAACAGTCTTCTACACTGCAGGAAGCTGAGAAACCTTCAAGTCTACATTTGTAAATCAGCCTGGATGATTACAGCAGTCACAAGCAAAGAACATATGAAACAATTATTTGCACCGTTCTTTCACTCTTTTAATTTGCTCTTAAAATGAACACAGTGATATTAAGAGCCATTACTGCTTTGTCTTTGAAAATTTTGTGAGACTTCATATCTTTCCAAGCAACATCTTAAATTGCTTAAAAGTAGAAATGTAACAAAGAACTATTGTTTTCTGATTGTTAAATCCCTTTCACATCAATAATCTAAGCTTACATTAGCATTCAGATATGTCTTTGAATTTTCTTAGAAAGTATTTGGTTCATATGCAGAAGCGATATGATTTTAGGCTTTTTACTTCTTCTTAATTGCTGTGACAAGGGCAGTTCGCTTTTCTTAAATGAGTAAATTTTAAAAACAAATTTTTTCACATTAATATTATGTTGCAGATGTAGATCTACTTCCATTCTATTAAAGCAAGAGAGTACTATTCTTTGGTGTTAACTTTACTACTTTAATTTTATAAAAAGAGTCCTTTATAATAGTTTCCATGCAATCCACTCTTTTTTTTCTTTAAATCCATAAACTGTAATCTGTGTAGAAATAACCTTTAACATCTCTAAAGTCATATTTCAGACACAAAACTTGCAATTAGGAGCTACTTTCATATTAAAGATAAGGAATTATTGACTAAGGAAGGGATGAGAAAAAGCAAAGAATTAAATTATCCCTAGTGAAAAACTGGAAAAAGATAATCTATTTTTAAAAATTCAAATTATCCTGATACATTTCTATACTTCATGGATATATATAATATATATATGTATGTAATTCTAATATTTCACTTGCCTCAGGTTTGAAGAAATAAATTGTGGTGGAAAGTATGTAAAACCTGCTGCTTTAATTTAAGAGAAATAGAATGTTTCTGCTGTGAGTTTTTTGGACAGCTCATCTAATGCCTTTCATAGACATAAGCAAAGTATATTATGAGCTTACTTAGCATCTGAGCTGTACTAATTGCTTATATTAATAGCACATAAAAATTCATTTTTGTTCTTTTTGATCATCAAGAAATATTATGCATGAACTTTTCACACAGGACCTATTTCTTACACGTATTACCATAGGAACATAAAATACCTTTTTCAAATTAATACATTTTCGTAATAATTATTTCCTTGCATAATTCTATTTTGAGTCTTGCAAAATAGTTAATTCTCCAATTTTAAATGCTTCATTATGTCTAACAAATCCTGAAATACTGTCATATCAGTCTGGATTCTGGAAACTCCCCAGAACAAATCTTTCAGCACTACAAAAAACAGATAATTCTGATCCTATATCAAATATTCAAAGACTCGAAAATTATTAAAACAATACAGCCAACCTGTACTAAAACAAAACTCCAGACTGTGAAGTACTTCACTGTTAATGACACACTGGGGAACTAAATTATGCTGTAGGGAATGCAAAAGTGCAGCGCTAGGGATCTCAATTATGCTGTAGGGAATGCAAAAGTGCAACATCTCTGCTGCTATTTTGCACCAGGTTTTTTTCCTACGCAAGTTTCAATTATATATTGCTGTAAATTTTGTACCTAAGGGTGCTGAAGCTTTCAGGTACTATTATAAAGTTATATAGCACTTAAAAATATAGCTGAAGGTTCTTACCCCTCCCCCGCTGCCCAGCTATACCTACCAGCAGCTGAAAAAAGCAGTAATTGAAATTAAAGGCTCCTCCAGCACGCAGGAACGTCTGGGTTTAATAACCGGAGGGGTTTCAGGTGCAGAGGGCGCTGTTGTTCGTGTATTCTGCAAGCATTTCCTGAGCAGGGAGAAAAACAGGGATCCACCAGTTTCATGTTTATATTTTTAAGCTTTCCATAAAATGTCAGTGGAATTGCTGACATATAGATGCTACCTTCCACAGTTCGTGATGAGTTTCCTGAAATAAATCCTTTTCGTGGCAGTCTAGAAAGGAGATGCCAGCTATCGTCACCAAAGTGAAATGTTTTTCACTGTTTCCACTTTACAGTCCATTTACCAAGATTTTATAACCCAGCCACAAGGTTCCTTCCATCACACATTTTCATATAAAGATATTTCAGTTATTTTCATTTTAAAAGCACACCAGATGTGTTTAAGTGTAACTTGCAATTCAAAGTGTGAAAACAATTCAAAACACATCACTTCAGTGGCATTCTTCTACATTTCCTTCTTTCTGAAATATTCTTTGCAGTTCATACCTAGTTTTTTCAGGTGTTTTGCCCATAACAAATTATTGTTAATAAATATACAAAAACCGGTAGAATATACCATTTGCATCTTGAAATAATTCTCTGCACAATAACTTTTCTTTTGAGTTTTATGTATGCCTTTCTTAGCATTATACCTCCACACACATAACAAACAGCTTTAAAGACATCGTTAGTTCTTTGAAGTAAATTGTTTTCTAATTCCCTGTACAATGTCCTACATCTTCTCATCCATCCACATTTTCTCTTCCCCCCCCCCCCCCCCCACTGATGGAAAAAACTACCATGCCTAAAAAAAAAAAGATTGAAAAAGAAAAGAAGGTTAAAATCTTAGTGACAATATAGACCCACAGAAAGCCATGAAACTTACTGTTACAGCTGAAATTTTGGTTTAAACTTGAGTAATTATACCTAAGGCATTTGGCTGGACAGGAAGGGATGGTAATCCTGCAGTCCTTTTCTGGAGTCACTGGAAGTTCAACCTCAGTGGGAATTACAGATTCAGGCATCCTGGATCAGCTCCTGTACTGAGTTTCCTGTGCTACCTAAGCCCAACAGGGTGTATTAAAGCCAAAGCAACAGGCTTTGTCCAGTTCCAAGTTGTGACTTTAAATCAAACTAAACTGCTCGAGCAACTTCATTATTTCAGCATTTATTTATCCATAAAATCTGACCTCACCTAAAAAAGTTATTACTTGAAAGAAGGGAATTGAGGAAGATTATGTGATATACTTTACTTTTCTTCTCTAATAAATTTTATTGATTCCTGTATTGCACTACAGTCTAATGCATCTGCATTTTAAAGTATCTGCAAAGCATCCACCTGGGAAATCTGATTTTTTAAATGAAGCTACTAGGTTAAACAATAAATTTTGGGAGAAATAAATTTCCAGTGTGTCACTTCTGCCATGTGGATCTGCAACATTTACAAAACAAATTCCACATTTCAAAGAAACAAAAAAAGCCATCAGAATATGTGGCTGACCAAAACTGCTTTTTGCACAAGGTTTGTATTCCCCATTAACCAAAACTTTACCTGGTGAAAACAGTGCCTACATTCTAATAAAAAACAGCCATCGTTAGTTTTCCTCCTTGAATCAATGCTCATTCAAAAGTTTCCCACCTGATAAAGGCTTTAATATAACCAAGACCAAGTTGCATTTTATGATTGGCAAGTTCTTTGCGCCCCAGCTACCCCCCAGCCTGGTGGAGTGGGGCTCCGAGATGCATTTTGGCCCTGTCTTTATGTCAAATCACTGCCATCAAAACAATGGTGCATATTACATGAAAATCTTGTGCAAATGAGCCATAATGGAAGTGAATGACAATCTTGGAAGACCGTGCAGCAGGATTCTCCTTTGATCTGAAATATTGTTAATCTTTCTCAAACATAACACTAAGTATACTTGGCAAATCCTGGATGAGAAAGTCCCCGTAGTGCAGCTCTGTGGACAGCCAAGCACACCCCGCCACAAAAAGAGGCAGAGCCACGAGAGAGGAGCACACTGACACTCAGCCATGAGCTCTGCAACTGCTACAAATTTGTTTACAATTCAAAGGCCTCTTCACCCGTTTCCTTTTCCCGAAAACAAGCTAAACAATATGCTTATTTATTCTTAATAATGGATATTTGCTGCTGGATCACAGCTTCATTTAATTAAGCTGCAGTATTTAAGATATTAAAATCCATGTTTCGAAAAGGGTTTGCTTTTACAAAACGCAGGCCTTATTTATCTCAGCTTAAGAAACAGCCTCACTCTAAATTATAGTTTTAATATGATGTTGCAGGGGGAAAAGAATTCTAGCAACGTAAGGCAAGATTTTTCATTGGTAACAAAAGCATGATATAGGAGTTTATAGTTTCCTAATGATGCTTAAAGCAAAGATCTGGAATGGTATGTCTCAGATGAGGTCATGCATCAACTCCAGGAGAGTAAAAACCTCTCCTTAGACTATATTACAGCCAACTCACACCTTTTTGTTGTGCAGCCAAATATGCACAGCGTATGTAGACGAATGCAAACAGAGTAAATCACGTTGATTCACTGCTAGTAGGAAATATGCCTCTTCAGTTGTGTGCTGCTTTTGAAGTACTGCCTAAAAATCAGTCTTGGGCTTCAAAGAGAGGGGATTATAGCCTTTATCCAGCAATTAATATGGCTGAAACTCAGAATGTCAGCACCTGATGACTATACAGGCTGGACAGTAGCCTAGTAGGGGTCCAGTGCCCCTAAAGAATTGGAATTTACAATAAAAATGAGTGCATAAATAATATAAATTATAATAGATAAACCGAAATATTTTGGAAAGGGGCACAAAATTTTAACTTCTAATGACCTGTCTATATTTTGACATGCAGGGAAGAGGGGGAGTTGTAGTGTCCCTTGACCTTTAACCTGCCTTATCCACCTAGATCATTTTAATCTCCCACCAACTGTTAAGCAGAAAAGAGTGCTATTAAAGAGAAAGCTATTCCTTTTGCCTTCTTACATAGATCAGATGACAACCTCTCCAAGTCCCTCCTCTCTGTCAGAGTTCAAGGGTTCAAAAATGGTCAGAATATCAAGCAACAGAAAGCCAGCAGGACTGCTACAAAAAGAGTTTAAGGGCTTTATATTATGCAAAGGGGGTTTAAAAAAAAAAAAGGGGAGATTCCATTATTTTGAGGTTTCACTCCCTGATTTTTTTTTTCCAATAAGTAGTTTCATTTCAGAAGATCATAGAGCTTCTAATTTGGGGGGGAGGAAAATTCTTATATTATTATGATATGCTCCCAAACTTGTACCTACATAATAATCTTTTGCATATTAATTCTTTGTATGTAATTCCTCAGGCTCAGGTCACGTACACATGTATTCATCAATAGCGTTGTGCTGTAAATAAAATGAACATTTAACAATCTAGTTCTAGCCAATGTGTCCGGGGAAATAAAGTGAAATAAGATAAAATGAAATTAAATAAATTGGAGCATGCAGTCTTTTACTTCATAACCATCCTCAGATGGCATTTCCACAATGCTACATATAGCACCCTATTCCTCAGGGAACATCCAAGCTTTCTACTATTTCTCATTCTTAACCATAGACAGTTGTTATAACACGTTTCTTCCCAGAATTTCCACTTGCTTTAAAGAAAATATCCCCTGAGTACCCATGCTTAATGTACTTATGGAAAAGCAACTCTATATCATGACAAGCTAAACAATATGGTTCTTTAATAAAGAATGTGCGATATTAAATGCAGAGTTCTTATTTCAGAATGGTAAAAAATCAGTTTGAGGGAAGGAATATAATTGCTCAACATAATATAAATGGAATGGGTGCAAGCTGAATGTAATTTTTAACAGAGCCCCACTTTCTAAATATACATATAATGTGTTTGTGTGCCTGTGTACAGAGACATGATAAACAATAGAATTTAGAAAACTGCGTTAGATTTTGGCTTTTGCATTAGGCCCTTCATATCCTGTGCATCCTAAAACGCTTAACAATGTTTCCATTGTACTTAACTAAATACAGTAATGGTGGTGCAAGAGCACAATGGCCTGAGCTCTGCCTTGGACGGCCGAGCCTGGCTGTGACAGCCAGTTTTGGCTGGGAAGGAGGCTTAGCCAGCCTCTTTTCACAAAAGTGCCACGGCGATATTGCCTAGACAGGCAGCAGGGACAGGAGAAAGGGATTTTGGATTAACATCTCATCTCATGAAGGACGGCACCTCAAACAGTTCAACACCTCCCCGGTGCTGTGCTGCCATGTCAGCATTAAGAGTCAGCCCAAGTCCTGGTGGGAGACTTAAACTTGTGACCTTCTAGCCAAGAGGTAAGAGCACTGCTGGCTGAGCCACACTGTCATTATTGATATGTGCTTGCGTGGGCTGACATCAGTGTTGACTACAGTCTGACCTGAGAGTGGAAAATTGATGCCCTCACAGGTTTTAGTAGTAACCCCATCCTGCAGAAAAGCTTAGGGCTTTTTTCCTTATTGGAATTTGCTTCTTCTACCAGAAAGCTGCAGTTTCCAGCAAATGCCTAATCTCTAAATATTGACTTCCTAAACACCCTAAAGGAATGGGAATACCTTTCAGATATATCTGGATTCACAGTATTTAAATTAAAACGTTTAGTTTAGCATATAGTGTTTTCCAGGTAGAATGCATTTTTATAGGAAAGTTGCTGCTGGAGGAGGGAAGATAGCTGTAGTATTTCCAATAATTAAGATTAAATATTTGTTTACATTTTACAAGGTAGTGAAAGATCTTTAAGGCACCTTGCACCTGTATAAGCTAGGGTATTTTTCAAGGACACTTTAGTATCAGTAGATAAGATACAAAAAGGGGCTAGAAAAGTATTCAACTGCTATCATGTGCTATGCACAGGAAAGGAAATCCCCTTGGGGAATGTTTTCATTACGTTACAACATACATAAATTTGATAGGGAAGAAATTATCCATCTTGATTCTGCTTCTGCTGAAGTTGCCATTACCAAATTAGACAGTTGATGATTGCAGACTTGGACCCAGTCACTGAAGACTCATTCCAATTTGACAGTGATGCTAACCCTATTTAGCAGATGTTAAAATTTAAGCATCTGAAGACTATCTAGATTTGCAAAGTGGTGATGTAAAAGGGAATTTTCTAGGGCTGAGGTACATTGTGGGTGTAGATCAACTTTAGAATAAATCTTTAGCTAGCAGTCCAGGCAGGTTTAGATTTATAGTTTGATTTTTTTAATCAAAACTTATAATTGGTGCTTATCCCAAGCTGCTAGAACCACACCAAATTTAATTTAGAAGCACAAATCATAACAGAAAGTGAAACTCTGCCAGATATTAGCAATAACAGTGCCAGCTAATTCTTACACATAAAAGAATCTCTCTCTCTCTCTTTCTCTCTCAGCAGATATCTCAGGGCAATCATACGTTCCTAAAGATACACTGAAAAGATGACCCAGTGATTTGACAGTGGGTAATATCCAACAACCTTGTTTAATCAGATTTTAGCCTTCAAATCCTGCAAAGTCAGCTGGTTTCATGAGTTTCTGATTGCTTCAAAATCAGAGAGTGAAACAATGAATTAGAGCTGATCACCTACAGCTCTAATTCAGGACCAAACACTGGCAGTAAATATTCCAGAATGGGAGCATGAATACAAGACTCAGCTTCATTTCTCCAGCCTACACAGGAGGCGTTGAACTGTAACATCTTTTTTTTCCTATCTGTTCTCTTTTTTTTTTGTACAATGTGTTTGCTTGTTTATTAAAATGTTCACTGCTGTGATCCTGTTTTTTACCTGGGGAGTTGAGTGGATTTAAGATGACACATAGCTGTATAAATCTTTTATTTACTATGCCTTCTGTAAAGATGTGCCTGGCTGACCAAAAATAACTTTCATAAGCCAAGAACAAGTAGTGGAAAGGCCAGGTGAGGGAGACCAAGGGGGTTATGTGTTCTGCACAATGTGGTAGTTTTACAGGCTGTGGTGTGAGAGCTGAGTCTCTTGCTCAGGAAGCCAGCTCAGCCCTGGAGAGCAGTCCTGCAGCCCAGGACTCTCACTGCTGGATTCTGTGCTCCTACCCAAATGTCATTTCAGTTGTTCAAATGAAGTTTTCCTTAATGAGACAGACTTAAACCATAATCACACTGAAGACCTTTTACTGAGATTTTTTTCCCAGTAAAAACCTTAAAAGTCTTTGTGACAAATGACCTAAATGAATTTTGAGAGGTTTGGTCCCAGTCTTTGTAATGATTACATAAATTTATTTTGGATAGATGTATGCATTTATGAAGCTAAAGTGTCCTGACCTCTGTCCTTAGTTCATTGATATGGCTTGCTTCTTGTAAATGGAGTCTTCTTCTCTGAAAGTCATAGGCCAATTCTGTTATTATTATTATTATTATTATTATTATTATTATTATTATTATTATTATTGAAAATCTATTCACATCCATGATTCTATGGATTACTGTACAAAAGGCATTTGTTCTTAGAAGTGGTTCCTTTTAAGTTTGTCAGAAATAATAAGAGGGAACCACTTTTATATATTTCCCAAAACAAAAGCTGCAAAAATGGACATCAAGCAAAATATTAAAGTAAATATCTCAGATATTTTATTTATACTAGTGCTCATAACTCAAGGCAATTAAACTCTCCCACCTCTTAGCATAGCTTTTTTTTCTGCGCATTTTCCTTCCACATCTCCAAAGCGCAAGCCTACAACTCTAGCACTGCTTTGGGATATGGAATATATACATCTTTCTGAGTGCTGCACCTTGACACCAGGAATCACACCACACCCCATCCTCAAGAGCCAGCAACTTGTGTGAAGTCATTCCATGAGCTGACTGGGATACCTGCAATCCATCTACCCTTGCTGAAAGGCAACAATCTGAGAGGCAGCACCCTCCAGCAGCATAATCTTCCCCGTATTCTGTGCCAGCCCTATTCTCCTCCTAGCTCCAAAACCTCACCTTTCTCTTCAGCTGTCCCTACCCTCCCCCAACACCTCGCCAGCCCAAACCTGCCCACCAAACTCAAACATCTGCCCAAATCCATCTAGGGCACCTCATCTTCACTTATTTTGTAGTTCGCTTCTACTGGTACTGTCTCTATCTGTACACCTTTATCTTCCACACTGCTTCTGCCATTACCACTACCTCTATGCTGGAGATCTTTCATGTCGGAGCCAATTGCTATGGTTACAGGCAATCTGCTGTATGTTTCATCTCCAGGAGCTGTAAATGAGGGAATTTTAACAGCATTTGAGTAAGCACTGTCTCTTCCTTACATGGAGAACGCAGCCCCACTCAAATTCATCTATCCACTAGTTGCTGTTGCATCATATATATTACACTAATTCTACCTAGATGTACAGATTGACAATGAGCTTGCATCTTGTGAGAAACAACAGCTACAGGACTTTTATATTATGATCTTTTTCATTTTAATGGCTACCATTTCAGTCACACGCCTTTCTGGTTTGTGTACGCAAGCTCTGACTGGAGTACAAGGAGAAAAAGATTCTATCTTATATCTATATATAGTTCTGTAAAATGTTAGTGAAATAGAATATACATGCTCTGCATCCTGAAAACAAACCCCACAATAAAAATTGCACAGTGTGTTTGTTCTTTGTGCCTTAAGAAAATATTATTGGTTGTCCTGAAGTTTTAGTATTATGGAGATGAAGTTCATAGCAATTGAGAATCAACTAAAATATAATCTTAAACACCAATCATTCCATTTTATTTGTGTCTGTGTGTTTGTAATAAGGATGGGAGAGTAGGAGGCATTTCAACTCTGAATTTGGATCTATTTGTACCAGTTTAAAAGATGGACAAAACTGATAATACTAGTATTTTGATGTTTTAACAGGTGAAAATCACACTAACTAGAAAAACTCTTTTCATAAATGCAAAACATGCTGAGGACTGATAGTTTGATACTGGTATAATTTTGCATCAGAATCTGATAGAAGCAGTTTGTCTGATTTTATTTCACAAGGCATCCAACCACAAACTCTTCCCACAATTCTGTGTTAAAAAAAAAAATCTGCTGATCTTTCATAAACCTCAGTGGAATCAGGATGACCCCCACACTGATCTTCACACTTTCAGCTCAGTCCAGGTGTCAACAGAGTAAATTCTGTCTGTTCACTCCTCAGATAAAACATTTCGTTGCCCCTGCCAGACTAGAGGGGCACAAAGGGTGCCAGCCTGAAAAGCCTCCAGCACTAAAAGATTGTGAGCAGGAAGCCACCAAACCAAGTGTTCCTGTTTAAGGAGCAGCCGTTGCCAGGCCAGAGCACACGGCTCCAGTGCACACCCAGAGCTGTGGGAGCTGCTGGAGACCACATCAGCACGGACACAAGGACACACCAGCTCTGCGAATCGGAGACCAAGTCCCTGTTTTACACAGCAGTTGCACTGGGTATTCTCCGCTGGTTTCTTACTCTACGACCGCGTCCCCGCGCTGTCGGGAGCTGCAGCTCGTGTCCGCGTGTATCAGGACACAGCCCAGTGCAAAACCCATCCCTGCATCCCAGCACTGCCTGCAGGTGAGGGGGCTGCTTATGGAGAGCTCGTTCCACGCTGCCTTTGGCGGCCTTTGGCTGTCCTTGGCTGCCTTCCATTCCTCCCACGCGGGCTGTGTGAGGGCCCTCGCCGGCGCTGCCACCAGCAGAGTTCCTCCCTGGGGACAGGCTGCAAAAACGCCCTGACACTGCTCACTCTCCTGTGCTCTGCTGTCCCCCACCCTCCGCTGCTCCTCACCCAGCTGCTGATGCAGTCTAGTCCAGAGTGAAACTGGAACAATCGATCACAAAACTATTCTCATTTTTAATACAGCATCGTATTTAGATTTCCTATAATACAAAAATAAAACCAAGCTGGGCCTGAATCTGGCTTTCTGTCTGTAAAATCTTACAAAGGGTTGATGACAGCTGAATGAAATCAGTATGTCCTTTAGGCAAATTACTTTCTCTTCCAATAATTAATCTCTACAAAAATAAGACTATGCACAGTCATTTCAGGGCCCCAAAAAGAACATGATCCACAAATACAATAATTATTTGATTATATATATATTTTAATAAACTCTCTTCCTGCTGATAAAGCAGCCTTTTAAGTCCCTCCCTCCTCAGAGTTTAATTACTTGTCATTCACCCCTGACTTTTCTGTGAGTAGCACATTGAGAAAGCTATTACACACACCCCAAACTCCTGTGCTGGCAGTACAAAGCTGACCTTGGAAGGAGATGAACCTAGAAGAGCAGAAATACATCTGTAACGCACCACAGTGCAGGACATGCATGGGGAGCACCCGTTGAGGGCTGCACCCCTCACTCAGCTCAGCACCTGGCTCTGGCAGCCCCAGGAGAAGGGCCCTGGGCAGGACAGACACACTCGGCTCAGGCTGTGGTCTCTGCCCGTGAAGCCAACGTGGTGCTTTGTTTTGTCATGGGCTACAGGGGTAGAACAACTGCAATGCAAGTCTTGGTGTACCTGGCAACAAATAAATGCCCTCATCAGCTCCAAGTCTGTGTTTGCTCATCAAGTTAAATAAGGTGAGAGAAGGTTTTCAGCACAAATTTACCAATGCAGTTTGGAAATTTTCACATTAAAATCTTAGGCCTGCTTTTTTTTTTTTCTTTTTTTTTTCCTCTTTTTAGCATCAATTGATTCCCACTTTTAAATTTATGGAGCATTTCACACTGTTTCCTGCTGTGGTCGTCATCAGGTCTTGGCCAGAGGATCATGAGGAAGTGAGGCATGAATGGCAGAAAACCCTGTGGCTGTCCTTATCTACAGAACGGCAAACACAAGCTGAGCTCTGTGCAAAGTCTGCTGGGCTGTCAAAGAAAAATTACAAAGGATTCCCTTCTTTCGGTGAAGTAATATATTTCTGACTTTGCAAAAGTATTTTACTTAGCCACAATTGCATCATATCTGAAATTATTTTATGACCTGAGGCGTGTGTAGCAGGCCCATCTGTTCTCTCGTAGTGGCTCTGAGAGGACTGTCACCATTTCATTCAGTGTTTAAAAATTCCAAAAATGAAACAACTTCCATATTTGTTAATGAGATTTACAAAAAACAGAACACCACCAACAAAAGAGAACACAAATACTCTCGGTCTGAATCTTTCCAAGCCAACATTTTAACTTTTCAAATATAGCCACACAAACCCATAACAATTGTCACTAGAAAAGCAACTGAAATCCAGCTAGCAATGAAAGGAAAAGCGGCTGAAGGTTAGGAGCTATTTGGTAAACTACAGCTAGCTTTTACACTTGTGATTTTTAAGAACAAACCTTTAATTTTGAAATTCACAATCTCTCCTCCGTTACAAGCCCCTTCAGGGCAATGATCTATCAAGTTCTGACTGTTTCAAACTGTTTGTGCTAGATTCAGCATCTCTCACTCCTCAGACTTGCTGCACATTTAGCCATAGAGCCAAGAAACAATAATTTTCAATTAAGAAACCTGGAGAAGACTTGGGGACTTGATTTATGGTGCATGACTAATTATCAAATAGCTAGCCTAATGAAAATTAAGCTGCTGGTTACTACAAAGATTTAACTTCATTTTCTTGAGAAGAAGCTGATATGACCCGGAATATAATTTATTGAAGTTTTATCATATATTTTGAAACAGGCAAAACGGCAGAGATTATCTAATTAAATTTTTAAATACAATTTAAAATTTTCTCATTTTTTTGCATTGTACACTGTAATGAAGATAGCTCATATAAACTTATATCTGAATTAAAAGCTTTTTATTGCCTGAAGTTAAAGTGTTTCCTTTTGGATGGTGATGAAAGAGATAGGAATATGAATGGCGATATGGCAGAAATTGCTTTTAAGGCTCAGTGCATTTACAAGCAAAAGAATCTATCCAGCACAGGGCTGATGCACAAAAACTAGGTTCAATACTTAGAGTATTTTATATGTAAAATCCTGGTTAGATATTCTGTTTTAGAATTAGTTCTGGCAATTTTTAGAAAATCAGTAGGATAATGCTCTATGATTCTTATTTATTTTTAATTCTTTGTGGGCAGGATTCACAGCTTAAAGAAATCAGTGGACTTTCTTCTCTCAAGTATTTTCTTCCTGCTTATAATGGTCTGTTTCAGGGCTGCAAGGGTCCAGCTCTGTGGTTGTGAGTGGCACACACTCATCTGAGCCGTCCCACTAGAACCCTCCATGGGGGAAGAGGAAGGTTTACAATTAGGCACTAGCAGTGAAGGCAGAGTCTTCTTAATTACTATTTCTGCAGTGAACTGCTGGATGGAAATTCACAACGTTATACATTTAGGGTTTCCAATCACGCAAATATTACATTATTAAGCAGGAGGAATTAGCAACCTTTTAAGTATCCCATGCAAACAACTCTTTATAAGTCAGTAGTCACTACTATTTTTACCCCACACATTCACATTGACTTTCTCTGGTGTCCATGGATCTATACAGAAAAGGGAAAATGAAACAATAAATTCTTCAAATAACACTCATCTGCAGAAGTTAAAAACCGAAGGTATTTTTTCCAAGGAAAAAACAAATCTTTTCCTATGGAAGAAGCCAGCCTTAGTTTGATGTGTGTCACTGCGAACAATTCTCCCTCTGCTCTGAGCCCTGCACGCAGCACTCATAGGCTTTGTTTTGTGCACTTAGGCAAAACAATGGGAAAAGAAATATCAAGGTGAAATGACATAACCCTCTAGATTAAAGCAGCTGGTAACAAGACTGCTTAGGATCATCACTAAGATACTATTCACTGAAAGGGAGAAAAAAAGGAAGGAGGAAAGGATAACTTGATTTATTCAGGAAATTGCTTGTTTCTTCAGAAGGCCTTTATGGGGACCATCACTTTATGTTAGAAGACAGCTGGTAACCAGAAAGGGAGTGGGAATTAAATTAATTTCCTATCTAACTCTTTAAAGATCTGGGTTCTGTTCAAGTAGATGTACAGATACATACAGAGAGCAACTGATGCTTTTCCTCCAGTTTCCCAGTTGCAAAAACAGTAAGACTTGCAAAAACCAAGACTGCATATTTTTAGTATTTTCCATACTGAGGCAGCATTAAATCCTGATTAGCTCTAGTTTGGCTGGGAAAACTCTACCTACACAAATTTTCTCAATGGTTTCAAGAGGCTACATGCTTACATGTGTGCTTACAGACTTTATAGCTCCAATGGGGGACTTTCTTGCAACAGGTTTGGTACAAGATGAGAGACAAAACCACAGCCACTAAAGTCAAGTAACAAAGCCTTGCACTAGTCCACGAGGGAGAAATCCCTCCCTCTCTCTCCCAAGGTGTTCTCCACTGTCTCTCTGAATTACTTGGACTGGCGCTGGGAGAGCATGTTGTCTTTGCTCTCCTAAACCCATTGTGTTGAACTGCTGTGTGCTGTTAAACAGCTGCCACAATTCATCCCTGGCCTGGCTATACTTCAATAGTGGGTGAAGTGATTCATGCATCTATGGACTGTAAAGTTTGTAAAGCACTTCAGGATCCTTTGACAAAAAGCTGCTACATCACTGTAATTTATTAGCTGAGCGCGTTAAGTCTTAATGACAATACCCTCCGAGGTAATGCAGCTCAGACTATTGGGCTGAAATGGTCTTGAAAGGTTTACACACAAAACTAAATGTATACTGTAAAAGCTTCCTCTGTTTGCAGTCTGGGCTCACTGTCCACAAAAAGACTTCCTTGTCATGGTTGTTTCTTTAGGTTGCATGGCATTTAGGAGCTGGAAATAAACATATATCCAGATCCTTCCTTACACAGTGTTGCAGTGCAATGGAAGTGGTTGCTGGACCCAGCACAAGAACATTATCTGATTTAAAATGAGGGGAAGGTCTGTGCACATATGCATAGTTCAAACTATCAACAAAAATGCTGAGCACCTTTGTTCAGAACTTCCTTTTGTCTCCTGATTTGCCGCTGTCATCAAATTTTCAAATAAGGCCACATAAAAAATATTCTGTTTCAAGTGAAACCACTTCCTGTGGGGAAATAAAAATACAAGGAATAAGAAAATATGATTGTAGTCTTTTCAGGTCTAGGATGCAACATTCATATCTCCATGTTACCATTGTGGAGCTTCGTGTAATCTTAGCCACCTGATCAATGGTAGATAATATAGAACACTGTACCCAGGGAGACAATCCTTACACATATACAGTATGAGTTTTCTGTATCTCTAAGATGTTGTAAATTTATTGGAAGAAGAAAAGGAAGTTGATCTGTACATTAAAAGATATATGGTCCTTCATTGTAGAGACCTTGCCACTAAAATTTGGAAAATGTTCTTTTTTCCTTTCCCACTAAAATTTAACAGTCCTGGCCCCTCTCTCTATTCATTGCTGATAACATGCAATGTTCTCTGATTTCAATAAAAAATTCATATTGCAAGTAACAAGTCAACAGAACCTGAGACAAAGAGGAGAATTGCAGTCATTTACTTTGACCTATATAGCTCAGGCCATGGCTCAGGTACATGGCACTGAATGTCATGGGGACGTGGTTATCTGGGCCTCAGGTCTCTCACTGTCACTGCCTTCCAAGGCACATTTTGCCATCCTGGAAATCTTTGGTCCTAGACATGAGAACTGGCATCCAGTCACTTTATAATTCATGCTGTTGAGTTGCCATTTTCTCCAGAACAAGTCAAGGAGTGATACGCACACACACTCCCTGTGTCACCACCTCTCTGCTCAGACTGGAGGTTTGAATCAAGAGCAGGTTCATCGTTTCCCAGGTTTACACAGCAGTGTGGTTTTCGCTGTAAAACCTGCAGGGTAATCAGTTAGAAGCATTATATTATATCTTAGAAATTACCAGCAGATTTTTAAACTCCACAAAAAGACCATGTGGAGTTTGACTCCTTTTTTTATTCTTTTGTCCCATTGAATTTTTCATATTGGTTTTGGCTTCTGGTATAGGAATCTAATCCCAACTCTGTGCTTTTTGGAGCAACTACACCCTAACAAGCAGCGATGCTGGGGCAATCAATACACAATGTCTAATGTTATCTAGGTAACATCCTGTGAGTTTCTTCTTTACAGCAGTAGGACCCAATCTCTGCTTCTCAGTGGGCACTGAAAGAGCAACATCTTCCAGTTTCCTCAACTGCTAGTGCAGTGCTTAGTAATAATCAGTGCAGGAATGAGAAGAAATGGAAACAATGGAAGAGAAAATGCAAGCAAAACAAAGCTTACTTGAGATTTGAATAAATTAGCTGCTGATGGAGGAAGATGGAGCAGATGGTCAGAGCAACCTAAGCCCAGGCAGTCCTATGAAAAACAGCACAAAGCCAAGCAGGCAGCTCACAGACGAGGGCCAGCTCAGGCATCCAGGGCTGGAGAGACTGGCACTATTGAGTGCCGGACGGGCAGGTATCCCAAAGCCCACCAAAAAGAAAACACACAGCCTGCAGTAAACCCCCAGGCAGACTGCTAAGAAAAACAGCCAGAAAACCAGTTAAGTATCCACAGCTGTTCAGGCAAAACAAACTCTTAACTAAGCACCCACCACAAGATTCACCTCAAAAAAAAAACAAGAAATGGAGCATCTTATTTGTCCTTTAATCCCTGTTGGATCTAGAGGCCAGACAAGTTAAGAATCTTCACTTTGGTATGGTTGTGCAGGTTGGAACAGCTGAAAGAAAACAAGTTCAGCGGTCTCAGATCATTTCCCAAAGGGCCTCTCGTGCCACTGCTGGCAAGAGCTGCCTTTCTCCTTGGCAGACACAGCCAAGACAAGGACAGAGTGGGTCCGGAGGTTGCCCACATTTTGTTGGATAATATTTTGTTAGCTCAGAGGATGCTGCAGGGATAAGGAAGTGGGATTTGTATTTACTGTTGCCCAGCCTCAGTTAAAGCAGGACTACAACATGCAGGCAATTGCTTTAGCCATCCCTTTAAAAAGCACAAACCCAAACCAGATTTTGCATTTTATTTTATTTTTAAACAGGACATGGCTGCATGAAGCACTAAATATGTTTTGAAGGGAGTCTTTATGCTTTGCATAAAAAATTCAGTGAATGTCTTCTTTACCCCTGCCAAGCACAGAGTTCATATTCAAAGAAACTTCATGAGAAGTGTGAAGGAAGATGCTTTTTTTTAAGGTCACTTACTAAATTTTAGATCAAAATACAGCAGATAATAAGTGTCTCCCACTAAATAAAACAGTTAATGGATTCAGGAAAACAATTTTAAGTATGGTTATAAAAACACAGTGTTTATAGAGAAACTGGTTTTACTTTCTAAAATGCTTAAATTTTTAGAAGAAATGTGATTACTCTCAATTTTCCCTAGATACTAGATTATGGACCTGAAGGTATTGCTAATTCCAGGCGTATTCAAACTTAAAAGCTGCTGTTTCTTGATATGAGCAGCATGTTTTCCCACTCCTCAAACTACTGTACTGTACAAAGTTTATGCTTTAGACAGAAAGGCTGTAACAAGTTGACCTAGGACAAAGTCCAAATAGCATGGATCACTGGAGAATTCTCAGCAGATTCTGATGGACAAGGTCTTACCAGGGTGTTCCTATAGTGGAGTATCCAACAAAGGAAATCAGTAATTTCAGGAGTTTTTCTCCCTGCTTGTTGCTGTTTCCTGTTAGGAGATATATCAGATCTCAGATAAAAGTGTTAGTAAGCCTAAATAACCTTTACAGGAAATGTAAAGTCATCCTGGCCTCCAGCTCTGGACCACATAAGGCAGAAGGGATTTATCTGCTTAACAGCCATACATACCTACATCCTTGTATATGTGGCTTTTATCCCATATTTGATTTAAAGCACAAGGTAATTCTGGAGAGCCAGTATTTTCTCTGCAGTTAAACAAAACTTTCTGAAAAGAAAACAATGCAAACAAAGTAGAAAAACATCATAATAGTTTGACTATGGAAAGCTGAATCATCAACAGTGTTCTCATATTTTATTGTGATTTTTCCAACGTGCTAAGTTTCTCTATTAGAAAGACATGGAGATCTAGTTTTACAGCATATTTGAAACACGGAGAAAAATGTTACATGCTGGGCAATGAAATTGAATTTTTTTTATTCTTGAAAGAGACCTATCCATTTCGTTCAGTTCTGCCATATTTTTAAGTAAAAAAACAATAGGAATCTACAAAAATATTTTGGTAAAATTCGTGAATATCTGCAGGGGTTCTGGAACTAAAAGTTATATTTCTTCCAACCTTCATATGAATAACTCATCTGCTAGCCCTATTTTATTTAGCACAAATGAAATAATAAGACAGAGACACAGAAAACTGTTTCTCTGCTCATACAATACTTCTCACTTGTTATAGGTCCACTAATACAAACCAGGCACATTTTGTGTTAAAGGCTGAAGTGACGGAGAAGCTATGCATGCTTGTGGCCAAATACTTTCAAAAGACAGTCTCTGATGAGATTCTACTGTGCCATTAGAAGGAGCTGTGTCCTGAAGAGTGTGCTTGGGCAAGGCAGGTGAGCCTTAGGGAGGCCAAGGCAGGGCTGAGCAAACCAGAGCAGAGCAAAGCAGAGGCTTTGACCGTGGGGTGGCTCCCAGGAATGCAGCCAGGTGCCAGGATTACAGCTGGCAAGGCAATTCTCCCAAACCCACAAAGATCAACAAACAACACGGCTCACCTACTGCAGCTGGGTGTTTTCTTAATAAAAAATGGAGGGCAGTGCTGCTTTTTCACAAGCCAGATATTAAACAGTCTGTATGGAAGCTGCACTAAGGATTTCAAGAGAAACGTGGCAGTAAAGCAGAGAAGACCTTAGGCCACCTTTTGCAAACAGTGCTTCAGGTCTTGAGAAGATAGAGATTATGGGTTTTACTCTTGCATCTCGATTATTCAAAATAAAAGCTGACTTTATCAACATTTCAGTTTAAAACATGTATCATCCTGCCAAAACCCAGTCATTCCGAATACATTTGTTAAAGCAATCTTGAATATGTTGCATAATTTTAATTATGAGTATTAGTTTCCCTTTTACTTCAAATTTCTCTAAATTAGCCTTCTGCCTTATCCAGTCTCCTTCACATAATTCAAGTGAAACATTTCTTGAAAAAAACACATGATTAGCAAAACCTACAATGGATGGGATGAAGCTTTACAGCTATTACTAATATAAATATGGGTAATGAAACTAAGAAAATATCACTACACCTAAGGTAGACTTGGGAAATAGGAAAACAAAGGTTAAATGTCGTTCAGTAGGGTTACAGTAATGATATTATGCTTTTTTCAGGATGTTTTAGATTGGTTTAATGGATGAAAAAATTAAGTGATTTACCCTCCCCACCACAGCTCCACCCTACAATGTAGAGCAAATTAAACAATGCAGTGTAAATTAAAATAATATAATTTTTTTCTCTGGTTACTCAAGATTCCAGTTTCTAGCAAAAACTAATATTAACATACCATCCTTCATAAAGACTGCACCATGCTGTGCTAGGTTTGTTTTTGTCATATCCCACCTTAAATTGTAAACCACCTTTGAGAGCAACCTTGCTAATTCATTTTCAGCAAGTCATTTTAGGGCCAGACCAGGATTTGGGTCTTGCTTCTTAAAATTACATGTGAGCATAATGCCATACAAATAATGAAAAATGTAAATATTCACCATTTGCTAGAATATCCTCAGGTCAACCAAACTCTTGCTGCTTTGTGATTAGTGGTTTATTAATGTGCACTGTGGCTATATCATCTTGCTTTCCCATGGTGACATTATAAGCCTATTAAATGACTTTATATACATAAACATTGGGGGTAGAGGAGGAAAGCATTAAAACATAAAGATGAATAAACTTCTTTGCTTTTTTGGTTTGTGCTGCTCTTCTTAGTAACAATGACATTTTAGTTCTCGGTGTTGCTCACGTCCTTTACTCTACAGCAACTTCTCAGGGCAGCCAAAACAAGCATCCATTGCAACAAACCTTGTCTGTTGGTCCAGCTGCACTCTTCGGCCAGAGGACCAAGTTCTGTCAGGAACTGGTCATAGGGGAAAAAAAAGTTTTCCTCTTCTCTATGCCTCAGAGTTCCTGAGACCTCCTTCCTTTCCATGTAGCACCACACAGATCTCCTGGGTTAGTGGAAAATGTTGGATTCTGATCTTCACTTCAGCCCTGTGGTCTGTACAAACCATTGATCAGTCTGCAATGTGCTACCCCCATGATGACATCGTCACTGACCTCCCTTCTCCCCCGACCCTCCAACTCTCACCCAGTGTGTTGCCCATCCCACAGAGGATAGCCACTCATCTGACACATTGCTCCTCATCAAGGCAACCCCTGGCCTGCTGCTCCTCCTGGAGAGTTCGTATGCACCCATCACATCATTCCACCTGCAAAGCCTCCCCCTCATGCCACAGCTATTCCAGCAACAGGGAGGTTCTGTGACTGCACACAAGGCTCTGGTTCCTCCCGTTTGACCAATATATTCTGGGCACCCAATTTCTTCCTAAAAGCACTCTTCAGTGGACCATTCATGATTTTTTCATAGGTTTTCACTATTACTCACTCATTAAGGCTTTGGGATTTGTTGCTGGACAGTGCAGCAGACGGAGGTATTGAGGCTGTTCTTCCTAGTGCCTCTCCAGGAAAGACACAAAGTCCAAAGTTCCCATTCCAAGAAAGAACCCTGGCAGAGTGGCAATTTCAGAGTAACCGTGCATCTCTTTGCCATTTTGGCTGGTATCTGAGCAGTTCTTTTCTCTGCGTCCCTGGGAGGCATAAAGCTAAGCATGCAAATGGAAACCAGGATATGATCACCGCTAATTTATGAAATCTGAGTTATTATAAACAATGCACATTTCCCATTAATCTCATAGAAAATGTGTTTTGTGTTAGAAAAGCAGAGTAATTCACAGTTTCCGAGGCAGCAAATTTATGAAATTGAAATATAATTTGAATTCCTGTAGGGTTAACGGATATAATTCTCACAATTCATTTAGCTAAAGTCACATTTTCTTCTTTTAACTCTCTTACTGGATGACTAAATTATGATGTATATTAAGTTAACCTTTAATCACGAAAAGCTGTGTTCAGACACTTTGCTACTCTTCAAATGTTAGCCAGGAGCAAGAGCTTTGTTCTTGTTAGGTGTGACCTTCCTGTGGGAAGAAGCCTCTTCCATAACAGTAGCATGTCATGCATTTTAGGCAAGCAAGGGTTTGACTTATATAGCCTTGGAAATACCTAGATTCAGCATTGTGCTATGAATCTGCTTGAAAGGGAAACCTCAAACTCTCAGCTTGGAAGTCCTGACTTCCATCTGTCATATCCTAGTAAAGGCGAGCATCTTTTCAGGCTCTCCCTTCCATAATGTGGAAGGTATTTATTAGATTTTTCCAAATTAATCCAGCCCAGAGCTGGTTTAATAGTGTCATATTCTGCTAATTACACAGTCTTAACATTCAATGATGCTGGCTGTGAAATGTACCCAGCCTCAACATCTCCATTTGATGGACTTACTTGATGTTTTGGCTGCTGCTGTTCAGACCCATCTGCTTGAATGGCATTATGCCCACTCATCAATTGGTTGGACCTTTTCATTACAATATAGATGTCTATCATTTATGAGTTTATGCTGGTTTTCCAGCTAACATTAGACTCAATAGCCATGTAGTGAGTGCTTCATGGAAAGCAAAAGGCACACATAGTGACACAAAGCCCTGAAATCTGGTTTCATTAACAATGAAGATAATACAGTTGTGGTAGATGCATATTTACATCATTCATTGGGAACAATTTATCAGCTGCATTTATCCCTTATTCTTTCTGTTTTGAAAGAAAATTTATGCACAGGCAATTTTTCCCCCAGTCTATTCTTCTCTGAGTCAGCGGTAAATCTGTAAACAAGTGCAGAGCTTTCAAAGTTCAGCCACTGGGTATTTGTATCTGTTTCATCATGGGTTTTTTTAATTCACATTCAGCTGTTTGCATAGACAGACTGCAAGAGAGGAACTTGTAAAAATGAATAAATAATTAAAGTCTAATAATGAGTAATTTGTTACGAGGAATGATCTTCACACCAGTATGTGAGAATTTGGGCCTTCAGCTAAAGAATATTTGTTCCTGAATGCTGCCTTCAGGAAAATCCCTCCTGAATAAGCACTCACAGGCAAATAGAGAGATGACTGTAGACAAACTACACAGCCACTTGGGACTTTAATTCAAGTTTATGAACTTCATTAAAGACAATTTACAACATCTGTGGATCTTTTCAATGTTTTTGCAGAATTCATTTTACTTTATTTAAAAATATACACCATTTTTCTAAATGAAGGATCAAAATTTTCTATCAACATCATCTGTCAAGTGCTAACCAAATATAAATTTGAAGACAAAATGATGATACGGAATAAACTAATAAAAGAAAAGCAACCAGACAAATATTATTACTGAGATTATTTCAGATGCTCCTGCACTATTTTCAGTGGTGACATCATTCAAGAGCCTTCAAGTAGTTATTTTCTCCCCTTTCTGTTACCTGACAAAATAGCAACACCAGGAAAAGAATTTCAGACAAGCAGTGTCTGCTTTGTATCACTAATTTAACAAAATCATTTCAAGCACTTTTTAAAATAGAAGTCACACTCAAAAATTTTTTTGAGGAAATGTCGCTATATAGATAAGGGAAGACTTATCTATAAGAAGAAAAATCAAAATATGGGGCAGGAAAAAGGACTTGTGAATAGCAACCCAGTTCCTTCCAGGTTTGTCAACAGCAGTATGCTAGCATTTTCTTTCCTTGGTTTTTGGAGCCTGGTGTTATCCCTGATGTTCATGGAGAAGTCCAGCTTTAACCGCTTTCATGCCACCAGATAGGTCTGCTCAGTAACCAAGCCTCTGGTCTTACCCCTTTCTCTCTCTTTTTTCTTTTATTTTTTTTCTCCACCCAAAGGCATGTAACATACTTTGAGCATTCAGCACTTCCTTGGCAGTTATTTTACAGAAGGCCCCGTGCCCCGATGGGGCGATGGGGCAAAGCCTGGCACACGGTGCCAGAGCAGCTCCCTGCCATGTGTGACTGCAGGTGCACCCAGCTCACAGACACGGGGCCGTGGTGTCTGTCCTCCCCTGGCAAGGTCACCCAGGACCCAGTCAATGTGCTGGGGATGCTTGTGATTGCAGCTTGTCAGATACTGTCAGCTCTTACCTCGAAGGCACTGGCAGGACAGGGGCTGTTGTTAGGAGCCCCTGGCTCCCCAGGAGTTGAGTCAGTGTGTGCTTAAACTATTTCATAAGCGTTCATAGACTGATTTCAGGCTGGGTGATTTTCACCGAGGCTGGGTTTTGTGGGCTGCAGCCAGGGAATTATCCTTACCCCAGTCTGAAAGTTGGTCTTGAGCTGTCACAGAATTCCAGAAGTGCTGGTTTGGGGAAGATTCTGTCTAAAAGTGATGACACTGTCTCCTCTGGAAAGTTCTCTTTGCGCTGAAATACTGTTGAAGAAGGAACACTGATTTCTTGCTTACACTTAATCAGACTTGTTGACATTTAGATGGAGAAAAAAAAAGTGGCTCCCCTGAATACATTAATGGTGTAGAAAAGAAAGATATGGATTACATGGGCCCTCTATAGAAGCAAATCTTGCATGAAATCCTTGTCATTTGATTAATATCTCAAATCAAAAGTCTTACCACATTGCAATCTGGGAATTAAGCCAGCTAAGAAACTAAAACATATATTTTCAGTATAACTGTGTTCATAATAACAGGACCACATGGCCACAGCTTCAAATTAAATAAAATCTGTCTATTATTGTCCTTTTTCTAGGACACAATGTAGGCAGTACGTTTCAAAACAAGGCAAACTACATCTTCTTGTAGAAAGAAAGGTACTCATTTAGAGAGATGGTGATAGAGACCTATACAGTGCTGGAAGTTGGAGTACAGTGAGGTCCCTTTGGAATTTCCACCTGGTGAGGTGGGGAAAGAATGACTTCCAATAATTTTTCTCTTCTGAAAACTTTGAATCACCTTTTTTAACCATATTTTTTAAATGGATGTATGCTAGACTGTCTTACTGGCAAAACCAGGTCTCATCAACTTATCAAATACCTCTGCAACACTGCACTAAACCTGTGCAACACCCCACCTCTAAGTATTCACCTCATTGCTAGGCCTGAAGTTACTATAGCCTTCTTTTGCTGTTGCCCAAAGCACTCCTATTTTAGTTAACATTTCTTTCTATATCAAGTCTCATGCAGCTTTAATGATGACACCATTACTGATGATATTATTTAAGCACTGCCCCAGGAAAAGAGAAAGAGAGAAGCTGCAAACCTCTCCTCCCTCTCCCTCAGCACGCTCACTCTAACAACAGCCCCTGCCCATCAGCCACAATTCTGGGCAGCCCAGGATCACATGCTGAGGTTTGTGCTGAGGCTGCTCAAACACAAAGGGATGTTCCTTTCTGAAAAGTAGTTATCCTGCTCATAATCACAGCAAACTTGGTATTTCTTTCATGTTTCCCTTAGTGATGTTTTATTCTAGAAGGAATTAGTTTACTAACTCAGAGAACTGTAACGAGAACAACAAGGGGTGTATTTGAAATACCAAAACATTAGAATTTAACTTATTGTGCAAGTATAGGCCTGCATAGAGAAAAAACATTGCTTTAAGTAAACATTGCAAAAGAAGCCAAACCTGGACATTATAGGATTTTTTTACTTATTTAACTTTATATAAAGTATGAAAATTAATGCGACGTGGATAACTTGTTCCCTCCAGAAGGTGCTTTACAAGTCATGGATTCTATATGGTGTTGCTGTTGCTATAGTAACTCTTTTTTACAGCATAGTAAACACTCATACAAAACCTTTTGGCTTTTAGTAAGAAAATTTGCATTCTCCAAATGTTTGCAAGTAAACTTTATGACCTAAAAATAATAGATTCATTGTCTTTCCCTTCTCCCATCTCACTCAGCAATTAAAATAAGCTTTCTTGGTCAAGGACTTATTCTGTGATCCGTAAAGTTTTTATCTCACAGCTATATTTTATGCAATCCAGTAACTTTGATTAAGTTCTAGTGAGGCTTCATATGTTAACTACTGTAGTAGATTTCCCTCTTTTCTTCCCTTTCCTTTTTTTTTTTCCTTTGTTTAAAGGTGATTAATTACTCAAATGCAGTGTGAACCATTCATTTAATACACGGTGAGTAAGCTCAGTCCTTTTTATCTTCCCTGTTTTGAACACCCAACCGGCCAGTTTTACCCCACTGAACTAATGCAAGACCAAAAAAAAAAAAAAAAAAAAGAAAAACAACTCAATGGCACACACTTTGGATAAATACCTCTACACTGTACATTTGCCAAGAGAGCTTCTAAGATCAGCTCTGTAAATGTCATGATCCTTAATGCTATTGTGGTATAACTGAAGAGTGTTCCTTGAGCCCATTTGGCTGGGCTGACTAGCGCACTTTGTTTTCCCAGGAGAAGAAAGCAGAGTAGTAAACCATTTTTGCAGAATGTCATTCTCCCACAACAGTTTATGAAAGAAACATCTGTGACAAGAATCTCTAATGCTTTTCTCAAAGCCAAGCTGACAGTAAAAGAGCATTGCTAAAAGTGGCAAATCAATCCCATTCCACTCCTTCTAGAGCAGGACACCTAATTTGCTATGTATCACATGTATTTTCTTCGCATGTGCTGAGAGGCTGTGACATTGATGTGGTGGCTGTCGTCCAAGCTTCTGTTGAATAAACACTTTGGCCATATAGCAGGCACACTGGCATGTTTAGCAATGTCTGCTGTCCAGTGTGAATTTACTTCACCTCAGGGAAAAGTTTGTTTAATTTTTTGATTGCAAATTGGTGATAAAAACGGTATCTTTGAAGGCTGATTTGAAAACCTTGGGGGATTTTTAAACTTGGCTTGCTTAGTGAGGGGTTTTGTACTACCTGGAAACATAGACAGATGAGACAGAGGAAAGTAACAACAAATACTGTTCAGCAGCTAAAAATTATTTCATTGCTGGGTTTCCATTGATTGTATTATAAAAATAAGATGATTCAGCCAAAACCAGCCTTAAAAAAGGTATCTAGATCTGAAAGAATATTTTTTTATATTTAGTTAGTTAAAACATCTGAAAGCTTTTACTGACATTGGACAATGAATCAATGCTCTGGTGAGTGTGCACTGAGGAAACTGAGAGCTCAGCTGTGAATCAGAAGGATCTTTCATAAGTAGCTGGGGGTTTTTTAAAGTTGTAACAGTACCGAAAGTTTTAATTATCCCCAAATTAAAGTAAATCCTTAAAAAAACCTTCTGGTGTCTGTTGCATTTAAATTATTCTATTTTGAAGCATTCTGCAAAAGAAAGTAAGGCAGAAAGGGGACCAAAAGTTTTGGTATGGCTCATATAGACTATAGCATACTTCTTTCATGTTAAACGTAATGCCTCTCTTGTCACCCTCTCGGCATGAACACATGGACCAAGCCATGCAGCTATTCAGCACTATCAGATCTCCCCCCGAATCCCATGGGAGTTCTGGTTGAGGCTGGAGTTCCCAGTGTAATGAGATGGATCTAGATAGTGAACTAACAGCTCCGAGAACCTTTCCTGGCCAAGAGTATCCCCACATCTGAAATCCGAGTGAGGTTAGAGGCTGGACTGAGAACACCCACAGTGCATAACAATGGCAGATGGACTGTACCTCACTCATTGCCAGGGGAATGGTGGTCAAACTGTTGGAACACAAACTTAGAACCCAAATTTTGCACTTAAAATAAGGAAACCCTACAGATGTCAGCTATAAAAATGTCTTATGCACAGGGTGCTTTCTGAATTCAGGCTGTGGCATTGGGGCTGTTATATGTTATAAAGTTGAGAAAGTTCCAAAGAAAGTCTATTTATTCCATCAGTTGCCATGAATAACACTTGTTTGTATACATCTTTAAAGCCAAAGGAGTGGAACTGCATAAATAAAGGGACCAGAATTTAGAATGCATTCCAAAAAGATATAATTGGCATCTCCATAGTTGTTCAGTTAGTGGCACTTGATCAGATAACCAAGGCAGTCTAAGTTCTCCTGAATGTCCCTGTGAAAGTCTTGTGGGCAGACTGAAAAGGTGTGGAAGAAACTCAAACACTAATGATATTTCAAATGATAATTCACAGCACCACAGAGAAACAGAAGACAGACTCACCCTGAGGCCATGTGAATGGAAAGCAAGGGTAGTTTCCAAAGCAAAAGGCAGACCTGAAAGATTTAATCCCAATGAGAACAAGCCACCTGTTCTGCTAAATCTATTTCCTCCCCATTCTTCATACCACCTGCCTTATGCAGGGGAGAAGGATTTCATGTCTTCAAGGGGCACAGTTCTGCTCTCTTTTTTTCAGCATAAAAAGTGCCTCCACACAGTGAGAAATGTCCCTTGCAATTTTCAAGCTCATTTGAACTTGAAAATACTCTCATCTGACTTCAATGGGACAAATCTTCAGTAGGGCACGCTTGGCTGGGCTGGATGCTTGTTGAGAAAACCAGTCTGCAACCACCTGTTGGCTGCTGGGTCCTTTTGTGAACATTCAGCTCTTTGAGAATAGGACCCTATTTCCTCATCTGTACAGCTCCATGCACATTCTGTCCTTGTGGAAGTGTGGAGCTTCAGACACTACCCAAAACACAGGTTTTTAAACACTGCAGCAGATGCAGTAGTACACAGGAAAGCAAACAAATCCCTGCCAGATTAAACCCTGAGCCCTGAATTTACCCAGAGTACAATATAAGCAGGTAGTTTGAACACTACTGGGATTTTTCAAATCAAATGTAAATGGTGCAGTAGATAACAAACTGCTTTTTTTTAACTTGCTCCTCGTTTCCTTTTGTGTGCTCTCCTCCCATATAGTTGATATCCAAAACATCAAAACACAATTTCGTTTTATTTTTCAGAGTTCATTTACTTACACTCAAAGGCTTTTGTTACAAAGAACAAAGCACATGTGTCTAACAGTTTGACCCTTCCTCCATCCTTCCCTAGGGGCTGCAATTAAACTTTCATTTAAGTAGTTATTTGGTGTGTGGGATACTATGTTAAAATACTTTGAATCAGTGGTTTTTGTAAGGCCCCCAGCTGCTCTGTCTACAGCACCCAGTAACTCTTCTGATCACATTGGAAAGACTTTGCTAATGTTGGGTACGCCTGGGAGGAGTGATTATTTAGATAGAAGAAATGAAAATAGAGAAAGGATTCTTTTTAGGGAAAGGCACTGACTGCAAAGGACAACTGGAGTGTGTATTATGTGTCTGTCCGTTTCTTGCCCATCATTTTGTTTCTGCCATGGGAATACATCAAAATATTGGCTTCCTGTGAATAAGCCACTTATTCATGACTTAGGACCTTGTAAATTCCTTATGTGATTGTGTTAAAATGTCCTTATATTTCTCATGCTCATACTAGATTTTTATTTGTGCGGGCACACTCTCCCTGCCCCTCCTCCGGTGCCACTTTACATGCACAAAAATGGAAAATTTGTTTTCCTAAAAAAATTGCAGTCTGAAAAAAATAATTGTTTTGTTTACAGCAAAAGAAGGAAGAAGTCTCTTGTTCCCATCTATACCATCTCTTGACCTCTTGTCTTTGTCATTATTTTCCACATTTTGTAAGAAACAATAGTTGTATTTATTTCTGAATTATTTTGGAGTTCTTCACCTTCCCTCACTTCACCCTGCCCCGCTTTGGTTGATTTTCTTTCTCATCTCATTCACTTCCTTGAAAGCATTCACACAAGAGCAACTTCATCCACTAGTTTGTGGTTGCAAACCAGATTCGTTTGGAGAAAACTAAGCCTAAAGCCTTATGCCAGTACCAAAGTGGTACTTACTTGAGTCACAACCAGGAGAGCTGCACCATCAGCCAGTCTTCCAGTGCACAGCTAATACATTCCTTACAGAACATTTTACATCACATGTGCAGTGGAGGCATTCAAGCCAGAGGTCCAAACTCTATTTAATTAAAAATAAGTCCTGTGAACCACATGAAATGGAGTTGTGAGGAGCCTAAGCACGTATCAATCCAGTTTACAAGATCTGTTTCTATTGCAGTGAATTGCAGGCTAATTTAATGTCTATAGTGCATGTAATGTCTGCCAAGTCTGCAGCCTCCCTTTCAGTGGGATCACTAAGAATCTCTGTGCCCTTTAAGGTTATTTCCACAAAGTTTGAGACTTCATCTCTACAGGTGCACAGTTTTTAGAAGGATGAAATACCAATATTTTCATACAAGCTACATTTCTTTAGAAATCTAGCTAGAACTCATGGCACACATGTTGAGATATAAATCCCTGTCTGCACAGCAATACCAATAACAGTTCTTCCTAATTATGCCAAAATGTTTTTGCATTGACATTGTAGTTGTCAGCTCATATGTTTCTTTCCACCAAATGTGCACTCTAGGACTAAAATGAAACTGAATTTAGAATATTCTAAACTTTTAGAGGCGGGCAGCCATTTGAATCTTGTATGTGCATTACATGAAGAGCTTAATCAAAACTCAATCAATTCCCACCTCACCAAGTTTAGAAAGGGATTAAAATCCAGTACCAGATTTGGATCTGAATTTTTTGCCTGGGGGCTCATTTCTGTTATCAATTAGCTGTTGCTCTTGTGATGTATCAAAAGGCAGTAGCATATAGGCTGTTGTTTAGAGATGTACATAATGTAGCTTTAAATTTCATTGGGAAACTAAACAAAACCTCTGGCCTTAGGGCTGCATGTTCAAATGCTACAGTCCCATAGTGCATTACACCAGTCAACACTTCTTTTCAAATACCACCCGCATAACAATTAACCTCACTTCAACCTTGAGGTCTCTGATTAGTGATGGCCTATTGTTTAAGTTCCATTAACATAGCCCCTGTGTTGCCCTATTCTCACTCAAATGGACTAATCAAATCAGTCACCAAAGACTTAAGCTCAGGGTCCAACTTCTTTAGTAAGCAGCAATTTTCAATTTAAGTAGAATGGTGGATGTCGTCAACACAGTCGCAATTAGTATAGTTCTGACATGGAAAACATTCTTAATGATCCCGAATTTGTGAAATATCAAGGTTCCCAGCAACTTGCAATATGAGAATTTCTATGTATAATAGAAAAATTACAATATCAATAGGGCAGTCAATGCATTACCTTGTACCAGACAAGGTTCTGAAAGGATAAACCTCAATCAGATTCCATTTAATTTCAAAAAGCAAATGCTGTTTTCAACCAGTAGAAATAAAAACACGTTAATGCATTCATAAAATGTTATTTTTTGCTACCCACGCCATATTTATTATGCAAGAAAGGAAAGAATTGTTTATTTTTCCAAATCCAGTTACAAAGTTGTTATTCTTGACATTCTTCTTGCTTGGATTACACAACTATGTTTACATTCACATTAGCTGTTTCTTGCTCTTTCAATCATTTGGAATTAAAAAATGGTCTAGTACTATTTCTTTGGATTATTTTTAACACTGTCTTCTATTTCTGTCAAGGTATTGGATGATTGGAGCACAAACCTCTAAGATACAGTGAAAAGTCATGGAAAATACTTCACCAGTAGAATTCAGGGCCAAATCTACAAAGGGCCAATATACATGTAATGAGAGTTACTGCCTCCTTATCAGCACAGATAGCCATGTACCACACAGGCAAGGAATTATTTTCTTTTCGTGCACATGCAGTTACTGCATGAGGAGCACATATATTTTCCAACTATTCAGATCTTGTTTTTCATTGAATAAGCAGAAAGAAGACAAAGTGGGAAGCCTCTGGCCATTGAGCAGGACAGTGAGGACATCAAGGACTTTCAAAATGGAGCCTTTGTGGCAGATATGATTTTGCTGTGATTATAACTGGTAATTCCTATCTAATTGAAAAGAACCTATTTTTGTTCTTTTTCTCTTGCCATCTTGCTTTCTTGCCAAATTGTTTCTGCTTTCTCAGTCTAATACTTTCTCAGACCATGGTGGAGTCATACTCTCTCATCTCCTCAGAATATGATGAAGTTGCTAGATAATGTTCACACGTAGCTTTTCTTTTATGATCAGCTAAAACACTGTGCACAGAATAAACATTGCCAGACACATTAAGTGTTTTATTTTTCTGCTTCAGAGAATGAAATTTGGCAGAAATATTCCCTAATTTAAATCCAGCTTTTGTCTGCCTCATTGCTTTACACACCATGTAGTGAAAGAACTGGCTTCACACTGCTCCCACACCACCAGTCCATCTGACTGACAATAGATCCAATCTGCATTACATGGGGGGCCATGTGAGTGGTCTATTCTGCTCCTCCATCTCCACTGACAGCTGGAACTGGACTTGGAGCAAATACCAGGAGAATTTGCATGATAGTCCATTTGGAGCACATATGCTATAAATTCACCACTGCTGCAAAATGGCAAGCCATAGGCCTCGTCTACACAGAAGTTACATGAATTGAAATTAAAACCAATTTAGTCTAAACCAGAATGAACTTTTGCGTAAATGCTCATAATAGTTTAAAATCATCTCGCTTCAGTTTATCCAGCACCACTGGGTTTCCCCAGCAGGCAATTAACCAAGTGCAAGGGAAGCACAGACACTGCCAAGCATTGTCCATCTTTAATTGAAGTCACTTTAAAACCCACCTTTAGCCCCGTGTCTGGTGGGGGCTCTGCCTTATTGTCTGGGGCTGTTCAATCACACCTGTCATTCAGAACTGGGGGGGGGGGTTCTCTCACAATTCTTCAGCTCCTGCTTGTGTCACCCACAGTCAGTCATTGCCTCCTCTTTGGAGGACTCCAGAAGTGGCACCACGCTTGCCCAGCATTGGGTCAGGTTTGATCCTTGCAGTCCCTCAGTGAAGGCACTGGGGCAGCAGCTTCTGGAGTGGCAAAAGCTACACACATTCTCCGGCCATTGTTTTGGTCACGTTACCCCTGGGCACTGACCCCCTGCCTGCACTGCCTCCTGTTGCTCTTTTGTTCAAGAGAAAACTTGTCATTTAGAGGCTGATTATTAGTTTTCTTTTCTCTTCCCCACCCGGAGTCCCCCTTTAACTGGATCATCACCAGTTTTAGAAGAGTTGCTCCTTTCTAAAGAAAACAAAACAGAATAAACAACCTCTTTCCAGTGCCTGCCAGAGCTCTCTTCTTTTCACCAACATCCATTTTCTCCCAAACAAAATGAAAGGACAGGGAGTAAAAAGACAGCTTCTTCCCTCCCTCCACAATGAAACAACAAAGAGCACAAACAAAATTAAAATTAGGCATTTAAGCTGATTTTCACCACTTAACTTTTGACATGTTTTTGCAAATTTTGTTCAAGTCCCCTCTGAAGACTCAGCCAGTGAAACCCACTGTATCAAGTGGTGTTTCCAAGCCTTGTTTATATAACTTCCGTGAGACAGCCCACATGTTGTTTGGAGTGGCAAAGTCACCTTTCTGCTAACATGAAAATTGGAGACTATGACACAGCAAAGTATCTGTCCCTTTGGAGAGAAATCAAGGTTTCAATGAATAGTTTTTCATCTTTATATACCTCTGAGAATATTTGGGGTCTGATACATCCAAATTCATTCTGCAAAAGGATCTCCAGGTGGGTGATTTATTAGAAGCTAAAGCAATTGCCCAAAAGTTCTGTTCTATTTTATGTCCGTGTAGCGTCGGTTCAACTTCATTGTCTTGCTTTGAGAAGTAATTGTTTTTACCTTTGGAACTATATTTTTCTTCCAATAAGTCTGCATCATATTCATCATCTGGAATGTATTGGGAGCGCTGCACTGGGCTCAGCTTGCAGCTGCTCCCAATCATATCTGATGTGCTCAGAGCCGACCTGCAAGAGCCTTGCTGGGCAAGGGTGGCACCTCTGGGCCTGCCACTGCTCCTCCTTCCCATCCTCACACCTGCGCTCCGGGGACTGCCGCTCTCTGCTTCATCTCCAGGCGTAATTCAAAACGCCTTTTTTGATCCACAGAGCCATTCACAGTTTGAGAGCTTGTATTTCTTTGAGACGGTTTCTCTGTTTCAACATCGTGTTTCACCTGGCAGCCAAGATTGGCTGCGGTTGCATGAGATGAATAGCAATGTTGACTCTGTGAAATACGTGAGAGTTTGCAGAATGACAGGCCATTCTCAGTGGATGTACAGCACAGGAGCAATAGAAATACGGGGAGTGTCTTGTTTCACAGAGGAGAAAAGAAAGGATTTATTTCCATTGGAAAAAATTAATATTCTTCATATTTTTGTAAGAAAGTCACAACCACGCCCCTGAAAATATTCTGCAGTAGAACTGCTAAGAGCTGTGCTCATATTTGCATTGTGGGTTTCACCAGTAGTTGTATCTTTTTCTAAGAAGCTGTTAGTTGTTTTTTTTCTATTGGTCTCACTTAGATTTGAAAAACCCTGAAGAAAAAAAATCACATATACATGAAACTCATGAGATGTTACCACCATAGGAAGTCATGCAAATAGAATATTGACTACTGGGAAGAGAAAATTAGGATTTAATTTACTAAAGGAATTAATTTAATTTTAAAAAAATACAGTACGTGCTAGTCAGGTGCTGCACATTTTTTCACTAAGACCTGTTCCCTAGGTCCAGAAGAAACTTTCTGCACAGGTCTATGCAGATGCCAGAAGGGTATTCCTCCATGGCTTTGCAACCATCCAGCTTCTCTTGGGATTTATCTCTAGTTTCAGAGCTTACCTGACTGAGGCAAGGCACAGATATTGCTGTAGTACACTCAAGAGATTCCTCAAGAGATTTCTCCTTCTCTATAAGTCCAATGCCTTCCACCTCCAACCAATATCCCCTTTGCCTTTCCAATGAGCCCCCAGGTCTCTCCACATGCCCTTGTTCCCTTCCCCCCATTCCACCTTCCCACTGTTCACCTTGAAGTCTCTCACCTTCTTTGTTGATGTGGCAGCCAGCCAAGGATCCTACTTAATGAAGAGAAAAGTACTTTTCTCTGGTTTAACCAAACTAAATGTGTTGAGATCAAATTAACCAGCTGAGTTACAAAATACATAATATTGTCGATGGTTGTGATTTTACAGCAGGTCCAGAAATATTTTGTTGTTTCTCTATAGATGGAAGGTCTTCATTACTCTGTCTTCTTGACCTAGAAGAAAAACTCATAAGAAAAAAATCGAGTAGAGGACTTAAGAGCATTTCAGAAACAGAGGACAAATGGAAAACTAATAGCTTTCTCTATTTTTTTTAACAAATCCTCTTAAAATGAAATAGTATGCTTTTTAGGGTGGTAAGCTGTCATATCACTTCACTTGGGGTCATGTTTGGAACTGGTCAAGCTGCATGTAGTTCTGTGTAGGATACAGTTCAAGCCCCTGAATTGTATAATAAGATGTGCCCATCGCAATAATTTCAGCAGCATTAAGTCAGCCCAGTAAAGGTAACTGAACATAAGGAAACACCATTTTTTCCTCACTTAGATAAGACTTGAGCATAAAGGGATAGTGAACCCTTAGCAATACGTACAGCAGGTGGATAGGAAACCATCTGCTGCACTGCTGCTGGCTTTCCTGAGCCTGGGGACCTGAGAGATGCCCCAGGCTCCTCAGCAGCAGTTGCTAAGGAAACATTTTAGGGAACCTTTTTCATAAATTCATAGTAATCTCCATTTCTCAAATGTCAAGGCTAATGACTCACCCTTTGATTGCAAATGGGATTTACTACCATAGAATTGCTGGCAGCCTTCAAAGCTAAATTGTATTTGTCAGCATTTGAAGACTTTTAGTACATTGGTTACCACTGCTCCCCTTGAGTGAGTAGAAAATGTAGATACATGAATATCTGGCAGAATTCTCTCAGATATATTTCAACCTTTTCTTATGTTTCCATATAGGAAAGAAGACAGGTATTGGTTCCTGAAGGGCTCCCACAGCAAGGAATCCCCACAGCAAAGCCTGTGCCTTTAGGGGTTTCCTGCCTGAAGTTCAACCAGCCTTCTCCTGGGAAGCACAGACCCCAAGAGAGGAGAGCTGGGACCACCTTAAAGCTGTTTCTGGGGGTGACCAGTAGAGACATGCACCTTGCCTCTCTCCCCAGGGGTTACTTCTTCTTGATGCAGCTGAATACGTCCATGGGTTTTTCTGCAAGTCACACATGAAACCGTGTCCTTGGTTTCCACTGATTAATCACTCCAGCAGTCTGCAGTTTTACCCCTTGTGCATTTTGGATATCACCTGAAATGAGACCAAGAACCTGACATTACAATATTTTGTGCCTTCACATTTCTTTTTCTGACAGGTGCCAAGTTTGCAAATGCGCACCAAGACTTTTTTCTTCAAAGTATTTGAGAAGTTATCAACAAAGCAAACTTCAAGGATGATATTTATTGCTTTGAAGGCAATACATATTTAGAACAAGATTCTCTCTCAAGTGATACTTACTTCACTCCAGATGGATATACTTCCAAGTCAAAAGCTTATAGCCCAGAATACAATTTCAAAAGTGGATTTTTTAACTCCTAGTACTTTAAAAATACATAAAAGAACCTCAAATAAATACAGACCTAACCTCGAACTTTCTGTAAATTAATTTTTGGGTACACTTCACATTTATATAAATGCATATTATATATACATTTGAACAATTGGTTCATAATGCATTTAACACATTTCCACTTAATATAAAAGCTACAGAAATAATGTACTTTGAATGGATTCATATTATAAATCACTGTTACTCATGGAAATCCCTTCTCCCTGGAATGATCAGTGACTAGTGTATGGAAGATACAGATGAGAGCAACTTGTTGTCAGCAGCATCACATTGTTAGAGGACACATTCCTTGATATAAAATCAGTATCCACTAATTTGGCAACTAATGCACTTTAAACATACAGAAATTCCTTCAGAGGAACGCTTGTATGTTATTTTGAAGTATTTCCTGGTCACCTTGAACACCATTGTCCAAATCATGTAGATGGAGTAAAGGCTCATCCAACTTTTGCTTTCTCTGTGTAGGGAAAAGATATCCCTCGATCCCTCAAATGCATTTTATATCGCTCTGCCCAGAGACAGACAAATTTGCTTTCCTGTTGCATCTGGCTATAGGACTTTACAGTGTAGATTTGCTCATTTTTCAGCTTGCATATTTAGCCAAATTGCCAGGTGCTGGGAGAAGGTTCCACTCTAGAACTCTTTTTGCCTAGAATACAGAAAGGTAAATTCCTGCCTCTGAGATGCTGACACTGGTGTTTATAAGGACATTTCTTTCTCTCCATTGATTGGCTTTTAATTCTATATTCTCATAGAATTTTGCTTTTGCTGAAACAATAAAATTAACTACTGTGAGTGTAGAGGTGGTCTTAGGCAGTTCCCCTTAGTTTCCAGCAGGTTCTGTCTAAAATCATAATTTCAAGAATACAGTTAACTCAGAAAATAAGTCTCCAAATCTTGACTGAAAACATGTGGCCCCAAAATGTAGATGAAAAATGAACAAACATCTGCATTATCATACTGTTTACCAAATGCTGAAATCAAAGCCCAGTCTATGCACTATTTCCTCTTTCTGTAGCCAAAAAGTCTGCTTAGTTATTACACAATATAGCAAAAACTTGATAGCATATTATTTTAGTAACTTTGAGTGTTATCATTCAGCTAATGATTCTGACCAGAGAAGAAAAATCCTAAGGTGACTAGGAGGATCTGTCTTCTAGTTTCAGACTCATCAATACCTACAGGTTCTGCACCTGTGTGCCTTTTTTTGTGTGAAGTAAACTGCCATGATACTGCACCATGTATCACAGTGGCTCTGAAACGCCCTGGATGATCCTTGACTTGTAAACACCAAGATATGACCTGCACACTTAGAAACAAGCACAGAGTTACATGGAGCCACAGTACATGTGATAGTGGTTTAACCTTTTAAAAGAATTGTTTTCTTGGTTCTATTAAAAAACAGAGATAGAGACTCTGGGAGGTTATGACCAATTTTATTCTCATATAGTCAATGTGAAATCCTGAGGACTTTGAAGCATTCTGCAATTCAAAGTTTTTTTTATTTCCTGAAACGCAACAACCATCAGAACATCATCTAGGAAGATTAACACTTTGTTGCCTTGCTTCTTAGAGTGCTAACAACCTGATCTACCAGCGCTATACACATTACTAATGCTCCCTGTTCAGTTGAAGCAGGGAAATTCCCCTAATTTTGGCAAATGATATGCTGAGAGAAATGTTACTTAACTCACCACACAGCCATAAATCTGCTTTGTAAATCTTGCACTTTTTGGAAGGCTTATTGCTAAAACTTTTGCTTCAGAAGCACATTTAAGGGGTTTAGATTTAATAAGGTTAAAAACCATCTGAGCATTTTGAGACTACAAAGAAATAATATATCTGTAGTGTCCCTTGCGATAGATTAGAAACAGGGCTTGGTTGCAGTAATGAATATAAATGGGATTCTTTATTAAAGCCACTGGACAGAAGCAGGACTGTAGCTCTGCTCTCCAGCTCCCAGGCTAACTGCACACAACCTATGCTTTCTAATAGCACCATGGAAGCCTATCCTAAATCCTGGCCTAGATTCAGCACTTTTGGAAGGGATTGCCAAACTCCATGAAACCTAGCTGCTTAAGCTGTTCAGCAGTGGACACAACTTCCAGAGCATGCCCTGCCAAGGCTTGCACAATCCCTACATTTGCATGCACGTGAATTAAACAATGAAAAGGCTAGAAATTCTGCAGATGGGAATAGAAATCTCCTCCATGCAAAAATCTTTTCTTTTTCCCTGCAAGTTTAAGGATAAAAATGGGTCTAGGACTTGAAAGCCTAGATATTTAATTTCTTTAATGCCATTTTAACTACAAAACTAACTTGAACAATAGATGTACATATACAGTGGAGAGAGGAAGCCACCTCTCTGTATGCCATAGCCAACACTATAGGCTTACTCCAGGTGCAGGGGATTTCTTCATGGAGCCTGGACAGGGAAGTTAATGAATGTTTCTGGTCTTTGTACTGAATCCAGAGCATGCTCAAGGCGTAGACAAAGTAGGTAATGGTTATCTTCTGCTCTGCTTTGGACAGAGGAGAAAGGAACTGGATCCTTGATCCTGAAAAGCCCATTCATGTGGATGCAGCCGAGTGCTCATCCTCTTCCTTCCAGGCTGAATCCTTGATGACTGGCTGGCAGAGAGGTCGACCTCCATCCCTCAGTCTGGTTGCCCTCATCCTCCCAGCCCAAGGTGCACAGAGCACCTGCAGGGGCTGCGCTGCAGAGCTGGGACAGCCCCACCATGGAGGGAATGCAGTGAGGGAGGATGTTGGTTAGGCTGTTGGGTCTCTCCTCCCTCCTCAAGTCTCGCTGGCTCCTCTGACCTCCCTGTTCCCACTCTGCAGTCCTAAATCTGCCTTCACTCTGCCCTTTGCCTCTGTTGCCCACGTTCCCCAGCCCTGTGCCACCCTCATGCTTTGGGTGGCAGATACAGCCTACAACCCCTTCCTTCCCTTCAGGGGCTGGGCTGCTCTTCATACATTAAACCTGCAAGTGTCAATCTCTTTTAAAGCAGGCCCATCGTGCTATTTTCAGACCACCCTCACCATTTGCGATGCTTTTATCTAAGGAGAAGCAAATATATTGCCTTTTCCTAATATTTTGAGGAGTGAAGGAGAGTGTTTTCTCTGTGCTCAGACAAGCTGTCTGGATTCCAGCCTGATGAGTATCTGCCAGAAATTCCAAGATCCCTGCATGGAAAATAGACCGATAGAATCAAACACACTCAGTTCAGCTTCAGAAACTTCTCCAAAAAGGGCTATCACAGACATTCAGACTGTGGCACAATTTCTGTCCAAGGGGCTGTGGCCTGCCTTGTGCCTGCACAGCCACACACCTTCCTGGGACAAACCTCCAGAGCCTTCCCCAGCAAGGGACTCGACAGGTGGACAGGCTGTAGGAATGCTTGAGGGGCTTAATATCACAAAATAGGGAGATGTCTTTCTTATTTAACTGACAGGGAGATGAAGACAATGAGCTTTGGAGGAAGACATGTGGTGGAAGACATTTAAAGGCCTTGTACTTGCACAGTGCTGACTGTTGATAGGAGGATTATCCTACCAAAAAGAAAAGAAATAAACAAAAACAAAACAAGCAATGAAATCCCAAAACTCCCAAGTTAGAGAATACATATAAAAATGTTGCTGTGGGGCTTCTGATATATTCCCATCACGCTGTCCCTCTTTCTCTGTCTCCTCTCCAATACCAGTACTCTAGTGCTACACTGAGCAGGGGATCAGAATAAGCAGGAGTGTGCAATGTAAGTGTGGGATCTCACGATATCAAGAGGTGAAAGGGTGACACTACCTTCTGATTTGAAGAGCTAACTTGAGGAAAGCCTATGATCACATCAGTGGGCCACATGTACCAAGTGAGTGTTGCACATGTCAGTATATTAAACATATGTGGTTCTTATTTCCTATGTTAAAAGAATACAGTTTGCAAGCATCAGGGGGGTGCTGTCATTTCAAATGAAAGGTAAATGTGGATTAAGGGTATTTTAAGATTCCCATGGTCTGATGACAATGAATACCTGCAAAATCCAACATCGATTTTAAAGTTTTCCCAACATTTAAAATGTCTGCCTCACAAATTGGTGTGGGACCTGGTTTCATTTCAAAGGCTCATGGAAACAACCAGAGCAGTAGGAACAATAACAGCACCCTTTCAGAAAAATACAGGAAATCTTTTCAGCCAGATGCACTGCAGCACTGGGGCCACCATGAAAGTCTTGCAGTTAAAGAAACCTCACAACATCTTCTAGGCAAAAAGAGGATCATCACGTCTCCTAACACTTCATCTTGCATTAGAAATAATTCTTGCTCAAGGAAGCAAAAAAGAGCCAATAAAATGTTCCAACTTCATTTCTTTATTGACTTTTTGTTGCCTTATGTTATTAATAAGAATTTACAACCTAATTTACAGTGTAAAGTTTTAGTATGGACTATGCTTGTATGCAATTTGAATTTTAAAAATCTTTGGGGCATCACAAATCTGGCAAAAACTTTTAAGAATTGATAGAGTTTTTTCTGGGGTCAGATTTTGTAAAAAGGCCTCTAAACTCGACCTTTATATTTTTGTGTGAGAGGAAGTTGGATCTCCTGGGCATCTTACGATTGGGGGTTTGGGATATGAAAATGAAGGATTTGCATGTTGCAAACATTGCTCATGGCAGGGTGCAGGTAAAGAGCAAGGGGCCAGCCACTTTGAAACAGAATTCCTGATTTGCAGACAACATGAATGCACTTTTAAATGCCAATTTGATAGGTGGGAAGGCCATAGGGAAGCTTGGGGGGATGAAAATCAGAGAATAGTAACATTATCACATTCTTACTTATGTGACAGGGAGATGAAGACAATGATCTTTGAAGCAGTGAATGTGGTAGAAAACATTCAGAAGCATTTTTTATTTGTACACTGTTGATGATTGGTAGGGTTATTCAGGAAAAACAAACAAACAAACAAACAAACAATCAAAAATACCCAACCCGGCAGCCAAAACCTGAGGGTCTTAAATTAGAGAACACACATTAAAATGTTGGCCAGAGGCTTCTGATTTGTATATTCCCATCTCCCTCTCCCTCACTCTTTCCTCTCCAGTACTAGTGCTGTAGTGAGTTGGAAACGTATAAATGTTACATGTAAGATGCAGCCTTACTGTTGCATCTTTATTCAACATCAACTTCCAGATGGGAACTATTTTTCATGGTTCATAAAGCCAAATCCAGCTGCTACATTTGGACCTACATAAGGAATCCACATTTTATTGCCTTAGCAGTGCATATAAAACAATTGCTGTTGTTTCTTTAGTACTAGTGCACCTCACATTTCTCAATACATTTTAGATATTTAAGTTTTTAAAACTGTATTTTACAGTTCCTCATTTAGCTGTGTACCATAACAAGGAACTGCTTTTACAACATTTTCTAGATATCTAACATAACTGAAAGAAAAACGACCATGGACAAATGGTATTCAATATAGCAGCCATATATTCAGTTACTTACTAAGAGTGTTCAGACAATTTCCTATGTAAACCACAATGATATTAAATACTTCTGGAATCTCAGCTTTATTAAGAGACAGGAAGTGCAAACTCAGGAGTCTTTCCCCTCCCCCTCGGCTAATCTGACTCTTTGATAGTCATGTGTTAGGAATAACCATCGAGTTGCTCCTAAAGAAAAATATTCCCACAGCTAAGAGAGAATTAACCCTTGTGAAACCTAAAAAGAGAGAGTGGAGTCCATGTGTTCACACAGAGAGACAGAGAGAAAAATCCCCATTTGGAGGAAGTTTATGCCAGCAGCAGGTCTATACAGCCCTCACTGCCAGCTCTTCCACACAGGCATAATTCATTTGCATTTTAGATGGTATTGTCAGAGCAGCTACAGAACGTGCATTGCGGATGAGAATGATCCAGCCTGGCAAAATGAGCCATCTTTGGCTCATCAATGAGCCATCTTTTCCCTTCCTCCCTCCCTTCCTCCCTCCCTTCCTCCCTCCCTCGCTCCCTCCCTCCTTCCCTCCCTCCCTCCTGCCATCCCTCCATCCCTCCATCCCTCTCTCTCTCCATCCCTCCATCCATCCCTCTCTCTCTCCATCCCTCCCTCCATCCCTCCATCCCTCCATCCCTCCATCCCTCCCTCCATCCCTCCATCCCTCCATCCCTCGCCCGCAGCGCGGGGCCGCGCTCGCAGCCGCTCAGGCATCAGCGCTGGGCTCTCCGCTCTCTCCCGAGCAGATGTCAGGCTGCTTGCTAGAACGAAAACAAATCCCCACAAAAAGCGCCGAGGTGGGACAGAGAGAGTTAATGCACGGGTATGACAGAGAAGCAAGTTTGCTGTGAATTGGGAAGCACAAACTATAGTAATCCCCACCCTGCTGAGTGGCTTCCCCAGAGGTCTGATCCAGTGCCAAAGCCTCTTACGCATACTGAGACAAAGCTTATTTCAAGCCGAATTCAGCTCCTGAAGCCACCATACTGCTTCCTGACAGCCTCCAATTGCACTGCCTCTGTATTTGTGTTTCCTGCTGTTTATATTTACTTGTTCCCAGAGCCACAACAGCTACAAAAACAAATAGTTGCTATTTGCAGGGCTCTGTATCAACACAGGTAAAGTGCTTCACTTCCCTTTTAGTTTTACAAAGATTGTGCAAATAGGCTTTTAATACCTCAGAGAGATTAATTTGGTAATTATAAACCAGTTTAGGAGCACATGCCAAACAATTGGTCATATAATCAGCATCCTTGTTTCAGAGTATTAGCGCGGCTGAGGCAAAAGGTTTTTAAACCATAAGGGCTACACAAACACTCCCTTGATTATATTGCTATTATTTCCCCATTCCACTGAGACACAAGCTTGAAATATCACTTTTTTGTTTGTCAAGTCCCCGTGGATGCTCTCAGGATCTGTGCTCCTGTCTCTTTGGCCCCTGTACAGCTATTGTGATGGAGTCTGATTTGGGTAATGGAGATCTTGTTTGATATATTTATTTAAAGAATCAGCTTAAGGAAGCCTGAGAGCCATCAATTCTCTTAATTAACTGCAGAGAAATGATTAATGCTATAAATATGGAATTGATCAGGAAAAAATTATAGTACATAGGATTTAATATGAGTTGTTCCACCAATATTTAAGACATTAAATATGATAAATCTGGTTCTGGATAAAGTGATCATAACTATCCAAGTTATTTATGCACCTCAGAAAATTCCCACCACAAACCACCAGGGTTTTTAGGCTTCTAACTGGAGGGCGGCAGTGCTTTTCAGATAGAAGTCGCTTTTTCAACATAAAAAACTTCTCAAGGAAAACGTCCATTTCAGCTGTACTGCACTTCCGAAACCAAGCCAAACAGTAAAGTTTCAAAGTATTTTATTCTGGCCTTACCTAAAAAGAGCATTTTCATTTCAAAACAGTTCAATTTAAAATTAATTTTGTTTCAGGCACACTGGTGTTGTATTAAATAATGCAGAAGTTTCATTTATCATGAATTTTTTAAAAATACAAATTATTTTGTTGGAGGCTGGGAAATGAGCCTCCAAGCTTTTCCTTTCAGAAGTACCCACACCAAATACTTCCCCCTGGTGAAAAAGAAGCAAAGAAAAGCAAAGAAAAGCAAAGAAAAATATCAGGATGGGGGCAATTCAATCTGTTGCCATCCCACCAGTGCTCCTCTCTTGAAAACTGAACTGCAGTCCAGAAAAACCCCTGAACCTTAGGTCTGCTGCCACTACTGCCTTTGCATCTCCTAGAACATGTTTGCTTTTTTTCCCCTGTCTGTCAATCAAAAGCCAGCACAGGGGTAAGCAGAGAGAATCTAACCTGCACAGCTTTTGTGGTTCCCACCTGTCACTTAAAACTGCATGTGAAGAGCTCTGTGGTGTGGCAGTCCCCCTGACACTGCAGTCCCTTTGGCATTGTGCAGAGCCACTCTGCATTCCCCGTGCTGGCTGGTGTGGCACTGGGGCTGAGAGGGATGGGGAGCAGGTGGAGGGAGGGGTGACCCGGTGTGCCAGCCTTAAGGACTGCTGGTAGAAGTTGTTGGAGTTGTCCCCCCACCTTTCAGTGTCTTTCTCACCTCGAAAAGAATTAAAAGCTGAGCCAACAAATTCAGTGACATGGTAACATCAGTGACTTTTATAGACATCTAGAAGACAGTACTTTTAGAGCTCAAGCATGAAGCATCAGAGACAGCAGTTATTTGGTTGTTTGGTTTTTCTGTTTCCTTTTTATAATAGCTAGTCTCACAATTCTTCCTGTCCCCACTTCCCCCAGTCCCTGGAGAATGAGAGTTATGGAAATAACAACTCCTGAGACCATTTCCCAAGAACTCTGTGCCTTGGTCCACAAGAAATGCAATGCTGGATCCACCCACATCCGACAAGCAAGACATCCTGGAGCAGTTTTAGGAGATGTTAGAGAGATAGAAATGTCACTGTATTCATGTACAGAGCATGGATCCACACATGGAAGGCTAAGCTCCCTCCCCAGGGAAGCTGCATGAACTTTGCCCAATCTTTTCCCTTCATTTGCTTTCCCCCCAGGATTAGTAACCACCCAACATGGGGTGGGAAGATCTGTCAGAGGTCATTCTCCCTCTGGACAGCAGTATGAAGTTCTGTGGCTCTCAGAGCCTGTCCATGACCCACTCACCCACCACTGCAGCCTCAGCGGGAACAGAGGGGCCACCAGGAAAGACTTGCCTGCCTCAGGAATGGATCCACAAAGAGCTGAGTCTCTGCCTCTGCCCAGGGCTGCTACCCACCTACAGCACAGGTAGAAGGGACCACAGTGGTGGCCAAAAGTTTCTGGGACATTGACAACCCCCTTAAGTGGCATGAAGAAATAAGAAAATCTGAGCAATTTTTCAGTCTCATATAGATTTTGTGATAGATCTCCTGAGAGCTTGGGGGAGGCAAATGTCTTGGCTGGTGGCATGAGACGGAGATGGGTTGGAAGGAGAAGACTCAAGAGAGGGAAGTGACTGAGCACACAAGGGAAACCAGCAGCTCACCTGAGCTCCTAGCTGGGGCACTGGATGATGGTGAATGGAAGGTGTGTTACAGTGTGCCACAAGCTCAATATTACAGGGAGGACATTTGTACAATTAAACACTCAAATCCCATCTAAACCACACATTTAAATAGTCTGAATACAGGCGCTTAAGAAAGCAGGCCTGTCTTCAGAAAGCTACAGAACTAAGGCTCCCAGTGCTCCCTGACATCTCAGCAGCTAACACACTCCAAGCAGCAAGCCATCTGTTAGGGACCGCTCTCCATCCGTGCTTCCCTGTCTCTGTGACCCCACACGGTGGGAGAGGAGACATTCAGAGAGGACAAGCAGTGGCAGTGGGGTGCCACGGAAACAGTGGCACAGCACATTCCAGAGGCCCCTGAAATCGAGGTGCTCAAGATTTCATTCTTCCATTGGATCCTCAGGCTTTTCATAATATCTGGGATGAGACCAATTTAATTTTTATAGGGATGTGTAATCCGCCATTTCAACACGCTAATTGAAATAGGCTGACATGCAGCTATGTGCCCTATGAGCCTTCCAAAGCACATATCTTGGCACTTTCCACCAGAGGGTGAATGACATGACTGGAAACTGCACCAGATCCTCTGTGTTTACAGGCCTCTGCTTCTACATTATTATTTTGATTGCTGGCTTTGCCAACAAACATCCAAGAGGCAGAATCCACTTGGAGAAAATAATAGAAAGCAGAGCTGAAACAGATTTTAAGAGGTCAAAAATCAACTGTACCTGTGCTGTTTTTGACAGCTGTTTATTTAATCACTTTGTAAACTCCTTCAGCAGTGGAAATGCACACATTTTCTCAATGCCATCTGACCTGTTCTTTAATTATGACTTTTATAACGCCTAACCTAATTTTTTCTTTGAGTAATCTAAGTGTATATTTTCTCATCAATTCAGGGGAAAAAATGTTAATTAATTTCTTTCCTCTCTTCAGCACCTTTTTTACGTATTTGAAGATTTTTAAGCTCCCTTCTGTACGCTGTAAACAGCCCCCATCTTTCCAGTTTCTCTGGTTCTGACCACTTGGCTCAGGATTCTCTCCTTTCCTTCGTGTCTTTTTGGGAAAGTAATTCCCAAAGTTTGCCAATGCTGAGGAAGGTAGAACGTATACACCTGTCTTCCAGGTTACAGTCATTAAAAAAATTATCATTTTTCTTTTTTCACAATATTGTATCAGTGAAGATTTAAATGCAGGTTGAACTCCTCATAATTTCTCTATTATTTTCTTTAGAATAAAATATTTTACCCTTCATTCTGCAGCCAATTTTTCCACTGTATGTACAGTAAGTATCTTTTATTTTTTCTCCACAATGAATAGCATTTTTTGTAATCACTTCTCCAATCTGATTTCCAGTTCCACTCTCCAACATAGCTGCAGTGTTCCCAGGCTCAAGTTCTTTGTGGTTGTAACGAGTACAATTGGTTCTTGCATCCAGGACACTACTGACACTAATCAGTGAGCACAGATCACAGCATAGGATCCTGCTTAGTACAGATTCCCATTTCAACAGTGTCTCATTGATAAGTGATCTCCAAATATGTTTTTCCAACTGGGAAAATACTCATCTTTTGGAAGGTTTCATCAAAACTATGTTTTCTTAGCTTTTTTATGAATTTTTCAAGAGTTATCAAGAGAGGGGGAGGTTAAACAGGGTTTGAGGTATTTGCAATTTTTTTCCTAAAAGACATTTAATAATTCTTGATGAGGCATGTGTGCATAGTGAAACAGTCTCAGAAGTCTTGCTTAAAGCCAAGTTCCCCCATCATGTCACTATGGAGCTGCTAAGAATATCCCCATGACTCTAAGGGACGTGTGAGTGTCACTGACTCATGAAAACTGACCCATACTCTGACCCTGCATGGTTCCATCCCATCTTTTCTCTTACTATTATTCTTCAAATTCGAACTTTACTCTTACACATGTGAACTTGTTCATAACTTTCAATATGTTTTACAGACACTTGATTTGACACACTCTTGATTACAGCCTCACAACACAACTACTAAAAGCATGGATGGAGTCATAATCTTTCCTTAACATGGAGATGTAGCTTTTCGTAAAGGAAACTACCTGCCCGCCTATGTGGTTAACTAAAAGAAAATAATCCCATTAGGAAAATTATAAATTATAGTTCTAAGAAAGCCAACACTTGACAACTGATTGAGCCTACGTGTAAAAAGTGGAGACACAGAGATATAAACTAAAATGTATACATTGGGAAATAAATTAGAGTTCAGTAATTAATGTGAATTGTAAAATCTTGTGTTGCTTGATGACAACAATTACCATTAAAAATTTTTATTATTCACATTTAAAATACCAGCAATCTAACAGGCCTCTAAAACATCTATTTTGGTTTCTTGTTTAATTATCCTTCAGCTGTATAGTCATTCATTTCACAAATTAAAAAAGGAGTTTACATATGGGGGGAAAGTGCAGAAGCATGGTAGGAGAATTTCTTGGGGGAAACTTCAGGCAACCAATTTTAGTTCATTGCTCAAGCTGCCAATTTCACAAAATTTAGATATGGGAGCTTGGTTTCACCTATGGTGAAACTGAGGGGCCAGCCGTGAACTTCTGATCCACACGTTAGATTAATGGCTGTAGGATCACTCAGCATGGCCACTGAGGCTGAAAGCCTTTCTGCTCAGAGGCACCACCACACCTTGTCAAGTTCTGCCATATTTTCAGAATTACACACTTTTGTCCCAAAAGTTACCTGATTGTAAGTGATATAGTATTGGTTATACCTTGTCAGTTTGATATGTGTTATTGTGTGAAAAGGGGTTCTATAAATTCACTGAAACTGAGAGCAAACAAAACTATCTATAAAAGACCCATGAATGGAAATAAATACGTTGTTTTACCATAATTGTCCTTTTAGCCTGTTTTCATCTCTTATTTTAATTCCACTTGAGTTCTTCAGTGTATCTTGCATTTCTACACACTCTCACGTGGTCGAGAAAGCATTCTTTGCAAAGAGAAGCACATATCTGATATGTTCTTTCACCCACTGGGGATCCAACAAACATATCAATTACCTTGAATTAAAAAGAAACATCCAATAAGAGTGACTGCAGCAATCCAAAATGGCAGGTGGATTTGAACCCTGAGATGCAATTTCCTCTATACATGCATGGTGTTGTAGGCCAGTGAAGCTCCCAGGCTGCTGAAAACATGAGGCACTGAGTGTGTGAGCTACACTTGTGTCTGTAGGAGCCACTTGCATGGAGAAGTGTATGTTGCTGGAACCAGGATTCACCAGCTGCTTCCTTTGCCTCCCATTGCAGAGGGCAGGACAGTGCAGAAAGGGGGAAAAGAGACAAGAGATATTCAAACCATCTGAAATGAGAGGAATTAATAAATACCTGTCTACTAGCGAAAGACAGTGTGATTCCTGAAATCAACATTTCTTACTTTATTGAGAAAAAATCAGAGCCCAATGAATGTGAAATATCAGTAAAATAAAGGGTTCTAGGAGCCTGAAAGGACCATAATAGAGACTCATGATAGGAGCATGAAAGACATGATAGGGTCAAAGGCAGAGTGAGTGATGCCAAAAATGTTTTTTATTTGCAGCAATTTGTATTTTTAGATCTCATTTCTCCTCTTGGAGTGTTTTGGTCGAGAGGGCTGTGCACGAGCTGTGCAGTGAGGATGGAAGCACCTGCCTGCACAGGAGGGCCTGCACCATTGCAGCAGACATCCAGAGGGAAAACAGATTTCCCTGCTCCCAGTCCAATTGTCCTACACTCTGTGGCATTAATAGCATAAACCAACGTATACAATAGCCCTCACTCTTCTGCTCTGAAAGAAATAAGAAAAGACCTTTCTGAAGCTTCTAGGGAGAGAGACAAGGAGGGCAGAGCAGCTTCCCTCTGGCTCCTCTGACTGATGTCACCATTCCTGTGGCCAAAACATGTTTGTTGCTAAGCAACTATGTATATATTACACTCTTCTGCTTCCATTTGGGATTTAACATATGCATTTTCACTTTCATCTCTGATGCATACTTACATTTGTTTGCAGTGGGTGCCAGAGTGAATGGAAGCTGTCCAGTATGGGATATGCATAAGAACTGAAAGGCACACACGGTGATTTACCAATGTGCATCATTGTTTCGCAGCACAGTTCAATGGGAAACCCACTGAGTGCCATTCACCAGCAGTTGGGACAATTTTTTCATTCAGGATTGATGCTGGTTGCTGTGTAGCAGCTATTGGTTCAAGAAGTGCAGCAGTTCTCAGATGTCATGAGGAAACAGTGTGGGGACAGTCTGACTGTTAATTATTGAAGACTAATTCTTTCTACCATGATAAAAGAGGTCCGTTCTTTCACCTGAAGTTTTCTGTTTTATGCATAAATCCACTTTTTTCTACACCTCTCCCAATTACTTGACAGGCAATTAAAAAAAAAAAAATCACCTTTTTCTTTTGAATTGCATGCAGATGACCCAAATCAGTAGCACTCATCACTCACACTTTTCTATTAATCAAATCTAAAAATAAATAAAAAGAGAGTAAAGAGAAAAAGAAGGCAGGACGTGAGAGTTCATTTGTATTACAAACATTCTGTAACAGAAGAAAAAAATCAATTTTAAAAAACTGCATCTATTACTCTGTAATGAAATTATAAGCAAATGCTATTAGTCATGTCTGTACATTTATCCACATTGTGAGTTCAATAATTAAATTAGAAGATGTGACATGGAGTTTGCTAAACAAAAATCCATGCTATAACGGAAAGGGTTTGGTATTGTCTCTATTAATAAGCATTAAAGAACAAAACACTGGAGGAATTCTTGCAGTCTAGATCATTTGGGTTTTGTTATGCTTTTCAGTTTAGCTTAATTTCCCACTGGAAGTTTCTCTCTAAGTGTAGTCCTAGGATTATCATCACATAAGGGGAAAGAAAAAACTTGCTAGACTCAGTTTGTTACTGACTTCTCCTACTTCCTCCTCCCTGGAAGCCAGGACAGGAGAGGGAGCACAGAAAAGATTTGAAGCAACCCTTACACAGCCACAGCTGTTACAACCTCTTCTCTGAGGGAAGACTGAAGGCTTTCTCTTTCCCCTGAAGCTCATGAAAAATGAACTTATAAAAAGGAATATTATATGAAAGCAACTTGCTTGCCTGCTTGTATGTATTGATTCAGGGCTATGTCAGTTGGAAGAAAAACTTTGCTCTGGGTGTGCACCAGCACAAGGTGTTAGGGTAGGGTAGCTCTCTCCTATGACCCGCTCTTCCACAGAAGAGGGGTAATAACTCAGTGTTAGTTTATGTGCTGGCCCCTTTTCCTCTGTGAATTTTCTGCACCCCAGGTCTGTGCAGAGCCCTCAGCTGGAGCAGCAATGGGCAATCCATGCTGTGACAGAGTGCCTGTTACACTGCTGGATGGGACAAAGCAGGCTGCGCTGCAAGCAAGAATCTGACTCGGCAGGTAAAATCAAATTAATTTTTTCATAAAAGAGGCAATTTAAAAGCAACCAAATGCGCTGCAGCACCCTTAAACTGTCTTGAGTTCAGAATCAGCTGCTGTTTGAAAGTCGCCTTCATGCAGGACAGTCTGCATTTAGCACCTCTCCACCGGCGTCAGGGTCACTCAGCAGCTCTGCAGGTAACAGAACTGGTGACACACACAGATCACCTTAAGGTGATGCTTGCATGACTTCAGCTGTTCTTGAGAGCCACAGAAATGTCCCTGCTTGCCCCTGCCACTGTACACATACACTCTCCAAAATTTGAGGTTCACAGAACAGCTGAAGTACGGGCAGCAGCTTGTACATTTAACTTTTAATCTCTGGACATTTTGCCATCCTTTAGAAAAGACCTGCTTCCTAAGTCACACTCCTGGTGCATTTGAGTCTACCCCATATTAAAAGAGAGCATAGCTTAGAGAATGGCTTACAATACTATGCATATTTCTGCCAAGAGGGTGACCAAGACTCCTTCTATATACTTAAATTTACTTTAAAAATTAACAAAACAAGAGTAGCTTCAATTCATGTTATTTTTTAGCCAACTGAGAAGCATCTTAACAATTTATTATCCACACTGGCATGACCAGGTCAAAAGAGCAGCATCCTTGTTCACAGGTGAAACTGGGGCTATTCCAGAGGCACATCCAAAAGCACCCTCCATGCTTAGTGAACATACCCCTCTCTCCTCCAATTTAGCATGTCAACTACCAATAAAATAACAGCAATATTTAGAGCACCAGTAAAAGTATTATTTCTTCCATTTCAGAAGTCTTCCTGAAATGTTCAGATGCGGAGGTGATTTTTCATTGTTTCCCCCAGAGTCTACATTTGGGGAATATTATCAAAAGCTGAAGCTAACACAGATGCACACATTCCAGGGGTTCATGTGAAGTCCTGCCACTGCAAGTCCAACTGAGGCAATGAACCTTTGTGGGCCTTCCAGGAAGCTTGTGAATTTTGTTGCCAAGTTCAAACAACTCTAAAATACATAAGGAAATGAGATCCCATGAGATCCCATTTATACAAATTCCCATGTCAGACATAAACGGCTAGTTTTGTCTACTGTTCAACAAAAAAACAAACTTGAGTGAATCTTTCCCAAATGTAGAAGCAGTTATACCATTATAGTGCTAAATCTGGCACAGAGTACATGAAGTGTGTGTGCAGAGACTACTTTGGAGGTTTTGGAAGAGTAATGGTGCTGTTGTGATACTGCATTTTTAAATGCATTTTATCTGCTGTTGCCTTCCTTTTAATGTATATTTATATATTATTTATACACATTTATCTAAGAGCCAGTCACACAAAATCAATAATCGCATAACACTCATACTTGTAACTTAGCAGATACACAGAATTGAATGGATTTTTTCTTCTTGTGTTTAACTTATTTTTTAAAATATCTAACAATTCATCCTGCCTTTAGGAAAATATTCATGAAGCAAAACTGGCAATAGAAAAATAATTATTTGAAAAACATTATATGAGGTGAGTTGTTGCTTCCCTACTGGATGCCACTTTAAATTGAGCTAATTTGTTTTACCAGTAGCTTAAGAAAACCCCAGCACAGCAGCATGACAATTATATCCAGGTGCAAGGACTTAATTCAACAAATTCTAGGTGGATCCTTCCAGTCAGCTCAGTGGGCCCCATCCTCAGCTGTGGCTAAGAACAGATGCCCTTGGAAAAAAAAGAAAAAAAAGCCACAACTCTGCAATCACAGTCCATTGAATCTTTGAACAGTAAAACTGAAATGTGTCCAAAAAAGGGAAAAAAAAAAAAGATAATTTATATTGCTATGTCCAGAGTATCAATTGAAGCATGATTGAGAAACAAGAACATCTGAAGACATAAATCTGAGAAAACAGATGCTTTTTGCACTATTGTTACATTTCAAATATAAAAACAAGAGCTCATCTACAAAAATATTACAGTGTGGTTCACCAGTTCTCTAGGATTTAGAAGAGACACCTGAAAATTCAAAGTCAAATCTAGCATTACTGATCTGGGGAACACTTTAATAAAACAATCTAACAGCAGGGCTTGCTGTTTTAATTGGTCTATGTCTTGACATAATAAAAGTTAAAATATCTTCAAAGACAAGAATCCAGGGAAGAACTCCACATAAACAAGCACCACATAGGTATAGATCATAATACAAAAAAAATAGATTTGTAGGGGGTCTTGATTCTTTAGGACCCAATAACTGCACAGGTATAATAATTTTCAAGCTCCATTTTTGACAACCTACAGTAACACGGTAATGGTCTGTTCCTGTGTCAGGCAAAACATGGATTGAATTCAAACAGAAAGATACATTTATAACACTTTGTTTACATATCATTTATTGCAATGGGTTAAGACCAGGAAACAATTTGCATTTAAACCCACAGTGTCACATGCTTATTTAATTGCTGGAATACTCCCAGATGTGTGCATGTTTTACTGATTTGTGCACAATATACAGTTACAGTCAATTATTGTATTAGCAGGAACAAAAACTAATGTTCATAAATGCATTTATATCAAAAATACTGTATATGTGTATGCATGCCTAAATGGATAAAGATGGAATTTTTCAGGAACTTAGCCTTATTTTGTTACTGTCATCATAATTCATGTATTCCAATTTTTGAGTAAGATTGCAAAAGATATTTTCTCTCCTACAATTTTTACAATCAGGACTTTACAAAATGCATCCCAAAAATGCTACATTTTGTGTTATTAAGAATTTCAACTTTAACTAACACTAATTAGAGGTATACCAGATGACTCTGATTAAACTAGTGGGTAGTGCTTATTCAGATTTAATGTGAGCAATCTGGACATTTTGAAAAACAGCCAAGCTGGGCTCAAATAAAAACCTGCCAAAAATCCAAACTCTGAATTCAGTCAGGCATGTAAGACTGGTTCCCATGAACATTAAAAATAAAATTAAAATCAGTTGGAAGTCTTGGTTTCCTTCAACCGAGAGAACAACCTCCCATACCCTCAAGAAATATTTCTGCCCTGTACGTGCTGCCCTTTCAAAGCCACCTCGGCACCCCAAACGAGCCAGGGAAGAAGCAGCAAAGAGAGGTTACTGGTTTTGTGGAGTGTGTCAGCTCTGACATGGCTGGATGCCGGATTCTAGGTGAGGGTGGAGGCAGATAGGAAGAGGGCAGCTGCCAGTTGAAACACATTTTCCAAGACTGTCATCCAGAAATCGAGAGACGTGCTTTTCACTAGCCTTTAATTTAAAACACACTGTACAGAGACATGTCTTATTCATCTGAACCTTTGAACATCTGATGTAAGGTGAGATTTAGGAATCAAACGTAGAGGGACTGAGTTTTCTGCTGGTGTAAGATGACATAACCACTTCAGATAATGGACTTGTGGCTGCTTATACGCACATTTGGATTTTATAGAGTCCCCCTTTCCCATATTGTTCACTTGCAGTGCATGTTTTCTATTTGTGCTGGCATTAACTTGGAAAGAAAAATCAGAATCTAACCCACTGTAAGATAGTGTATCTTAACTAGTGTTCAAATGCAGCTAAATCCATCAACTTGAATAAATTTTAGAACATAAATGTCTCAGGTCAAAATTCAATGGGTATTAATCTCTTCTTTCACACATACCTCCAGAATTCATGGGTTCTAAGATGAGAACACTGAAGATTTAAGAAAAGGGCCACTTTTACACTGCCTGCTGCTGTATGGTGCAAAGTACAGAACTCCTCCAGGTGAGCTTATTTTCTAAAGCTGTGTTTCTTTAACCCAAGATGTCTAAAGACAGGTAAGGACACTACAGATGTTAATCCAAACCACCCTGGGCATATTAGGGTTTGCTACAGTGAAAATACGCTTTGTGAGGCCAAAGGGTCAAATATTTAAGATGTTTAAGATGTCTATTTCCTACTGGCGAACAACCAAATTATTGGATTTCAACAAGGCTTCTAAACTACGCTGCTTGAAGAAAAGTCATGCTCTCAATCAGTGTAGTTTTCAAAGAATTGCCACTGGATTTTTTTTAACACCATTTTAAGAATTGCTGCCTTAAACAAAAGGCAAGATCATGTGTCACTAAACATTAATTTTTAAGAAATTTTGGGCGTATGTTTTATGCTTTTTTTGAATGGTAAGAACATATTATTCTATTGGAGACTCTCCACCTTTAAACCTTTTAATTCTGTATGCAAATATCCATTCAAAATTGAGCAGATGCAAGCAGGAGATTTTATTTTCATCTGCAGTATTTTTTAACAAGTGAAATCCCCAAAAAAGAAGTCAGAGGTCAAGATTTTCACACTCATGCTTATATGAAATAAAATTTAAGTTCTAATTCTGGTTTGAAAATTCATTTGCCAAGAACATTTAACAATAAGCTGCTATCTCTAAAATAGGTTTCCCCAATAATACATATCAGTGTAGGATTAGCTTTTTACTTATTACTGTATCATTCTGTTGAGGAAATGTTTTAGAAATAAAAACTGAAAAATTAATAAAATTAGTATATGATTAGAAAAATAGTACGTTTTTATATTTTTCTGATCATTTTCTAAAATAGTTTTAGCAGTGCTTAACAGTGCAGTTTATTTTTGCTTCCAACACTCTTCTCAGTATCTATTTTAGCCTATATTCCATAATGGATGATTACATCTATAATCATTATTGGTCACTGGTCATTAATTTATTTCAGAGTACATACCTCTGTGGGCAGTAATTACTGCACAGACTTCAAAGAGATATCATTAACAAAATGAGAAGACAAAAAATATGTTAATTACTGTAAATAATCCTACTGTTTTCTCCCTGGAATAAAAACACGCCTGGAGATTAAGATCATGTCTAATTTTTTTTCCAGACAATATAATGTAACTTATAAGAATGAAAAATAAAAACTGCTACAGGCCCAGGAAAGAGGATCACTTCCAGTAATTTCAAGTTTCATTTTAAAATCTTGCAAGTACTTTCATGAATCAAACTGAAAACAAATATTTGATTTACTTTCAGGTGAAAACCCTTTTATGTCAAAGTGTGGTAGAAGCAAGAATTTTTCAGACACTGTGTTTATGCACAATCCACCACCATTGAATACACCCACATGTAACTAACTAGTTATAGTGGGTTGGATGCTTAATAAACCTTATATGCCTTTGCAAAAGGTTTGCTGTAGGCAGAAGTCCTTGTAGGCTCCATAAACCAATGGCTTTCACTGGTGAAAATGCTGTTTGCCCAAACTCAGTAAAAATACTTTCCAGACCAAGTTTTCAGCAAGCACTAAGATTTGATGAAAACGCCATTTGAATCCGCTGTGTGAAGTTTTGCTGTCCCATAACTTGGAATTCAGAGCTGGCAGTTTTCAAAAGGCTCAGAGCAGGCTGGGTGAAGGAAACCAACCAACCAATCAAGCAAAAAAGCCCAAACCTAGGCTCATTACATTTCCTGAGTCATTTATTCTTAATTCTTAAATGCAAGACCTTTAGACAATTTTTCCAAAAAAAAGATAAGGAGCATATATTACTTGCTTTCCTTTAAGATACCATGATGGTTTGGCTTCAGTTTCTCCTGGAACATTGTATGAATAGCGTATCAGGGAAACTGATTTAAATCTGAACTTTTCCCACATAAAGCACGTTCCCAAACCATCATCTAAACAGGCTTTTCCTGCTCACGCAATGCCACCAACGTCCTACACATGATTTTAGTTCATAGCTTGGTGCACAGACTCACATATTCATGATCTATGAGGAAAGAGAAAAATCTGCCTGTTGAAAGTGTGTGATTTGCATGGTGAGAAAGTGCTGAGAGCAAACAACATTACCAGAGGTTCACCTCAGTCTGGTCATCACCTTGACCATAAACTCTTCAGGGTTCCCCAGGAATATTTTTATTTTTAATTTGTGCAGAGAATCAGACAGGGAGGTGATCTTTCACACATGATCAAGAGCACATCGGCAGAGACAAGAAGGCAAAGGGTGACTTTGGATCTACAAGAACGTTCCAGCAAAAACTAAAAAGTCGTTCTAAATTTATATTTCTTGGACTACACAGAAACTGAATGTGCGAATGCCTGTGGAAAAGAAAGCAAACAGAAAGCCTCATGATTGCTTACATGGGTGTGCAGGATTCATTTGAACCAACATTTGCCAATGTGGTTTTTGAAGTGTTTACCCAGCACTGCATGAGACACCAGAGTGAATAAACTAAAGTGAAACAATCATTTCCCATACAGCAAAAGTAAACACTCCATGGATATCTGACTAGCAAAAGTACTATGGCATGGCACAGTGTTTTGTAGGCTATTGTGACTCCCTTAATGTCCTTAACAAATTCATAAATTGTCTATTTAACAGTAACCAAGATAGATCAAAAATTCAACTTCATTCTCCGAGTCCGACTTCCCTTCAAAACTGAGCAGATTAAGCACCATCCACTGGTGTCCTCTCTGACAGCTCCACACTTGAGTGGATCATATTGACTAAACATCACAGGCTAGACAAATTCTTGGCTTTTGAAATAACTTGAGCTCAGTTTTTAAGCTCTCTGACACAGCAGTCAAAACTCTATTAACGTGATTTACTGTTAAATTAAACATAAAAACATCGTCATTAAAATAACTGTGATAAGGTTAAGACCTAATGCCTCATATGCTTTCTAAAGGCAGCCAAATATATAAACACTTTGGTCTGAGGTGCCAGTCAGTACAGAAACATAACTACACACACTGTTATGCAGCATGCATGACTTGCAGGCTTTCAATATTTAATGAAATATTCTCAATCCTCAGCTTGAGTCGCTTTTCGCCACATTCACAATTATTCATGCACTTTATCTGTTGATGTTTATTTTAAATGTAAAGCTCTAGTAATTTCTGTTCCCTTTCTAGAAGTAAGATTACAGAAGAGCAGAATAAAATGTTTTTATTTTTAGAGTACTGAATAGCTAAAAATCAATTTCAGTGAGAGCTCTAACACAACACTGTCTGTAAAAAAAAATGCTTATGTACTTTTAAAACAAATTAAAACAATTCCCTAACAGAAATGTTTTCTTCAAAATTTTAATCAAAATGTGAATAGAAAACATTATATTCCTACAGACCCCTGCCTCACCACCTGGTATAACATTTAGGACTGGGGCGGTATGAACTTGATAATACAAATACAGTCTTAATAGTCTGAAATCCTTTTAAAAATAGCTAGGTGGCCCTGAAGCAGTTTTATTCTCCTCTCAGGGAGAAAAAATATCCTCAAACAAAAAGAAAGCACCTTAAATACACATTTAGTATCCCAAATTATCTCTTGACAAATATCTCAAAAATACCTTGGTTTATGTTCTATGCATCTGGTGAAAGCATGTCTTTTCTCCAGTTATACTTTGTCAAAAGGTCCAGTCCTTTGTATATCTTTAAGGAGGAATGACCAGATTTAGTAATAAATTGTTTCTTCCTTCCTCATACCCCAGATCTCTCCCCATTTTGAATAGGTGAAGTGAAACATACTGAAATGCTCATGGATACTATCAGCTGGAAAAAGTTGTTAAAATAATAAAATACTCACTTCTTGCAAGCATTTTTCATCAAAGCATTTTGCAGGTGGTTTCATCATTCCCACTTCCTCTAAAATAGAGGAATCAAGATGCAGATATGATAAAGATGACAAGCTTACAGGTCTACATCAATGTACACTAGCTGAGAATCTCAAATACTCTTTAAATTTCCTAACTAAAAGCATAAGTAGGAATCATCAAATGAGAATGAGTGCTAAGACAATGTCCACGTATACAGGATTTGAGCCAAGTACCACAAAGAATATGATTGAAGTCAGGGAAGCCTGTCCTGGGGAATGCAAAGACAGGAAGAGAGAGCATCTTCCATGGGGCTCTTTATATGAGTGATGAAGATGAGTCCTGGTTCTGATCTACCCTCAGCATGAGGAATACAGATGACAGCTTGCTACTACTCCCTCAAAAACAGTCAGATGTTTTCTGCCCTCTCCAATAGTGTCCAGCTTATTGGAAGGACATTCTAAAATCTCTGTGTTTTGCAGGTCTCTTCAGATTTCCAAAGCCACGCATCAAACCTTTCAGCAGCAGTTATCACAGCAGCTCTTAAGGGCCCCACACAATGAGACACTAATTTAGTGTGCTGCATTTTTATACTCTTGTCTGTGCATTGGAACACTAAGAAAGTACATGAAAAACTATCCTGAATCTGTTTCCTTCCTGGTGAAATCAAGAGGTGTTACATCATCTTTCACCATTTCTTAGTATATAAATTCCCTTTCAAGTTCCTTCAATGGCATCCCCTTCACCTTTTGTATCATATTCTAGTATTTCATCTTTACTTCAAGGCGCCACACTCTACCAGTCCTTCCTGTGTCAGCTCTCCTTTCCTCATAGTAAACCTCCTGCTGGCTCTCCTCTTCTCACACCACTCTTCCTAATGCTTCTTCATAACCTTCTCTCATGATTTTTCTTAAATGCTGCCACTTTTACACAGAAAATCTGTTCCAGCTCCTGAGCATCAACTACTCTTTTCCACTGAATTATTTCTATACAGTACTTCTTTTTAAAACTTACAAAAAGGTTTAAATGCATACTGCAGTAATATATTTGGGTGTTTTGTCCATTTATGAAACTGGGTTTGATATACAGTTTAAGACAATCATGGAAACTACAGAACTCACAAAATATGCTGAAAATGAAAGAGAATAAATATCAAGATAATACTTCAGGGAAAGAACCCAATAACTGAGGGTGCTGCACTACTAATATGCAGATTAAGGTAAAATAATATTTGTTGGGGAAAACAGTGCATACTCTATGTCTAAAAAAGCATTGGTTTTTCAACATCACTCAGAGAGGAAGTCTTGGTGTTATGATAGTACCATGAAAATATCACTCACATGCTTGGTAACACTAAAGTCATTCACACATAAGGAACAGAAAACAAAAATAAAGTCATCTATTCTTCCATTGTACAAATCCATGCTCCTACATTTTGTAAACTGTAGTTAATTATAAGACCTCCACCTGGAAAAATGCCTTAGAACAGGAAAATATGTGCAGAGTGCAATAAAGGTGAATGGTTTCTATACAAGGGATGACTCAGTTAAGACTTTTCATCCTGGAAAAGAGATGGCTTAAGGGAAAAATTATGAAGGCCCACAACAACCAGGAGATAGAGATGAATTGCTCTTTCCTTTCTTCAGTACGGGATATGGCGGCCAAAGGAAGCCAGTTGATCCCAATTCAAAACAAACAAGCAGTTCTTCATTCTTATGTCGCAAAATTTTGTAAATGCTTGCCAAATGATGTGGCAGAAACAAAACTTTCCTGCGTTCAAGGGCAGGCTTAATAAGTATTTGAAAAGAGAACTGGAGAGCATTAGTAAACAGACAAGCCACAGTGGTCTTAAAGTCCCTGAGCCAGAATAGTTAGAAGCCAGAAAAATACTCAGTGGACAGATTTTACACATTTGCCTTGAGCATGCTGTATAATCTTCCCTTGACAACCAATTTTGGCCACTGTTACAAAAACAGTAATGTTAGACAAGCCCTCGTCTGAACTACTGCAGTTGCTCTTATGAAATTACTTCTGAACATTATAAAAGAAATACTCAGGACACTCCTTCATGTTTCTGAGCAATGCTATGTCTTGAAAAAACATTAGCACAAAGGGAGAGAGGGTGATGCTTCACTGGACTCTGCGATGATCCAAGGGTGACTGAGATTTTAATAGCAGGAAGCAAACAGAATATAAGTTGGTTTAGAGATAATCTCACAATGTACAAGACTGCTTATCTAAACCATTCCTGTATGTTAAATCCAATTTGGGTTTTACACAGTTTAAGGCTGACTGGCGCTCTCTCAATTTCATAATAGGTTATTCCTGGGATTATTCAGAAACACACTACATGTAGGTGAACAATCCCTTGGCTTTGAGGGAAAGCTGAAGAGCTGTGAGGGAGGTTCTGAGCCTCTGCTTATCCTGTGTGTTCAAACATTCCTGGGAGACTGCAGTGGAATAAAGTGCTGTCAGTGACCTTTTGAAAATCTTGGCCAATAAGAAAAACATAGGCTGCCATCAACAGACACATCACTTCTCAGTGTTCTGTTTACCACTTAAGTGAGCAAGTACCATCTCCTTTCTTGTTGCATACAAGAGCAGAGCACCCTATCAGGGATTAATAAAGAAAAATCCAGCAAAAATTATAGCCAGAGGGTCTGGAACCGATTTCATGGGCTGATGAGACTTTGGCTAACATACAGCACTCACAACACTTGGAACATCTCCTGTGCCAATGATTAACACTTCACTGAGCATTCTGAATACATAAGGTATTTCATAGGCAGTAGCTGACCTTAATGAGGGCAAAAGATAAGTGAGCTTTTCAAATCTTAGGGGGAAAATGGTCTGAGAACACTTCAACCATGACAACATCCTGAGTCAACACATTGTGTTTGTAGAAGCAGGACAAAAATCCCTTGTGAAAGGCTTCAAAACAGCTATGAACACCAACTTTTATACACCAATACTTAGATAAGCCTTGGAGTGTGTGTGTGTTGCACAGGGAAGATGCACACACATCCAGGCCTTCACTCCAAGAAGGTTTGGGATCACACCTGCCTTGTTAAAGGATGTGCTAACTGGAAACATTGGAAGTGTGGCACATCACAGCAACCTCTGAATGCCTTGCAGAACATGCAGGTGAGGCTCATGGCTCTTTTCTAGACTTGTGCAAAGCATCCCAGAGACCCTTTTTATCTGTATGAGCAGTGTATAATTGCTCGAATGAGGTGCTATACACAAATGTTAGCTGTTATTCTTCAGATACACCATGCTGGTTAGATAGACATTGCTAAATGAAGCCTGTGGCATCCTCACTGGATTCCTATTTCAGCTACAGCAGAATTACTGCCAGAGACGAAGCAAGTGGATGTAAATAGTGCTTGAAATATATAAACTGTTTCTAAAGTAGGTTAGAAATAGAATAAAACAAAAAGTAAAATAAAACCTGTTTGCTCAAGTAAATTACCATTCTTAAACCTGGGAAACCTCAAGGCAGATGGAGGTGAGGAAGGAAACTTCCTCTGTCACTAGAGACGAGGAAGGAAAAAAATTATGCTTAGGATCAAATCAAAATAGACTCAAAGCTGGTTCTTACAGAAGGTTTTACAATACCACTGCTGTCCCTGTAGAGTAAATTGCAGATTTCTAACAATTCTCTGATGCAGAGACAGAGCAAAAGAAGGGAACCCCACCCAGAGGATAAACCAGGCTTTGATAAACCCTGCTGTTAAAAGCAGTCAAGTGTCCAGGGAAAGGAAACAATCCTTCTACTGCACTAAACTGAACAGCAAACAGGTACACTACAGATCTGAAAGCCAAGACTGCTTAAGATCTCACCCTCCTGTATATATAGACAAGGAGATTTCCTCCAGCATCCCACACACTGCAGGATTACTCCTCACTCCTGCCCACACCCATCCGCTCATCTTCATCTGCTGCAATTGGCTGAGGCACATCTTTCATTCACTGATGTCCCTTCAGTTCAAGCTTTCCTGCTACCTTAACTTTAGAACCAAGCAAGAGTATTACAGAACTCCATTAAAAGTTAGAAAAAGAAAGTATTAGAAAAATAGAAGGAGCACTCTTTTTCTCAAGCACATATAAAAATTTAAAAACCAACCAAATAAACAAAAAAAAAATCCTCATTTCTTCCCTTGACATTCAGAAGAAAATAACATTAAGTATTTACCCATCTAGTCATTCCTGCTTAGGTCTTCTCATAGCTACAATATCCACCCTAAATTACCTCCTCCTCCCTTAATCACAGCAGGATTTAGAGCTACCCTGTGGTACCTCCCTTTATAGACTGGTGGGTGAAACAATTAAATCCCCACAGCTGGCTACCCTGAAAATCCCTGCGCTCAGTTCAGGCAGCTGTGGACCTCCTCTAGCAAAAGGAAAATCATTAACTCCTTCCCAGCCAGGTCCTGGACATTGGTTTTATAACTTATTTCATACACCATAGTCACCAATCTAGCACTCAAAGCCCTCTAAGCTTGAATAACATGAAAGCTGAAAAATACCCAAAACACTACATTACCTCTGATTTTTTGATTTCTTTTTTTATTTTATTTTTTTCTGCAGAGACCTAGTCTATTAATTTCCATTAAGGAACTAGACTTGATAAATAGATAACATTATAAAAAGAAAATGCAATTAACGCCTAGTCTTGGTAGATGTAAACTTTCTGGTACCCAGGAGTAACAGCATTTTATGTGAAAACTAGAATGTTACCATAATTATGAAAATGAATGTATAATTTATGCACATAATATGGAAAATATGTGAGGTGTATAGAGGATATGATTATATTGCATTTTCTTGTTTCTATGGACAGATGATAAATCTTTAGAATATGTTGAATCTATGCATTATTTGGCATGATTTTTTGATGCCCATTATTTCTGATAAAGTTTTTTTTTGGTTTTGTTTTTAATTAAACTCCATTTTACAACAACAGCCCTTCGCCTGCTTTATTATGCCAAAGAAGCATATGGAAATATAAACTCTGAGATGTTACTGATTTATTTTGATGTTGGAGCATTTTGCTCTTGTGTAAACATTTCTTGTGACATGAATATGGATAGTTTCAAATCTTGGAAGAGTTCATTACTAAAGGTAGCATATGTTTTTGACTCCTGAACCATGAGGGAAATGAGAACACCCAGCTTGCCAAACAGTAAATTGTAAACAGTTGGTACACCCCTAAGCAAAAGACTGAAATAATTATCTGTATCTGTGTTTTAGAGTAGCCAGCTCATTTTTATGTCTCATTTTTGTTTGGGTTTTTTTTTTTTCATTTTGCTGATTTAATGTCTTTCTGCAAGGTTTGTAGATGCAGTCTAAATATATACTTAGGGCCTGCAGCATCATGATTCTAAGTGTGCAGATGTCAGTGTGGATTCATGGATTCCCAGATACCCTACGACCACATATAAAAGCCTGGCTGAAAGCGGCAGTCAGCTGTTTTGCTTCCAGATCTACTCATAAAATACATTGCTTTTTTAAACCTGGACTCCATCTTGCACAGTACCAGGCTTCTCCAGGCCATCTAGGAGCTCTGAATACTTTCACCACTTTGATCATGAGAAGCAGATCACAATTCTGTTGCATTACTCAGAACACAGCCAGAGCTGAATGGCATGAATGTTGATTTTGTTCACCATCTACACATTCTCACTGTGATTTTCCAAGGAGCTTGACATCCTTGTGCCCCTGCCTCTCCTGAACCTTCCCATACGAATGGTAGATGTGTTTGTTACCTACTGTTGTGGCAGCAAGGTCCGAGGTGGGGCTCTGCTGTGTGCAGGGTCACCTCCACATATGCAAATAATGCCATTGAGAGTGTCCCTTGCTTTTAAGTGGCCAAAAAAATGGAGAACCACACAGATGGTTCTTCAGAGACACATTAGACATCACAGTTTTAACTGGATGCTGCCTTCCTTCTCCTTACTGACACGATTTATTGTTCCTGCTGGAATACCAGCCTGGAATGCTCAGGCTAAAGCATGGGATTTGGGTATGCTCACTATGTCCTGGTGCCTCCTTGGACTCTAGGCAAAAAATACTCATCCATGACTCAGTTACCATGCTTGATTTTCCTTCTATCCTGTAATTCCCCGAAAAATGTAAAGATACTACACAGAGTTTCTGGTAGTTTACTGGTTCAGACACTCTCTGGGATTTGTGGCCAAATCATCCTTAACATACCTAGCTTGAACTTGCATTTTTTACCACCCCAGGCTGGTTTTCTAACTACCAAATGAGCCACGTAACTCCCATTTCTCTGCCTCCGTGTTCCATAAATTGCTGTCTTACACATACTCTGAATACAGGCACGCCTTCAAACACAGGTTCTCCTGGCAGTGGGGCACCTAATTTAAAACTCTCACTGCAGGGCTTACAAGCCACCAACCAGAGATGAGTTTTTCCATGGTTTTCCATATAATGAGTAGAATGTCGGTGCTTCTTGCAAAATGTATTATCTCAGCATTTGGATGGAGCTGAAAGAGTGGATGTAGATATAGAACAGATACAACTTTAAAAGTAGGAGAGAAAGCTGCCCAGTCACCCAGTTGCAACCCCATTGTAGGACTGTTTATAAGTTGCATCTAGCACTCCAGATAAATCTGTCCTGGACGTCACTATTTAAAGATCTTAGGTGCTTATCTGTCCTTTGGAATCTGGGTCAAGTGATTTGCCTAGGTCCATGCAGAAGGTTGGCAGCACAGCCAGGATTAGGAATCCTGGGTCCCAAGTTATGGGTTATTGCTCTCTCCAGGATATGGCATTATCTCCTCAGAACACAAATCAAACATTCCACATTCACTGCAAAGCTTGGTTACAGACACAGCATGAATTTAGGGAGCCACTAGCTTGTACATAGTATCATAGGTGTGTGTGTGTGTGGGTGGGTGGGTGGGTGCATTCAGTTGAAAAAGTAAAAAAATTTATTATCCAAAATAAAACATTTCCCTCTGTGTGCTCCACCCCTGGAGAAGAGGAGAGAAAGAACAGCATGCCAGAGATGTGATTGACATGGTTTAACATATCAATGGATTGTCTTGGCAGACACTATGGTAAACAGCATAATATCAGATCAGGCACAGAGGGCACACAACCCTGCCTGGTCTCCATCCCCCCACCAGCACCACCACTTCACCCAGCCCTTGAGAACCTGGACTTAGGCAGCTTGACATGAGTCCTCCTCTTGCTGTGCAGCAGTGTGGATTTGCCCAACCTTGTGTTACATTGCAAATATTGAACAGAGTACTTGCCAGGAGCAAGCAAGCATTATACAACCTCAGCACGAGCATAATCAAATCACTTTTTCTTAAAAAGTCCAAATGTGATGGTTCAACATTTGGGCCTGGTTTCATATTAAGTACTTTTTAAGAAAGGCAAATGGGCTCTAACATTCAGACTTGTAGAAATATACTAAATCAGGCATGTATAATAAGCCTTTCACACAGCTCTAGAAAGAATTCCTTTTGTCCCTACTAGAGTTATATATTTGTTAAATTCATCTCTTGTGTAACGTTATTGTTTTCCAGTGTAGTTACATGAAGGATGAATTAAACCCGTTACCAAATGATTTTTTACAAACAAATAATTGAGGCTTGCTGAATGAGAAATAAATAGACTCTGCTATTTAAGAGCCAAAGTGAGACAAAAACTGCTTCCCATATTAACTCCTTTAAATCTCTGGAGAGAAAAAAGTGTCAAAGGTCAGGAAATATAACACAACCCTGCACTGCAAAGTTGCATGCTCTCTCCTCAAAAAGAGGAACTCAAGTACTAGTGAAAGACAAGGAACTGATCAAGCAGCAACAAGTTCATTCTTCCAACATATAAAGAGTAGAACATAGCTTCTTTGTTCCACATTTGTTCCATGCAGTTATCAACCAGAATTTACTTAGGCTTTCATTCAAGTGTCATTGTGCAGACTTATTCAAAGAGTGTGGATGGAGCAGTGGCACAGAGATAACTGCCCCATTTCTCCTTCTCTCATCTCCACATTTGATGGCCTCCACTGTTAAATGTGATCCCCTTCAAGTTTTTAGGTATAGTCAGATGTAAAGTAGAAGATAAAAGAAACATTTTAAGAGAAGTAAGGTGTGTGCAACAGTTCATGAAATATAGAGTAGCTAGTTTAGAAAGTCCTCAGAAAGATCCACCATACTTGTGAATTATGTTATCTGAGTACAGCAGGCTTTATGGTATTTTGTAGCTTTTGAGCAACAAATTAAATTTATTCCAAATGAATACAGTAAAAGTATAGCTTAAAGAGTCTTCACTTCTGTGAATGTTTGGTGATGTTTATTTCTTAAGTCTAACAGCCCTGCTTTAGCTCTTCTGCTCTGACTGCTCTTCTTGGAAGTTTAACTATCTCCTCAGCATACTGTAAGATCTTGCAGCAGAAAGCCATTTCCTTTGGTTCATCTTACTAAATACATGGCACAAATTGCATCACTATTCAGTACACCACAAACATAAATCACACATCAATATAGCTCAGGCAGGCAGTGGCAGGTGGGGCAGGAAAGCCTTCTCTGAGCACTCCAGAGAAGAGGAGGAGAACCTAACCTCTAAGGGAAACTGCAGAAGAGCAAATCATTGTTCCACATTTGCTCCTCATCATTTGGAGGAACAAAACTTCTGCCTGTCTCAGATGCCCGTCTCTTCCCATCTTCACCCTTCTGGGTTCAGCCACTGGCCAACCTGCAGGGCACCTCCCTCTCAAAGCTTCTCTGTGGGAGGATTTTATTTGTTTTTGGAATACATATTGTGGAGAAAGATGGTAAATGCTGGCAAAACACAAGGCTACATTTGGCTCAGTGTTTCTGGTATGCTTTTCCTCCAGTTACAACAAAAGTTATCTCTCCAACTCCCTTGAAGGAAGTTTTCATCTTCATTAAAATTCATTGTTCCCTATTCTCCCCCTAGGCCTTCTTATTCTTAATTCTTTCTTATCACTATATCTACTCTAAATATCACAGCTCTGCTTGTTCTTCCCCCTCTGTTCTATGTTGGCTTAGTCACAGCTCCTTCCTACTACTTGTAATTTGCTACAAAATAATTTACCTATCAACAATAAAGAACACTTGAACATTTGTGTCTCACCAGGGAAGATCAACAGGCCATATCTTACTTTTATTGAACTGCTTCATAGCCCCCTCAAGGCTTTTCTCTTAAAAATCCCTTGAGGCCCTCATGCCTCATCACCTAACCTGTTTTCCATTTTATAGGTAGGAAGGTCCAGAGAGACAAAAGGCATCCAGACAGCAATATCCAGGTTTTCCAAATCCTTGGTTGGTTGACTATAAGCTGGTCTTCTTTGTTTTGTGATTTCCTACACTGCATGGATGCTCTTCCCTTTTTTTGTGCTGCTGCCTTATCTCCCTCTCCTGGAAATGTCTTTGTTCTTAAATCTCATCTGAAAACTTTCCAATTTCCTTTCCTTTTTTTGTTGTTACACAACTGATTTCCTTTCCCTTCCCTTTTTCCTTCTCCTGTGGCTCCTAACTTCGATCTATGTTTCAAAAATAATTCTGCTGCTATTTCTTATTTATTTCTGATTTTCTTATGTTCATGGTAGTCTGTCCTCAGAGACTGTTTTTCGTCTCCTTGAGAGTCACTGTGACAATAAAACATTCCTTCTTTTCCTTATCTCTCTCTGCAAAGCATTTTGCACTACTTTTTTTATGGAGGATGCTTTTATATAATTAAACTAGATTCTGATTGTATGGGAAATGAAAAGACTATAGAGTAAGCAAGCTCTGAGGATACTGGAAGCATTATAAGTGACAACATTTGTCCTTTAGCCATCAATATTTATAAAATAAATAACACAGACATTGTACATTTGAAAGCTTTGGTACACAAAATATCATTCGTGTGTCATCAGTGTAAATTAAATTTTGTGCCAGTACCCCATTTTGGAAAGTCATTCAAAGCAAGTCTTTAAACAAAGGCAGTCCCAGAGAGAAAGGAGAGGCTTATCTTAAGTATTTAAAGTCCATGTCTGCACTTTTAGAGAATGCAGTAGTTTTCTTTTTCCTAATACTTATTTTTTCTCTTCCACATCATGACCCATTATAGCCTGTCTTTAACATATAAACTTTCAGTTATAAGTACTTTTTTGCTTCAGTGTCACCAACAGGAAAAGAAAATACTACTTAAATCTCTAACAGCTGCATACGCTTCCCCCAAACCGAATGCACTGTAGATGTGTGAGCCTTCACTATTAAAAAATTTCAGCTGCTTATGTGATGTACACATGTGGCAAGTTAGCAAAGTGTTAGCTTGCAATGCTTCCAGCCAGTCATATATCTTTTTTCCCCATGTGTTGTTGTCTTCTGTCTTATGTACATCAATATAATTTTTACTACCTATCCCCACTTTTTACAATGCACCTAATATAAATCTACCTGAATGTTTGCAAAATAGGCAAAAAGATGTCTTAATATGGAGAGTTAGACAATTAAATTGAGAGCTCAATTTTAAAAAAATTTACCAGTATCTAATGTGAAAAAGTATATGGGCTTGATTTAATTTGGCAAGAAATGAAGGATTTTAGTTTCTCATCATGAATTCAGAAATTTCAGAAATAAAACTCTCATCCCACCAACTCTCTCACACAAAAAAACTTACATTAATGTCCTTGATGCCCTAAAAGATATTCACCGTAGCTGAAACACCTCAGTGGAGGGAGGATGATGGGCTGCTGGGAGCACAGGGCTTCTCCGATATTTGGACAAACCTCGCCTTGTGCTTCTGTGGTGCATAGATCAGGTCTGCTATACATAGTGACAGCTTGGAGTCATCTGCTTTGCACCCTTTTAAATCCCTGTGCCTCTCTGCAACCTCAGAGAAAACAGGTTGTTCTGGGCAGGGACTGGTATCCCTGACTCCAGAAATGCAAAAGGCCACAGGAGTTGTCTGTGTCCCTCTCCCTGCCACCCGCATGGCTGTGATCCAGCCTTTCCTCTCCACAATGCCTACAGCAGCACTCTGGGTTTGCACAGTGGCAAAAGAATATTAACAAGGAAGAATGGGGGCAAAAATCACCTTTCTGTCATTCCAACACAGCAGTTGATTAAAGCAGTCCAGCCCCAGGCACAGAAGGTTTCTGCAGGTGCTACAGAAGGACTGAACCATCCACACCTTTCCTGACTCTCTTGCTCTGTCTCATAGAGCAATAATACATCATTCTATAGACCTGGTCTTAATAATTTATATTTTCAACATATAAAAAGCTTCGTTATGCAGCATCCCCCCCACACAAAGATTCCCTCAGCAATGATGGCAGTGGTTTGGTGTCTGTGCAGGCAGCAAGTGGCTGGGGACATTCACCAGGGGCCAGTGCTCCTACAGGGCTGATGACACAGATGCACTGGCCTGCCCCACTGCCTCGTGCCTATTAGCACTCACAGAGCTGATTGTGTTTCCTGTCACAACTCAGCTATTCAAGTTCTGCTCTTCATATGTGGACCACAGTGAATTTGAATCAACTCCAGCAAAACAAAAAGAGAGAGGCTTTGGATTCCCATATGCATCAAGATATGGTTTGACCTGTGTGGCCCATGGCTTCTGAGCCTTAGTCCTGAAAATGCCTTGTGAAGTCAATGTGCAAAGCTGCACATTAAGATTTTGCCCCTGTAACTGCACCATTAGACAAATCATTTTTTGACTAACAGAAGAACAGTGTGTACTGTAGATCACCACTCGTATTATTTCATGTATGACAAGAGTCAGGAAAAATATACAGCTGTAAGCAAATCACAGCTTGGTCAGAGCTTTTAAATTACCTTTTTTACACCCGTTGCTTCTACTGATCTCTCCAAATAAAACAAGTTTTTAAAAGTAAAAGCCATATTATCACTACATATACTAGAATACTTAACATTTCAAACATGCAAATAAAGCAAACATCATGATAGGCATCTACAGCATTAAACTATTGCATCCAAATTTAGGCTTCTAAATAAATTTGCTTGATTATTCATAGGCAGTGCCCAACTGGAAGCTCTGACTTCAGGAGAGAGTTATGAGTATGGGTCCACAGCCATGCATAATTAGGAAACTTAATATCAGTTTAGGACTAAATTTCAATCCTAGATATTTGAAAATTTTAGCCAACCTATGTGAATATACTAGCTGAATGTGTAAGATTTTGCTTCAATATGTCCAGATACACATTTTCAACAACTCTACAAAAATGTAAATTCATTCAAGTTTCCCCAGTGGCTTACCATGTTTCTCTTGTTAATAGTGAACAGTTTTAAGAGTTATCCATATGTTTTTTGTCAGTCTCCAGCTTTCTAGGATTACCTGTGTACTGTGTCTTGAATGACACAAATCATAATCTCATAATTTTTACATTGTTGAGTCATTATGTATTGTGCCCATGTGAATGAAGCACCTTAAAAACTGATATTTATGTGTTAAATCAAAGCAGATCTAGCTTGTACCTTTCTCCACCTGCAGGGATCTAAAGGGTGATGGCAGTATTAGTACAGCTGTATGTCAAAGCAGCAAGGCTGGTGGGCAGAGAGAGCCACAACTGTACTCCTAGACACAGCTACTGCCTGGTCACTCTGCTTGCCTCTGAAAACATGGGTCTGTAATCATTCAGAATGGACTTTCCATGCCTGTTTTCTTCAGAACTGCTGGTTCTTAAATTTAAATTTATCAATTCAGTAAAACCATAAAATCAGCAGAGATAGTTTTATGATAAGATTGGTTTTTTTCCTGTTAATTCAGTTGACCTTTTCTTGTTGATTTCCAGATGAAAAATATGTAGTTATAAATGTGAAATTAATATGAATTTTGGGACTCATGTAAGCTCACTGCTCCATATTTAAAAGTCACAGGGGTGCTCTCTCTTTTACCCATTAGGTTCTTAACTAAATATCTCCATTGGTTTCCAGAAGGACCTCAGTTCTCTGATGTACCTTGATGGGAAATGTTCAGCAGCAAAGAACAATGGCATTGTCAAGAGTATAAAGGTGCTGTAAATATCATTATTGAAAACACAGTATTTCTACAGAGGTATCTAAATTCATACAATGAGGTGTATGTGTGTCCTATTCTGTCAGCATTTGTGGTAAGCTTAGGCCAAAATCTTAAAAAAATTACTAATTCTTATGAGTGGTTTTGTACCGACAGAGAGGGCTCAAAAATGCCTGTTCCTAAATTCTTTAAATCAATATTAACTTGGTCACCTCAAATCTTCAGGATCCCAAAACTAATCCCTCTTTGCATTTTTGGGAAAAGTGGCATGGTTGCAAGTCATCTCTGGCTTTTTGAAGCATTCACTCGTGGCACCATAAGCACCAGTGATGAGATGTGGGACATGTGGGACGTGGAGCCCACACAGAGGCTTTACAGTGGTCATCTGCACCATCAGCTTTCTGTAAGAAGAGATCTAATTCAAACAGCAGCATCTGTACCCCACGAGTGACTGGCTAAAATCTTTTTGAAGGAGAGGAGATCGGTTGATCTATACATAGTTACTATATTAAAATTTTCATATATACGTTCACACAGCACCAAAAAATTTTTGAAACATTTGGATTTTACATAAGTCTTACAGACATTTGCTGAACCTGTAAATATCAAGACAGAATTATTAAAATAATTCCCAAATTTTATTAGGCCAGTCCAGTATTTTTGGTGATCAAATTCTGCCTTTTTTGAAAATCTTTACATTCTACATCATTAAAAAATAATTGTTACTCTTATGAATTGCAGTTGGGATCAAGGTTTCATTGTGCTAAGTGCTGAATATTCAGAAGAGACAGTCCCTGCTCCAAGGAGGCTGCTGGTTTAAGAGACAAAAAAACAGAATCCAGATGGGGAAATGTGATATAGCATACAAGCACAGTGGTTAAGGTGATGATAGCTTCACATCTTAGCCAAGAGCCTGCAAACTGCACAGAACTGGTTGATATCCACACCCATACAGTAACCCATTGATTCCAGTGGGGCTCTGACAGGCAGCCAGGGCTTCCTTGAAAGCGCTGATGCCGAAACAGAGGTGTATTAATTCCTTCTCCAGGGCTTTTTCCCCTTCTATTGTATCCTATTTGTTTTGTTTAGGTTTGGGTTTTTTTACTTTTTGCTACTTTCAGTTTTACCCTCTACACAGACTTTTAAATCAGCCTAGACTGTCACTGTTTTCATATGCAATTAAAAGTGTCTAATGTAACATTTACTTTCTTAATCAAAAAATAAAATCAGTTTTCAATTTTAATTTTCAAACCTTTCTTTTATTTTTCAGTTAACTACCTCACAGATAGTTATACTTTGTCCAGTCTTCTTTTCCTGTTTAATGCCATCATCCTCAAATCTTGGAGATACTTAAAACTTCTAGTTCTTGTTCCCTCCCCCTTGTCAAATTCTCAGAGAATCAAATTACTTCTTCTACAGACAGCACAATGTCCTGATTATCATTACATTGTCTAATTTAATCTTTACTAACCCATTCAGCAATATGAATTCCAAAATAATGTACTATATGAAAAATAGTGTGAAAATAAACTATGTAGTAATGATTAGAACTCCTGCTGATTGCCTGGCTTTATGTGAAATGATGGCAATCACATGTTCAAAGCATGCCAACTGAAGTGTGGCTACCATACTTAGCAGTTTAGTTTCTCATGTGACAGAAGTATGAAATACAGCACAAGCCTTTCTGTGGCTGCACAGTCGTCTAGGGTGCTTAATGAGAAAGCTGTGTCAGAACGTACAGCGAGGATGGGTCTTTCATGTAGTGACAGATAAGCAAAGAAACATGAGAGGACAAGGTTTTCTGAAGGGAAGAGAGCAAGCTGTTTGCTTCCATGAGAAAGTTTGTAATTGAGCAATGACTGGTTAAACTAAACTGATCCAGGGTTGCTGTGTATCAGTCCCAGCCTAGAAGGGTCAGATACCTTTTCATGGGTGTATTAACACAATATAAGTTGAAGAAATTAGATTACTTTGTGCTTAAGATGTGCACACGTCTGTATCAGTTTCACCACAGATGCCTCAAAGAGAAAAGTTATTATTTTTCTGGGTTTCTGTGGCATTATCTTAAGTCCTCTGTATAAATCTTGCTGCAACCCATCCTGCACCATTCATGGAGCTTTGTGTGGTGCAGACTGGAAGCTGATTCATGGCAGCTCCTTGAATTTCATTCACAAGGAAAGAGTTCTCTGAAGGGCGGGCTTTGGGGTTGCAGGTCTCTTTTCTCTGGTTCTAAAATGGCAAATATGCAGTGCTATGTGTACATGCCAACAAAGGCTATGCAAGAGATGCACTTTGTTCTTGGCAGGGAAGATACGTTTTCTTACTTCCAGTAGAAACTCAAAGTTGACTTTTTAGTAGGTGTATGTCTGTCAGATGGGACTTGTAATTTTGATGAGATTACAAGGTCAAACACTCCTCCTGTCACTTAATGTTTTTTTGTCAGCATATTTTTTCAGCTTGGGGAACCAGTAGGAGATGGCTGACAAAATATACTTTTGCCAATGTACAATGAGTCTGCTTGAGGAAGGTTTGCTGAAAAAGCACTGTACAGGTAGACAAATCCTTGAGCAAACTCTCAAGAAATTTCTGACTTTGCAAAGAAGAGTTTCCTCCGCTTGTAGATATTTCTGTTGCTCTTCAGGAGTTGCTCTAGGTACAACTTCTCTCTCAGAGATTAAAGTGAGTATAACTGAAATCTGCAGTAGGAGTGATGACTAAAGATCTACTGAATGAATGTATTTCAACTTTTCTATAGAACAGCCAGGACTCAAGAAGCAGAAAAAAAATGCCTCATACACATTGGTGATCGCAAGGTATTTCCATATTGATACAAAAAAAAACCATGCACACGGGTTAGGTGCTGCCCCTGTACAAAGCACAGTCTATTCCACATGTCTGGCAAGCCTCAGAAGCTGCCATTTTTGTACAGAGAAAGGCCCACTGAAATTCTCCAGGAACAACTTTTCCAGCAACAGACTGTGCAATCAGCTGCAGGACCACAGCCCACAAATACCAGGAGAAATCTGTATTTATAAAATGTGCTTTTAATAGCTACTACTAGGTAATTCAGTTACCTGTTTGTGAAAAAAGTATAAATATCATGGTACAGGCAGGAAAACAAGAGGCAAGTGACATATGATACTTTTTATATACATCATGGTTTAAGATTATTCAAACCTCCTACAATTTGAGTTTATTTTATTGGTATAGTTATACATTCTTGACCACTAGCTCTATACCACACTTTAAAATCAATTTTATAGCTTCCATATTAGAGTACTACATCTTGCTTATGGGTTGGAAAATACATAATATTTATCCAATCAACTCTAATTTACAATTTTCTGAGCCAATTCTCTTGTTGCTAGAATAATTCTTGGTTCTGCACAAATATCTTCAAGAGGAGACTAAGCTTTAGCCATGCAATTCTCATTAAAAGCATCTGGGACAGTAAGTCCTCATGTGACTACAATTCAGGGATAGAAGTTCACCAGCGTGTGCCTCTCAGTCTTTGTGACTAATCAGTCTCATCTGGGACAGAGCAATACAGGTAATTATGGGGGACACACTTTTGTTAAGGTGTAAATCAGTCACCTTTTTGGAAAGTGACGCTATCACACTGACATAATTGGTGCAACTCTAGACACCTCCAAGCAGCCATACTATTTTGCATGGTGCATGTGGAAGTAACTCCCCCTCCTCACAGATAACCCTGACCATCCCAAGGCTCTTCCTACACTCAGAGAATGAAGTGGAAAAAGAAATACAGCAATTATTGTAAAATACTATTCAAGCCTAAAACTTTTACAAGAACATTCATCTTTGCATAACTAAGTGAAGGTTTAGCCTGCAGTTGTATAGAGTCCTTCAGTAAATAGTGCAAACAGTCAATTTTTAAAGGTATTTAGATTATTTGATTTAATAAGTGAGTTAGGAATCTAAGTATGCTTTTAAATCCTCCATAAATTCTAGTACATCACCATGTGTGGGTTCATTCATTAATTTGAAATGTGTCTGCAGTCTGCATTCCTATAAGGCAGGATTTGGGATTACCTGCAACAGGGATTACATGTTTGAATGTCCTGAAAGTGGCCTCCACTAGTTTTCATGTCATAAGTTTTGTCAAGATTACTGTACCTTTATATTTTCTCAAAAGTAATTTTCCTACCATTGGGTAGTCATATTGTTTTCTATTTCCTCTGTTGACCTTTTTTTCCCAGGTTGTACATTTATAACCCAAGGTTATAAACAATTAGTACAATCTAATTTTCAATACTAAGGAAAAGGATATGCTTGATTTGTCTCTAAAGTAGGTTACAACAAAATGAACATGAGCTTTGACTGAACAGAAGATTGAGATAACCTGTGATATTTTCCAAATGTCAAAAAAAATAAAATTGTTGGCTAGTTAGTGTTGTATAGTGTAGTTATTAATTTCAATGGGATTAGGCCACAACTGAATCCCCTCAGTAATTTTGAATACATTTTTACAAAATGATCCCAGCAGCTAAAAGAATGAATCCTATTTTGTTCCTACAAAGCATAGTCCAAAATTAATTTCTGTGCATAATTAATTGTACTTATCAAAATTCTGAATTTAATTTTCCTATAAATATTCAAATATATACTTCCAGTTTTTATTTCTAGTGTATTACTGAAAAATGACATAAAGTCAAATATCCAGAACTATAACTGATATAATTGGGGAAGTTCTGTCAAGATCAATAGTTATGCTGATTAAACCAAGCTGAGGATCTGGATCAACAAATAGCTAACTACATAATGAGCAAAATAATTTACTCTGCTATCAATTAGAAAAAGAACTAACGAACACTTAATCCAAATGCAGGGGTTTGCAGAGGGTGTTCCAAAGCACGTACACAGTTGTGGGCAATTTGGGAGCAGATCAATGTGTCAAGTTGTGGAGTTCCCACATTTCTCTGTTCTCAGCTGTAAACCCCTTGCATATTTTGGGAGTAAAGGAGGAGTCTACATTTTTTGCAGATGCTGGAAACATGCCAGATCCTCCTATTACAAATATTTCTACATACTGCCAAATGCTCCCATTGGGAATACTCCTTGTATCCCCATAACTACTGGTTTTGCTCAGTCCATTACTCAATAAAACTCGCCACTACCCCAGCTGGAATAGTCTGGTCTGAGAAAAAGGGCACCAGAAATTCAAACACATCTAGCTGGAAAAACTGGGCTGTTAATAGATCCAGCAAGCTGTGATTTATGACCCAATTTTCGCATAAAAAGGAAATACAAAGCACTGCCTCACAGGTGTAAATACATTTTACTAATTATAACAGTATTTAAAAGTATTATGTGGGAGAAATGGTCTAGTGATAATAGTTATAAATTTCTTTTAGATCTGTATTTTCATCTATCACTGACTTCAGTGGGGCCAAAAGTTCAGCTCTGATGTCCTAATGATTTGGGAAAAAATGGAAGTATCTCAGCTTAAAAAAAATTATTTTCTACCTTTAAGCAGTACTTGAGATCAAGTGTGTTTTCCCTGGTGAGTCTGAAAGAAAGGGAATTCATGTATTTGCTACTTTCTACTTTCTACATGCAATTTTTCTATTTTCTTATCATTCCTTAACAATGAAAGATGCCACATTAGTGCAGAGAGCCTTAATCTTAACCTGTCAGATGGATTCATTCCTTTCACTATAAAAACTGCATTTCACATTTTCTTCCTTTATATCCCCAAATTTGCAAACACTTAAGCATGTGCTTAATATTAAGTCTCATTTGGTACTGAAAGCAATGAACTGTACTTAAGAGACACCAGTGCTCTACAAAAATATTTTATAGCTGTTTTTCTAGACTATATTTAATTATTTTAATACCAAATTGAAGTGTTTAATCTCATCTCAAATATACCAGAGAAATCTTGAAGCTGTTCTTTAGGCTTCTTTTGATCTGATGAATATTTTCTGGTTTTGAGAATTTCTTCGAACAACCCAATGATTTAATGGCAGCTCTTTTTCTTCTAGCTTAGCAACTAAGCCAGTGCCATCCCACATTAAAGGCAATGAAAATAGACTAGGCTGATTTACAATAAAAATATTTATATTTAATATTAGTGTTTCTGTAGTAGGTCACTAAAGGAATAATAAAAATGGTAGGTTGTTGTTACTGCCTTAAAAAATGGGATTTTTATTTAAGCAAATCATGTCAGTGTCTGAAGCCTACTGGATTATCTTCTAACATATGGTAAGTATTGGTTATGTGGTGTGCTGGCTTGCATTTCATTGTTGGAAAAGCATAGAAAACTGATTTTAGTATGCCTTTGCTCTTAGCAGCAGGGTATAATCATTTTTAAAAGAAATTATGGAATCAAGCATTAGCATACTGTGTAAATTTAGGATTTATGGAAGGATGTCATATATCACACACATATATTGCTTTGGGATGCTTAGGAAATCTTCACTACCACATGTCACTGTTTTGTAGTTGTTTAAAATGGTAACTAAGCACATGCAAAAAGATAGCAATGCTGGGATAGTCTTCAAAAAAATTACATTGTTAAGTATTTCACAAACATACCGAAACATTAATATATTAGCCATTTTACAACCACTGAACTTTAAAGAATTTCTTTCTGTGAATGCGTCAGTTATCATTATCCCTGAAGGTATTAGCTAAGCCCCACGTATTCAGCCCCTTGCAACCTTGCCATTCTTACAGGATTAGCTTCAGGTGCCTGGAGGTGGGAGCATGTGTGTGAGTGGAAGTCGGGGCTTTTTGCACCCACAGGAGAGAAAAACCAGCACTTCTCATCCCCTTATACCCCCTATGTCCCTCCACGATGGGTTGTCCCTCCACTGTTCTCCGTGTGAGGGGGATGAGAGCTGCACCAGCAGGTGATGCCATTCCCACACAGCTCCGATGGCACAGGAGGGGCACACAGGCTTTGACCTGGCAAAGCACGGGGAGACGTGCCCTGCTCTGGCACCGGCACGTGCCTGCTGGGTCTCCTGAAGGAACAGCCTGCACATCATCACTCTAAATTGGAAGCCCAAATTGTAAATGAAAGGTGAGAGAAAAGTACCCATTACATACTTGCCAGCTCATACTTACTGCTGAGGGTAGGCTTGACTTTACCCTTCACTTTAGATTTCAGCAGCTTAATTAATCTACTAACATCAAAAGGAAAATAATCTGTTATGAGCAGTCCTTCTAAAGACTTGGTGCTTTGAAACTTCATTTCAAAATCGATCTTGCCTCTACCAAAATGAATGTAAAATTCAGAGACGAGAAGAACCCTTTCCTGGGACCCTCCACTGCTGCCACTTTTGTTCCACCAGACCTCTGCAAGGTGCCCATTTGATTACTGCTCTTAATTGTGTACTTTTGTCTAAAGAAGTCTCTAAGTATGTCACTCATCCATAGCAGAGACAAGCCACAAAGCATGAAAATCGCAGTGGTTGAAGGGTACGGGCTGCCACAGGCCTGCTCTGTCGGATTACGGCAGTACTGAGTGCTCGTGAGGCCACTGTGGGGTAGGACCTGGCAGCACATCATGAAGAGAGGGCAGGAAGGCAGGCTAGCCCCTTTTTACATTTCCCTGTGGCCCATGATGTGCCAGTGACACCAGGCTGCCTGCGTAAGACACTGGGCAGTGACTGGCCAAAGTCCTCTGCGCTCACAGACCTCTTGGTGGTCAAGAAGAAGGCAGAAGTGGAATAATGAACACCATGAGTGCCTGGAGACAGACCATGGGCACAGAGGAGATGGGAGCAGAGAGCAGAGGGTTTGGACTGCCCAAGGCTCCTCCTTTTAGAGACCAGTGGAGCTGCTATTGCTGCAAATGATGGTGAACAGCCATCGACGAGAGACCATGTGTTCATGTGACAAAGGTGATTCCTAAGAACAAGACATTTTGGCATTTCTCTAGGGGCCATCCCCGGCCTCCTGGCCTCAGCTAGGTACTTGCTTGATGGGAGGCAGAAAAGTAAAGTAAGAAACAAAATGCCGGTACACTGGAGCTCTTAAAATATAAACTGCTAACTGGTCATGAAAGGGAAAGGCAGAGCCAGAACAATTATCAATTATTTTGAATTGTCACACATAATGCCAGAGTCAGCAATCACATCAGCCACTCGTTCAAGCTGCTTCAAAGTACAGCTTGAAGCACAAGACTGCCATCCCACATGATTAGCTCAGTGCACTGACAAGGACTATGACTCATATTTGCAAATATTCAGCAAATCTAACATAGCCTGTGACCTATTGCTTAGAAGTGTTCCTGTGAAAACCTAGTTAATCTGTAATAACCTAGAGAAATCACGACTTCTGTATTGCTCCATGGTCCAGATTCTCCAAGGTCTGCCATGCATAAGACGTTTTGTTTCTTCTTGTTCCCCTGATCTGGCTCCTGGTCCCCCACTGGAGTTTTGCAAAGCCTGGGGACATTGAAGGGGAAGCTGACTGCCTCTGCCCAGGTGTCCACTCGGGCAGTGCCAGAGAATGGCTCTCTGACACATTAAATCACTTTGAAAATGCAGTTATATCTAATTAGTGTTTAACATTGGCTGTCTTCAGTGTTTGCATTGGTTTGTTTCCATGAAGTTAGATTTCTGGGTTATTTATTACTGCTAATATGTTCCACCACGCTTTGACAGTCACCTTATGTTCTGCCAGTTTGGGGGTTTTTGTCAATTACCCTGATTTCATGTATGCCTCTGATCTTTATCTACAAATTCTTCTCACTATATCTTCTCAAGACAGGAACTTGTCCTTGTTTTCCAGATGGATTTTAAGGGCTGGACTGTAGAATAACTGCACAAGAAATAAGGGATTTGTTTACAAACAGCCTTGGCTGAGTTAGTTTACCCAAACGCACAAGCTATCCAAATTTCACGTAAAAGAGACCTCTTGTACTGAAAGGAGAGTAAAGAAAAGCTGTGGCTCATGGTCAGGTTTATATTTGCATTTTCCATCAAGGGCTTATTTGATCCCCTCTGCAGGGAGCATTTACTTGAAAGATGGGTCTCAGCCACAAAGTGTAAATCCCAATTCACTCTTCCCAAAAGTCTGGTGTTATTCTGAACGTCCAAGTTTTGGTCCTCCTCTGTGCCAAACTTAGTGGAACGAGAGCTACCTTACTTCACATTTCAGCTGTCTCTTTAATATACCCTCTTCTCTTTCAGTTAATCATGTCTCTTGCTCACACGTGACAATGTCAGCTCAAGTATGCACAACAAACTCATAATTCAAAATTACTTGGTTCTGCAATACCAGATAATCTTAAGAAATCTCCAAATAAATACTGTAATACTATATTCACATATATGTTGTCTGATCATGTACACTGTGATTTAAATTCTACTACCATCAAATTCTTTGAATCATTAAACAAGTGATACCCATTGGACATTTTATTTGTTCTAGACATGTTTTGACATCTTGGGTCAAAACATTTTTTAGTACAATTAGCAAACTTTCTTAGCAATTGTTTTCTCGTATGTAGTATAAACTAAGAACACTATCAGCTGTGGTGAATTATCCTTTCTAACTCAGAATTAGAGAAGTATATTAAATTTGCACATTCAACAGTGGAAATTCTCTTGAAAATAACATAATTTATGACTCACTAAGAACTAAAGGGTGTTGTGTCTTGACACCATGAAGGGCAGGGATATTATGAACACAGACTTCCACCAAAAAAAATTTACATTAGAATTAAGCTTAAAAAAAATTAGGTTTGACTGAAGCCACCAAGGTTGCCAGCAAGACAGTACTAGGAGTGAATTGTGCAGCTGGATTACATCAATTAATCCCAAAACCGAACATTAATTAAGCTTTTACTAATATTAGTTCACACAATTGCACTCTGTTACAAAAGCAATATTTTAAGGATGAACAGCAACACATTTTCAATTTCCTTGTATACATTGAATACAATCAGAAACCAGTGTGCAACACATTCAGTAGTGTAATCAATTAATTGTTCTTATTTTCCTGAAGCGCTAGTAACAGTTTCTTTTCACTTCTACTTTTATTTTATTTTTATTTTTTTATATCTTTGTCTAATAATGTTTGTTCATCTGCTGTTATATCATCTACAGTGAACACTTCAAAGAGATGAGGGAAGAAAAGGGGTGCATGGAAAAAAGCAGTTATATCAAAGTCCTGTAAGGTAACAACTGTTATCAAATACTTCAGTTTGTCATTTCATATTGGAGCTTGCAAATGGTTCAAACATGCACTTAACCATAAGTGAAGTGTTTAAAATCACCTCCCAACAAAGCTGGTTTTGTATGAACATGAACTTTTGGGGTCAGCTGTGACCTAAATCCCAAACTCCATTCTTGGCCACCTTTGAATGGGTCCAAGCTCAGTGAGTTGAGATTTGCTTTCTCTGGAGAAAAATGAGAGCTACCACAGACATATGCAGGAGCAGAACTGGCTTCTCTGGGAACCCCCAGGAAGGACCTGCGGTCCCTGCATGGGAGAAGCTGCTGTATGCCACTGGGAGGAGGGACAGGGACATAGTGATTCAGAGAGACAGGCCCTGATTTTCACCTTATCCTCCCAAGCTCCAAAAGGTTTTATGCCTCAACCAACCTCCTTCAGTACAGGGACAAATTTTTCTACATTACAATACTGAAGATTTTAATATTAAATATTTTTTTCAGAAAAAAAAAAAGTCAACACTGATGATGTTTTCCAGGATCTCATTTTCCCATATATATTAATATCATGCCTCACATTTCAGTGACTTTTATTCAAACTTACTACAGCTGAGTTGCAAAATGGTGTATTTGTCCTTAAGACCATGACAGAGAACTTTATCTGCATTCAGATGCCTACTGGTTTGTGGTATTTCAATAATAAAACAGCAGGATTGAAGGCTCATGATGAGAAATCTGACTAATTACCTGTTAGATGATAGATGGTTGTAACTCGGCAGTGCCAGTCACTGAAAACAAAACACTTCTAGATATCAATCAGCTTCCTGACAAATTCAATTTCCATCACATTCAGTGGACAATAAATGTGAATTTTACCTCAGCAGCTACATAGATTTGACTTTTAACTTTCCAATATGCATAATGATGTTTTAATAAAGTGGAGATTTCTTTTAAGTAAATTAGTATTTAAATACCTGACATATTTGTATTTCAGTCTCAAAGCCGGTAGAAATAATTAATGTTGCAAATCTGTCTTGTGTTCTACTGCAGACAGCAAAGGTGTATTTAATGGCAGTGCTTTTGTTTTCTCCATATATTCTAGTTTAAGAGCAATTATTTACAGTGCTTGTAATGGAGGTATTTACCCTCTTATTCCAGCATCTTATCCACCCGTGTACCAGTGAGTTGGGTGAAGATTTTCCATATGAAACAAAAAACAAAATATGCAACTATCACCATTACATACCAGCATGTGGGTCAAGTTAAAGAGGGATTGGAGCGTGGAATTGAGTGTGGGCTTGAAGAAACACCTCTCATTCTTTCCACATAGGGACTAATTGCATCGTCAACATCTGGAAGTTGTGGATAAGCTTGTCCACTTCAGAATTAATCTGAGTCCAGGGTGTTCAATATCCATGCCAAAAGTATGATATGTAAGTTAGGCTCTAGAGATCATCAATTCCTTGGGCACAATAAACTGAAAGTAAAAAGGAAGCGTTAACCTTGGCCCAGAGTTATGGGGGATGTGCATCCTGGTATCACTGCAACTAATCACCCTGCCCTGTGCATCATACAGCACACAGCAGACAAAAGCAGGTTGTGTCTCAAACTTCTAAAATCTTCAGGTCTCATGGGATACAAATTCTCACCAAATGATTTATCTCTGCCTTTTGGCAAGTGGCTTCCACACAACAAAAAGAAGGGCAGCAAAATTACATTTGTACTTGCTTTAGAGCGCTGTGCTTCTCCTATTTTACTTCACCTAATAAAAAAATTGAAAAAAAATATCAAGCCTTAATGCAATTGTCCTTCTTGGAGGAGCCATTTTAATGTGCCCTGTCAGCTGTCGGGGCAAAGCGAAGCTCTGAGGACCCACCACAGGTGTCCACCCAGCCCTCGGTGAAGGAGCTGCAGGGAGCTTTGTCCTTGGGAAATGGGAAAATTATTAAGCAGGTAACATCTGGGACCTGCTTCTCTGAGGCAACATCAGGGAGAGATAACTCTGTTAGTGTAAGTGACGGTCGAGGGTTTCCAGGGCTGGCCACTGGTCTGTGCTCAGTTTGATTGATTGGCAGGTGCTGGGACAAGCTTTGTCCGCTCATTTTTCCCAACCAGAAGCAGCCTGTGCCTTTATCCAGAGCTCCCCATAGCAGCCCCTTCCCAGCAGGTTCTCCGAGCTTCTGCTGGAGCACGGGTGGGCAGGAGACACGGGGGTGACCCTGGGGACACGCCTGCCCCAGGGCTGGGGCAGCGATGGAGGGACGGGCACGGTGTGAGCCGGTGCTGGGCTGTGCCAGAGTTCTGCGCCAGAGATGACAGCTATGAAAAAAACTGAGTGAAAAGGATGAGAATTTTTCACTGGGGTCAGTTTACTCAGCAAACACCCTACGGCAGCCATTTCTTCTGAACTTGAGTTTCTTTCCCAGGTCCTGCCTCGGCACCTCAGCACAAGCAGCCCAGAAGAGCTGCCTGAGCCCTGGCCATTGTGTGCAGGTTTCCCAGGCAATGCAGGGCACACACATGTGGCTCAGATCTGCCTTTCTGGCATTACATTGGGTTTAGATGGTTTTATACTGGAAGCTGCAGCAAATTTGTCCTCCAAACCACATCCCTCTCTGCAGCCTAGCATTTTGCAAGTAACTGTTATTTTCCAATTTGCAGAAATACACAGGGTTTTTTTCTGAATTTACAGGATGTATTTCTACTTTGTTTTAAGAAAGATCCTGGATAGTAGTGCTACAGTTTGGCTCTGATTTTGTACAGTCAGGCTACCACTTTAAAAGGTGACAATATATCTATGAATAAGAGGTTTAGTGCATCAGTGAAAAATTGCATTCTTAAACACTGGTTATTAAAGATTATGTCACCAATCTGCATGCATACACATACATATCCATATATTAAAAATATATGCCAGTAATCAATTTAGAATAGCTTATTTTATTATTTCTTGTGGAAACAATAATGGTTGTATCAACAAATTCTTCTGTTTCTGATTCTGATAATGAATTACCAGGTTCACATTTATATACTACTTTTCATTTGAAATGTACTGAAGACTCTGTAATGATTTTTTCTTAATCAAACCACTGTACAGAAGAGATCTACTTAGGCTTTTCTTAAAGCAGCCTGACATCAAAAGATTTCAAAAGGACAAAGGCTGCTTTTAAAAGCTAACATACTATTTATGATTTCAAATGGCAGAGGTATGATTTAGCCTGCTTTATTGCAGATGTTATAAATGATGTTTCACATAAGAATATTATTCTCTTATTTCTTTCCAGGTAGAGTTTTCCACTGGCTGCATTAAAGGCCTGAATGTAAAACAGCTGCAGAACCATGAATTGGGTCTTGGCAAGTGAAATTGTCCCTTTTTTTTTAATCATTTGACGTGGCAACATGGCAGCTATTTAATTACACTCGTGCAAGAACAATAAATAAAGGTCCTATGACCTTTTGTTTCAATAAAATAAAATCTACTTATTCTTTTTAACTAAAATGTCATTTCCCATTTATTTTCCCCCAATGTGGTTGCCAGTGTCCAATTTTTAGGCTCAGTGCACAACAGTGATAAGGTCAAAACCTGAGACAGGGTGATGTGATTAGCCCTGTCCTAGGCTACCTCATAAAAATATCTGCCACACAGCACATGCTCTGTCATGCAAGAAAAATTGTTTACAAAAGGGTTCAACCAAACAGAGTTGTATGAACATGCAAAGGACTTTTTACAGTCTCCTCTCAACTGATTTTTACAAGTGAGATTGGGGAGAAGGGAGGGGAATTTTAAAATGGGTAAATAGAAGATAAAACTGGACACTGTGGAAAATCAAAAAATTGAAGTGGGTGGTCTGGCAGCTCAAATAACTGTTGCAGATGACTTTACAAAGCCAAGGTGTGATTCATCAATCCCAGAAGTCTTGCAATATGTGATATTTTCCCTGCTTCGGAATAGGCAGTAACCCAAACAAAACCTGACCTGACGAGGTTTGGTTCACAGAGGTCTCATCTCTCCATGAGAATAGGTGGAATTACAAGAATAAATACCAAACACTAATATGGCACCACAGACAGGGACTTTATTTATCATGCAGAGAGTGAAAACAAAGCTTTCTACTAGATTTATTGGTAAAAGGGAACAGAAGAATCTGGTATGGACAAATTGTATGTTCCCCACATCTCAATTGCCAGGACTTCCTGCCCTCAGGCTGAGATATATTTATCTGGCTATAATTCAGTAAAGTTGTGTGATTTCAAGCCATTCCAAACAAATAAAATATCTAGGACATCATTCAAGGATGTCCTGACAATGCAATATTTCCCTTTTCAGATTAAAATAAAAAAGAGAGGTGCTAATGAAATGCTCTCACAAAGAGGAGTTCTTCTTCTCAGAAATTGTTTTTATTAATTTTATTTTTTAAACAGCTTAAGGACTGTACAAATTAAAATGGTGACAGTTTTATCTGGATTAAATTATTATAGCATGTACATCACTGGGAGAGAGAGAGAAAAGCATATGGAATATATATATATATATATATATATATATATTCAGAGCTTGATTGTGCTGTTTCTTTGTATTCAAAGGCCTCTTTGACTTCACTGGAAATTTTACATATGTGACAGTTGCAGAAATGAGTCCTCAAATTGTACAGAAGTCAAATTTCCATGTTAAAGAGATCCTGTTTCTAATTTCACTTGGAAAAATCACAGTTTTTCATATGAACCCCATCTCATTATTTTTCCAGCTTTTCTAAACATTGGTGCTTTTTATAAATGAGGGGCATTGGGGAGGAAAAAAAAAAAAGAGGTAGAAAGAAAAAGACTTTACATGTGCCAGGGGATAAATATATTTCTGGAAGAAGTTTTTGGTGTTGAGTGTACTGTCAGGAGCAAAGAGAAACATGGATAATACCATTATCACCCCTATGCTCAAAATAAAATATTAATGGCAGCATTTCCTGAGAAATTAAATTACTAGAGGGAAAAAAACCTTAAAAATATGCATTTCACTGCCTTGTTGAAAGCCCTCACACAAATTATGGTCAAATTAATATCCTTTTGTCTTTAGCACACATACTTTATGACCTTGAGAGATGTTCTCATGTAAATGTCTGAGGTTTTCTTATTCAGACACGGTCATATTTTGCCCACACTCGCTGGTCAAGGGGACGAGCATAACCATTAGCTAGGTTTGAATGGATGAAATTCAGTTGTTTGTTTTCAGGAATCACAAGATCATCTAGGGTCTGCTTAGCCTCTACTTAAACCTCCAAAATTATTCATCTTCAGTCATTCTTTACTTAAGGGCATGGATGCTGACCAGTCCAGTTTGTCCAGGCTACACTGATGGACAGCAAGACTCAGCACATGAAAAGAGGTCTCTTTTTGTTGCAACACTTTACAATTTCCTTAAGGTTCTTATTCAACCATTAGCAGTGACTCACTGGTTGTTAGATAACTGCAGTTCTCACTAAACTGAAAATAAAAAAATAGATATTCATTCTCACAGAGGTCCTCCATATGTGATAAGTACTGGCTGCTATGCTTCTAAGAAGGCTATAATTATCTAAAATATAATTCATTATGTCAAGTCTCCAATGCACACCATATTATCAAAAGGAGTGAAAAAAATATTTCTAGATCATGACTATTTAAAAAATATTATTCCTTGAAGTAAAGAAGGGAAACATTATGACTCATGCCTATCAATTTTCTATTGCCTATATTCATTTTTATCTGAAAAAAAAAGAAAAAGAAAAAATTCAATGTCCTGCCAATAAGTTGAAATTGTTAGCATGTTTTATACACATTAAAATCATGTTTCAAGTAGGTTAATAATACACCACCAGCCTCAGAAGCAGTGGAGAACACAACCTTCCTTTGCCCTGACTGTGATACAGGAAAAGGCTTGCTCCTGCTGAGACTGTGAGGGGGCTGAAACTTTCCTTTCTCTAGTAAGGTCACCAAGAAATACAGATTTTTGGGGTATAAACCTGCATTCAATTGAATACTGTCAAATGAGGAAAATCTGTGTGCCTCACACAGCGCTCAGCATCTTGTCCAGCACTTGTGTACTGACTTCAGGTCAGGCCAAGTGTGTGTCTGTGCCTCCTACCTCAGTCTTTGCAAGGAGACTTATTTGCAAGGACACTGTTCTTATTAAAGTTATATAAATAAGTATTTTCCCCAGTCATAAATACTTTTTGCAGCTAGGTTTTTCGCACTTCTCCCCCATTTTCTGATATAATCCACTCTGCTATATTTTTGCAGAATTGAGGCAAACATGGTTAAACCTAAGATCCCGCAGCAGTATAATAAATATTCATCAGTACTACATTTGCCTTTATGTACTTCCCAAGCTTCAAAATAGCTAAATGACACAAATTTGTTACAGTGGTAACAGCAACACAATTATGGTTAGTGGCCTGTCGCTGCTACCATCCAAACTTCAGCTTACAATAATACAAAACTCTTGACAGGCCATTCATGGATCAAACTTAAAATATAAGGAAAAAAGAGAAATTGTTTTAACAACTGAGGGTTTATGGAAGTGCCAGATGACAAGCAAGTATATGGAAGAGAAAATTAATGTACAGAAGAAAAAAAAAACAGATCACGCATATTGAAGATCAGTTTTATACATGCACAAAATATTTACCTTGGCACTTTTAAAAATCAGTACTTTTAAATGAATGGCAAGAAATTAGGACCCTGAGGGGATGTTCTTCTCCATGCCAGAGGCCCAAACTAGCTCAGGAGAAACAGAAGTTGATCCTGCAGACGTGAAAGGAATGATTTCTGCCCAGGTGGGAGCAGGGAGCTACTGGTGCTGAACATCTCAGAGAGACCCCAGGAATAAATCATCCTTGAAGGCTATAGGCACCTAAAAGGGAAGTTCCACTTCCAGATCCATCACTAGATAATACACCAGAAACAAGGGGTAAAACACGCAATTTGATGTTCTTCATGGTCTGGGCTTGATGCATGGAGCACGAAAGGAAGAGGAAGGAGAGAATAAGGGAGCAGAAGAGAGGGATTTCTTCCAGTGAGTGGCCAAGGACACTCAAGGCAGGCTTCTGCTCTACCCTGCCCTACACGAGTTGCTCTCTCTTCCTCAGCTCTTTGAAAGCCAAAAGAGGAGAGCAACAAGCCCAGCTGCGAGTGACCTTCCCAAGGTGACAGTAAATCCTCCCGAGCATCTTCACCAGGATGGATGGTGAAACATGCTAAGGCCCTGAGAAACTGGGGCCTTCTTAGGGAGTATCCCTGAAACAAGGTTCCCCACTCAAGGAAGAGGTGCTCACCCATCTTCCCACAAAGGATTGTATATCAGAGTGCTACAATAGGGGCTTTGGATATTTAAATATAATTTTTAGAAGAAACACATTCAATAGCTCCACGTTCCGGCATCCGGTGAATTGCTAACACAAATAATTAAAACTAATATATGGTTGTAAAAATAAATGAATAAAGTATATTTCATTATGCGGTATCCTTGATTTTTATGGAGTTTGATTACTCACTAATTTGCAAAATGTGGTAATCTGCAGTATGCATCCAAGTCATTAGTGAAATCATACTCTACTTTAGTCAACAGGCTGATGATCTGACATGTCCCAACAGCAGCACTGTACAGAAGGGTAAAATAAATTAAAGGCCCTGATTCTTATTTTTATAGAAGCCAGTTTACAATACTCAGGCAATTAAAAGTAACCTTCAAGTTTCTGCAGAGAGGCTCACTCAGAGGGGTGATATAAATGAACATTAAAATAAGTAATAATGTGGCCAAAGGCACTTATGCCTTTTGGAGTTTATTTTCACATATTTTATCTTTTAGTATCTCTGATTAAATTTGGTGAGAATATGTAGGTGACACCTAGAAGACAAATATAACTTGGTATGGATCAACAGCATTAATTCCAACACCCAATTTTGAGAAACATATGTTCACTTGAAGAGATATATGGTGTTATCATTGGCATGGCTATAAATAAATATTGAATCCTCATCAGTCAAAATAAGGAGTAGTCTGAGGTTTCATTTTCATCACATAACAATAACACCTCTGGAAAAGCATTAAGTCTAAATGATAGCATATTTATTATTTGACAAAAACTATCTCACAAAATATTTTTGTTTAATTCCCAGACGATTTACATAATAGATTATAGCAGCTGCTATAACAATTCCAAAGTTGTTTTTTTTTCTGAGTAGTCTTTGAATCCTCTAACCCTGCAAGTGTTTTCCCAGATCTTATTTTTTAAATTAGCATGCCTTGAAAAAATACCTACATGTATTTTCCTAGAACGACGCTAGCTATTGATCTCAGCTTGACAAAAGGGGAAGAATTCATAGGTCATTTCAAAGTCACCTGTTGAACCAACAGAGAATAAATATTTCTCCTTCACCAGCCTAGAATCTTTAGAGAGCAGTGGATGGTGCAAAGGCTTTGCAGGGCACGCATGGTTGTGGTGCACAGCCTGAGCAGAGAGTCCTGGCACATTATCACAGTATTTCTGCTTTTTGTTTGAGCCCTGAAACAACTGGTTCTGTCCTGAGCTCCTTCTCAGGCAAAATCCTGAAGTAGTGGTGGGCCTTTTGTTTAATTGTAGCCACGTGGAAATTTATTTTGGGATGAGCAAATAATTAATCTATTAAAAGGTTCTATGGGACATTCCAAAAGTTGCCGTGAAAAATTATTGTCAGTGCACAGCTGAGATGCTGCTTTATAGAATTACCTCATAAAGTAGTATCGTGTGTAATTGCACTCATGTTGTCACTGGCTCCTTGTAAATCTCCGGAGATTTACAGCACCACAAACTGGAGCCAGACCATCTAATATTTATAATATTTCATTATTTTCATCTACTTGGAACAAAACTTGTAGATTTACAGAAAATCTGACAAGATGTGTCAGAAACAGCAGTGTCCACTTGCAGTATCCATAGCAGTGTACAGAGAACAGGCAGACACGATACCACAGGAATTGCAAGTGACCAAACAGCTGCATGACATTTACTCAAAATAATTTCTGCATTTAACACACTTGGTGAGCAGAACTTGAAAATAGGGTCATTGTTTATTTGGGCATGGCAGAGGGGAAACTTTGTTTTTTTACTAGACCTACAGAGTATAAATAGATCTGGATTGTAAAGCCCTTTCATTGTACTTTTACAGGTAAAAATAGTATTTTAACTAGTGACAGCTTTGGCTGGGGAAAATTTGAAAGGCTGCAGAACTTATCCTATAGTTTAACTCAAAGTCCTTCTTGGAAGAGGATGTACAGATTGCTCCTGCATATATTCATATCAGACGTGAGTTGTTTACAGCTTTTTGAAACATTTAGGGTTTCATCTTAACACTTCCTAGTTTATGACAAGAAAAACTAGGAGCATGCAGTTTTCTGATTGCTACCATCAGCCAACAGCAAGATGTTTAAGCAAGAGTAAAACAATTTTCTTTATTACTGGTGGAGTCTTAAAGTGTATGTCCAAGCTTCATAGAGAACATAGCACTGATTGGAAATTTTGCCAGAATAAGAAAACAAAAATTTGGCCCTTTCTCTGCAACTACTGACAACACTCCACAATTTCATGCTGTTAGGATTTTTTAATTAAACGAGCTATTCTTCAGTACACAATAGAACTAAAAAGGAGAGAGTATCTAAGTATGAGGCTAAGTTTGTAAAGGAGTCTCTAGGTCCTTTGCAAATGTGCACAGAAAATTAAAAATTCCATTGATACTAAGATTTTCTAGATAAGAAAGTCCATATATTTTTAAGGGGCAGGGTTTTTTAAATAGCTGTGCTTTTTGCTACAGTCAATAAGTATCATGAGAAGGAGAAATATGATATTAAGCAGGATCTGATCCTAAACTTATGGCTCCAGTGGGAACCAACTAAACACCATTTATAGCATATCCCAACAGAAACACTCCATTTGCTGTAGCAGTGTTTACTGCATCTGAATTCTCCTAGCAGAAAACAGCTTTTTCACAGTCAAGTTCCAATATTAGCAGTGAATTAATTATTATGTTATATTTGTAGAACCATGCTAAGGCTGAGAGAGCAGCGGGGTGGAGGAGGGGGGGGTCCCTCATTGCATTTAGTCCTTGGCAAAGAAGATATGGTAATCTGGGCAATTTTCAACTTTTAGTCATGTGGCTGAAAAAAACATTTACTGGGAAGAACCTGACCAAATCTTTGGTATAGTTGCTGCATTCCTACAAAAACAGATGTTTGTCTAAAAGAACAGTATTTTAAGAAATATCCTGAAAGCAACCATTGCTTGGATAAGGTGATTTGCATGTCATTTCCATCAGCTCTGCAATGCCAGTCCAGGTTTCTTATGTGCACTTGCATCCAAACACAGACCTTTTTATGCCAGACATGAATCAATAAATTTTAATCCAGAATGTTACCTGCAAATAATTTAAATCTAGAATGTTGCCTGTAAATGACACAGTATAAACCAAACCAACACTGGACAGAGGCAAAAAGTGCTGTACCTGTACAATGTTTTACACTGTGCCTGAAGCCTATTCCAACTCAAAAGGAGTCTCCCATTGATTTCAGTGTGTTTTGGCTCAGTCCCTTATTTCAGACCTCATGTTTCACCAGTTTAATGTAGTCACCCTTCCTGGTAGCCTTTGTCCACTGCTCCTTATAGGAACATTCAACAATTTGCTGTATGATTAAAAATGTCTGGGGAAGTATGAACCATATGGTGTATTGACCAAATATACATAGAGGCTAGACAACTCCTACAAATATCACAACAGAAAACTAATAAGGCATTAAAAGTACATTTTCATTTTAATTTTTAAAAATATCCTCAGTATTTCAAACAAACTAACAAGACAATTATAAATGCTCATATTAGGGATATTTGTCTCAGTGAAAGTCCTGCAGCAAGCAGAAATGGTAAATAAAAATAAATAACAAATCTAAATTAATCAGAAAATATGACTGACACAAAAATTGCTGTAAGCATATATAACCTGCTTCACTCACCTATTTGAAAGATAATGATTTTGATTCAAACATAGATACTCACATTAGATATGTAACTGCCTATATTATAACCCCACTTCCTAAACCTAACATGCCAATAAAGCATAAAGACACAACAAGGAAAACCCATACCTGAACAACTAAACATTTATTTTTTATAAATAGGAAAAAATATCTTGAGTGCTGTATGCTGGCGTTGCATTTGCAAATTATTGGTTTTTCAATCATACATATTAAAAATTTCTTGTTTCTTTATTTGTATTGCAGGACTAGTGGAAATAAATTCCTGTTCAACACTCGTGTTATCTAGCAGATGAGCATTTCAGGGTGTTTCCTAGATGATAGTTCTTTTAGATATCAAACAGAAACTACACATTCCCTGTTGGGGATTTTTTTTTTAATGTGCAATACCCTGAAACCTAAAATTCCACAGCAAACCACCGTCTGTTACAGCGCTTCATGCTGACCTGGGTGTAAACTTTCACCATTCAAGAAAATCAAAGGAGGGTGAAATTTTAAGTGCAAAAGTATATCTATTTGCATGAGGGGGAAGAAAAGAGTGGAAGAAGGGAAAAGGGGGATTTTTTTTTTTCATAAATATTACACCTAGTCCAACTTCATGTCTAACATGAGCTGTTTCAGCTTGCTTGGCCTGCAGCCTGCAAAGGTATTCTCTCAGGTTTGCTGTCCATTTTCTTTTTGTATGAAATGTTAGTAAAATCAACTTGAAATAAAACAGAGCAAGAGATATACCATAACATCTACATGAGTTTTTTATCAACTTCTGAGGGGACCATTTTACATTCAGACTGTAAAATGCACATAGAAAATAAATAAATAAATAATTCTGAGAAAAAATTCTGAACCTCACAGCATTTGGTTTATATTTTTTTGTCTAGAAGTGAAATGTCTGGCACATCATTCATTTCTTCCTGGAAAGTGCAGATTTGAGGACATGCTCAACCCTGCTCTAAGTTTAGACAGTTTCAGAATAAAAGGGAACTATTCCCAAAGTCCCTGCCCTCTAGGTCTGTGTTTTAGATAATGAAGTTTCTGAAGGCGTTGCTCAACACAAACTGACTAAAGAGGAAAGGGGAAAAAAAAAGGGGGGGGGGGGGGGGGCGAGGAGGAGTAATATGACACAAAACTACATGTTTTTGCATTTCTTCTGAGTTTATTCTGAATTATATCCCTCTGGGTGAAACAGCTAGCTCCCTAGGAAATGAATGGTCTGATGATTCAGGGAAATGTAGAGCTAGGTTCTTAGTGGTAAAATGCATGTTGAGAGGGATGCACGGAGGTTTGTAGGTTCCAGTTTGGTAGGACAGATGTTTTCATAGATTAGGGGTCAATTTGGAAACGATAGGCTTCTAATAAAATGCCAACGTTATAGCAGTTTTATTAAAACACTTTTTGAAATAAAAGATCAAATTCTCTCGGACTCAGCTGTAGCCCGCTGAGGAACCTGAGTAGAGGTACCATTTATTAGCTGAGGCGACTCATTAGAGAGGGGGAAATCGCTGTCGGCTGGGAACTCGGTCCCGCTGGAGCTGGAAGTTTTGCCTGAGGAGCTCAGGATCGGCCCCTCGCCGTGCCCCTGCCCCTGCCGCCCGCTGCAGCGCTCACCTCTCCCCGCGGGGAAGGGACATCAGTCCGCGCCACCAGAGCGCTCCGCTGTCTCTAAAGAAGCGATCCCCTGGCCGGCCAGCCTGAGCAGAGCAGCAGCACCCGCACACGCTCAGCAAATAATCGCCTGAAGTACGAAACACTGATTCCTTCTTTTCTTTTCAGTCTGTTTTTTTTTTTTTTGTGGGTTTTTTTTTTCCTTTTTGCGACAGCAACTTCTGATTAATCCCTCTCCAGAGTTTGCCCGTGCCTTGTCACGTCAGTAACGTCCTGCACAACTTAACGAGATAAACCCTGACAAGCTAATCTGCCCGGGCTGGGGCTGGCACCGCGTCCCGGGGCCGGGGGTCGCTCCGCGTTCCCGCCGCCTCCTGCGAGCCCGGCCCGCTGCGGCCCCGGCCCCTCGCCCGCCGCCACCGGGCCGGCCCCGAGGGCAGCGGAGCGGCCGGGCGGAGCCCGCGGGTGCGGAGCGGGGCGGCGGCGGCAGCGCTGAGCCACCGGGCCCGGCCGCGACCCCGCCACCCGTGCGCGGCTGCGGCTCGGGGAGCCGCGGGAGGAGCCACTAGAAGTTGGCGGTGCCCGAGGCTCCCCGCTCCTCTCCGCCGGGACCGGGCTCCTGCTGCCGCCCTGGGGCTCCCGAGCCGCGGGGCAGCCCCTGGCCTGGCTCCTTGCGCTGGGAGCCGGGCGCTGAGTATCGTTTTACCCGGAGAATTAGAGCGACTAATTTATCCAGCCCTCGTTTGCGACCGGTCTCCTGCTAAATTATGTCTGCCAAAGGTCAGCCGGACTCAGCGGTTCTCTTCATTTTCTTAATTTTTAAAACAAACAAAAAAAAAAAAAAAAAGGGGGGGGAAACACAGAAAAGGAAAGAAAAAGAAAGGGGAAAAAAAAAAAAGAGGGGGAGTTTGATGGGGGAGGGCGGGGGAGAGAAACCAGCAAGTTATTCAAATTCAACCTCATCTGAATAATCGTGAATTTGATCCAGTCAGAGCTGCAGACTGTACATTAAAAATAAACGTCCAGGAGGCATTTACTGCAGTTGATCTATTAAAAAAATAGAGGTTTTAAAAATGCAACGTCCGTCTAGCCCTTCTTCCAAAGATGGAGTGAGTTTTCAGGTACTGTACGAACCTTGCAGAGTGGTATCAGTGTATCTGCAACACTCAAGTTGAACGCTTGATCCCCCCCCCAATCATAATTGTATGTTCACAAAACACATATGGCAGCTGCATTCTTTGTATAGTTTGTCATGATCTGGTGTGTAATGTAAATATATAAGTTCCGACCGAAAACACAGGCTCGCTTCTCCCATAACGACAAAAAAAAAAAAAAAAAAAAAAGTTGCTTTGCAAACTTATAAAGAATGACATTAGTGCAGTGCTACTGTCGGAGCCAGCAGTGATTATTTGGTCGGTTTGCTCCCATTCAGAGTTAATACACGACAATAGTTTTACTCTGTGCTGCTTGACGTGAAACCACTGGGGTTGGGCAATTCTGCTCCAAACAAATACAACTTCTACACCCATCCCTGGGACAGCTAGCCGACAGCTGAGCGAGTTTTGCAATGGAGAAAAGCATCACTTACCACGACGGGGATCTAGATCTCGGCAAATGTTGCCAGTAGGTCTGAGAAGTGAAAAAAATGGAAGGGAAGCGCAAAAAGCAGAAAGTTGAAAAGGGGGATTTGTGTGTGTGTGTGTGTGTATGCGTGTGTAAAAGCCTGAGGGAAATGCGAGCACAGCGCTCCCTGCTCTCCCTGGTCGCCACCAAAACAAAGATCCAGGAGTTAAGGGAGCAAAGCTGTGCCAGATTTACACACACGGCTCCTCAGGGCCAAACCTCAGCTTCTCACTCACTCCAGCTAGCGACAAGGGTTAATGCTCCGGAGGGACAGGCTACCCGGCCCCTGACACCATTGGCTAGGAAAAAAAAGCAGGTTTAAGGTAAATTTGCAGACTCTTTGCGAGTTGCAAAGGGATAATTTTTAAATTAATATAATAGTAACAACAACAATAACAATAACAATAATATTAATAGCAACAGCAACAACAAAATAATAATAGAGCCCATTCTCGTCCAGTTGGCTGAGAAGCGAGGGCACGTCCCCCTCCTCTGCCCCCGCAGCGAGCGCTGCGCGGTCCCGTCCTGGCGCAGACGCCCGCGCCCCTCGCCTGCCCCAGCCCACCGGGGGGACCTGGTTATCTCTGGAAGCACAACAGAGGGACGAACCCGGAGGGGAAAGGGCTGGGGGGAGGGAGGAAACGAAGCAGCCATGAGCACTAAACGTAAAGGTTCAGGCTCACATTCAGAGATCAACAGTTTTCTTGGGAGCTAAATGATGGAAGAGAATTCCCACGCGGAGGCGTGGGCATGTGACTCAGGTGTGTGCCCGGGTGCCACTGTCCCCCTAACGCCGTTCTCGCGCCCCTGCAATTACCGGGGAGCTTCCCCTTCGTCTAAGGGGGGACATGGAAGAAAGAAAAACGCCTGGGTGGAAAGCAAGGGGAAATATGTATGAATACACATCTGTTTAAATGTTGGAGCAAATGGTGACAACAGTGCGTGCCCAAAGACAAGCTTCCACTTGGGGAAGCGAGGTCAGGATCTGCCCTTTCCGAAATGAAAAGGCGACATGATGGACATCGGCTTTATTGTCGCCCCTTGTAGTCGGCTGGGGCGTGCAGGGAACCTCAGCCACGCGGGGAGGGGGACACGGGCACTCCTGGTGTTGGCCGGAGAGGCTTCCACAACACCGCCCAGGGGCTCTCACCTATGGGCGCGCGTTCGTCTGCAGCGCCGGGCAAGGAGGGGAGAGAGGGCGATGGAGAGAGGTGGGCTATGGCGGAGGGGGGAGAGGGAGAGAGAGGCTACGGAAAGGGAATTGTCGCTGGGAGATTTCCAGTCAGCCTGGCTCTACCAGGAAGGGCCTTTCCGGGAACTTCGGGGGTGCTGGGCCGGGCCGTGCGGACGCGGCCGTGCCCGGGCCCGGGCAGGTGCCCCAGGTGTGTGCCCGAGAGCCCGCGCGGGTTCCGAAGGCTCCCGCCTCCATCCTGCCCGCTCCTCACCGGGCTCAGGGGAAAGGAAACTCCACGTCATTACGAAGACACATTTCTGATACCATGGGATGTTATTTTGCCACCGTACAAAAGGCTTTAAAATCACTTTGTGCCGCTGAACAATGAGTACTGATAATTACTACTATTTGTTTGTGTTTTTTTTTTTTAAAAACAGCTAAAAACCTACAGCCTACAAATAAATAAGTGCCAAGAGCCTGCGTTTCTTTGTCGGATCTGTCATGCGATGTCGATATATCAGCAATAAAATATGATGGGGCATACAGTACGATGAGGTTTTCTTAAGAGGAGCGAGACAGAAAGGAATCCATTACAAGAACCTTTCTCCATTGCCCAGAGACAGTTCTCTTCTGGTGACTGTACCCGTCGCGTTTTGACATATAAGCCCACGAAAAGCCACTCGGCCGGCGACCCCCGGCGCTGAGAGCGGCTGCGAGGAGGGGGCCGGGGGCTCGCTAAAAGACCCAGTGGAAGGAGGGAGGTCGCGTTCGCCCAGCGTGCAGGGGGAGGCTGGAAGCGCCTGCCCGGGCGCATCGCCTCGCGGCAGGGGGACGGCGCGGCGGGGGCAGCCCCGGACGGGCCGGGCCGGGCCGGGCCGGGCCGGGCGGGTGCGGACCGGGCGGGCAGCACGTGCGGCGGCGGCGCTGCCGTGCGCGGGGCGGGCGCGGGGCGGGCGCGGGGCGGGCGCGGGGCGGGCGCGGGCACCTTCCGCGGGCGGCGGAGCCGCGTCATAAATATTCAACAGCACGTGCAGCCGCGCCGCGGGCGCGCATGCGCCGCCGGGGCTGCCGCCGGGGCGCACGGCGGGCTCTGACACACAGACAGACACACAGACAGACACAGGGACAGACACACGGACAGACACACACAGGACTCGTACAGGGCACCCACACAGCACTCACACACACACAGAGCACTCACACAAATACACGCACACCCCACTGACACACACAGAGCACCCACACAGCACTCTCACACACACAGAGCACTCACACAAATACACACACACCCCACTGACACACACAGAGCACCCACACAGCACTCTCACACACACAGAGCACTCACACAAATACACACACACCCCACTGACACACACAGAGCACCCACACAGCACTCTCACACACACAGAGCACTCACACAAATACACACACACCCCACTGACACACACAGAGCACCCACACAGCACTCTCACACACACAGAGCACTCACACAAATACACACACACCCCACTGACACACACAGAGCACCCACACAGCACTCTCACACACACAGAGCACTCACACAAATACACACACACCCCACTGACACACACAGAGCACCCACACAGCACTCTCACACACACAGAGCACTCACACACGCACAGAGCACTCACATACACACAGAGCACTCACATACACAGCACTCACACACAGAGCGCTCACACAAATACACACACGCCCCACTGACACTCACGCACCGCCCCCACGCACAGCCACGGTTTCCAGGAACCGTCCCCAGGTGGTCAGTCCTGAACCTCCCCGCTGCCCCCCGGCCCCCGAAAGAGGCAACATCAAGCACAAAACACATGGCTCGGCGGAGGGAAGCTTGCTGATGTGGGGGTATTTTCCCGGGTTTATTTTTTCTTCACTGTTTGGTCGTATTTCCTCACAGGATTTTCAAAAGTGAAAAGGGTCCTAAAGCATCTTACAGTCCTGCCCCGTGCCAAAACACAACTTTCTCTTTTTTTTTTTTGCTAAGCAAAGCCGTGCCCACGTCTCAACAAGTGGCATGTGAGGACTCGGACTTGAGTGTGCCCCGTTGATCCTGCACCCTGCCACTCTGCAGCTACCCCAGACAGCTAATTCTGTGTTTGGGTCCCCAGATGTAAACACATGCACAATCACAGATGCACACATCGAGCATTTTTTCAATAGCAGTTTCATAGAGAGGTAGTATGATCGTATATATCTAAAAGGTAATTAATTTGATTTATTATACTTGAAAAATCCTGTCTGCAGTACGGGCGTCATCTGGAAACTTCATGCTATTTTATACTATCGTTCTAAAGCCGAAATAAATGTTACGAATTGATGACAGCTTCCAGCTGCATGATAAAAATAGCCCCTTCGCTTCACAGGATCGTGTTTCATGTTATCGAAGATGAATCAAATCTGACCCATAGACGTTCGCAGCAGGGGAAAAAAAAATTGATACAAAATAAAAACCTTGGCCATTTTTAATAAACAATGCTTCCAAAATCTTTGCGGTGAAATGGAACTCACCTTCGTAAGTTCAGCAGGTTCAGGAAATCAGACCTGCCCCTCATTCAAAATCTTTCTGGGTGAATTTGGAAATGACATCCATTCTGTTACAAATGCCACCCATTGTACAGAAACGTTTGCCCTGGATAACAGAGATTCTGTGAGCCTTCGAAAATAGACTTCCGCGTAAAAACACGAATGCGTGTCTTTCAAGAAACACCACTCTCTCTTTGCGTAAAAATGTAGATAGAGAGGGAGGGTAATGTACAGATACGAGCATATCTGTAATACAGTCAGTAAAGCGAACGGTGATTTCCGTGAGCTTGTGTGCATCTGCGGCAGTGACCGTGTGGGCCGTGGGTTGCAGCCACAGCTCACCCAATATCCGTGCCCACCACGGGACCCCCGGCGCCCGCGGAGCCGAGCGGGACGGGGGCGGAGGAGCCGCTCCGCAGGCCGGGCTGAGCGACCGCGCCGGGCCCCGGCCGGGCCTCTCAGCGCTCCCCGGCAGCAAAGCCTCGCTCAGCGGGGAATCGCCGGCCACCTTTTGAGGAAAACGTGTGGATTCCCGCGGGAACGCCGCGCTAACCGCGGGGATCGAGCCCTCATCTCGAGGTGCCCGGCGCTCACGTGTGCGTGGGGCCGCGGGCGCTTCCCAGCCGCGGGCGGGCACAGCCCTGTGCGGCTTCGCAGGGGTGCTGCGGGTGCGAACGAGATGCGTGTGCGTGCAAATGTGAGCGTAAACTTTGTGATGGTGATGCACGGTGTGCCTGGTACCTGCACAGCTTCCTTCGCTCACGAATTCCTCTCCCTCTGAGCTCCAGCGGCAAAACGCACACGGGTCCTTTTAGCGTTGGGCCACTTGAAATACTCTGGCCTTTCCAGAGGGGATCTCCTTCCCCATCCTGCCTGCTGGAAGCGGGCTTTGCAGCGGGGCTCTGGCCCCGCGCCGGCCGCGCCGGGGCTCCTGCGGCCCCGGTGTGCAGGGGGGCTCCTGCGCTCCCGCCCGCCCGGCCCGGTCCGCGGCCCGGCTCGCCGCTCGCTCCCTTTAAAAGTTGCTGCGACAGAAGCAGGGGTTCTTGACACAGGAAAACTTAAAAAGTCAGAGCCGTTTACCCGCGTGGCCAGAAAAGCTGTAAATAAAAGTGTCGATGCTCCGTGCATCAGCCCAGGGACTGTTGCTTCCTCACGGCTAAAAGGAAGGCGATAACCAGACGAGGCCAGCGCGGAGAGGGTGTTCCCATTTCAAGCAGTGTCTGTACTAAAGAAGCTAACTTTTCCTCATGAATGCCGGACTTGCCTTTAATAAATTCAAGAGATCACTCACAAACCATTAAAGCGACCTGAAAGGCGAGTCTTTCGCGGGGGAAGTGGAAGCGCCAGTTTATTGTTTTGCATTTAACTTTCTGCGTGCAAATGGCACAAGCACGGCCGGGGGTTGCCACCCGAGAGGGGCCAGCACACACGGCCCTCCACACACCCACCCGAACAGCCTCCTGCACTCTCCCCGCCGGCACTGCCGTCCTGCTTTGGGTATCTTCAAACACTCCCCCGCGGCGGCGGGAACCTCCGCGGGCGCGGGAGACCGCGGACGGCAGACATCGGACTTAAGCGTTCTGTCTACCCCGGGCCAGGCAGCGCAAGAGGCGCGGAGCTGTCGGCACGGCCTGCCGTGGGCTGCGAAATCTACTTTTCCCACGCAGGAAAAGTACCACGACAGCATCTCCAGAGCCAGGCATCAGAAAGAAAATGATGGCCCCCGTTGAGGCTGGAGAGCTGGGGTCGGTGGTTCTCCTCCCAAGCCTTTGTGAGTAAACCCGCTAAGGTAGCCTTGCCAGAAGAAAGTTGACTTTAGAGACTAAAACTGTGCAGAAACCGCCGAGAGAAACCTCGCAACCTCTCTGCCTGAAAAACACCCCTCTCTCTGCCGGGGATTTCAAAGCACTGCTCCCCTCTCCAGAGCCAAGCGAACAGCAAAAGCACCAGCATGGCGTGGACTTGAATTCAGCATTAACAATTCCAGCGCCAGTGATTGTCACTAATTCAGAACATACACGGGATGGAGATCAACCAGTATCGCGCAGTTCCCCCTCTCCCCAGATAAAAAACCAACAGCAGCAGCAACAACAACAACACTAGAATCATCCTTTCTGCTGTAGGACGCTCAAACAAACCTCAGACTGAAAGTTTAAAAGAATACTCATTAACCAAATGTTCCAATACACACAAGTAACAGATCTGTGTTAAGCGACCGCTAGGGACTTTACACAAGTTCAAAGAAAGTTGCAATACGCATCTTTAAAATATCTCACCCTCAACACATTTCTCCGGGTTTACTTTATAGATGGGTGGCTCAGACGAGCCCAATGATTCTTTTTTTCTTAGATACGCTCGGGTTACATTTTTTATAACCGATGCACGGTAAAGTCGCCGAGACAGCTTCCCTGAAAGATTCGCTATAAGCAACATTTTCGGCGCATGAAACTCTTTTTTCCCCCGGTTCTTTTGCCCGCTGGGCTACATTTCCTCAAGTCCCAACACTTTCTGCCCTCGTCCCACCGGGCTCCAACTTTTCCTATCTCGCCAAACCCTGCAAGGTGGCGCTCTTTTCATTGAAAACTAATATTAGCCATATAATAACAACCTTTTGTAAAAAGTAAAGTTAAAGGGAAGCCTTCCCACGGGTGCTGCAGGGAGCAGGCGGCGATGCCGAAGTGGCAGAAGTGGGGCTTCGGATGAGCAAGACGACAAACCCTCCTGGGTTTTCTTTTTTTTTTTTTTTTTTTTTTTTTTTTTTTTTTTTTTTTTTTGAGGGGTGGGGGATGAGGCGTGTGCTTTAGGAGAGTGGAAAGTCTCCGAGGGAGATCCCCAAATGTTACGAACAAAGACAAATTCTTGCGGTGGGCTGCTGAGAAGCAGCGGGCTGTGCTCTGGGCGGGTTACCGCCGGGGCTGCGGAGTGCCCGCACGGAGGCGAGGGGAGAGCGGCTCCCCCGCACCCCCGCCCCCCGAGCGGTTAATATGGCTATTGACTCGCTGTACACATAATATTTCTTTAAAGAAGCTGTTAAAGTGTCATCTTGGTCTACTGGAAGGTCAGTTTGTGCAATTCACTCTATGACATATCACAAGCCCTCGCAGCTTTAGCCAACCTCATGATTTGTGTTGTCTGTTGATATGTTGTCTGCTTAATGGGGCGATCATGCAAGCTACAACCAGGAACAAAGCCCAACAGTTCCAACAACCGTAGCTAAGTTAGTGGAAGCAGTACAGCTTGCAAATCTATCAAACTAAACTGCAAGGAAGACAATCTGATTTAGAGAAAAGGCGTTCTGCTACAGTCATTAAGCACAAGTAATTTAGATTTTTTATATTGTCTTCTCATTTACAAATTTACTGTATCAACGCCAGCCAATGGAACGAATTTCTTAAGTAAATGAGAAATAAATAAAAGAGATAGAAAGATAATCAAATTACATAAAATAATTCTTATGCCCTAGATTTATTTTTTAGAAAGCTATTAACACTAGCAAAATTATAGTAATAATAAGAACATAGCATAAGAAGTAATTGATTTAAATTAACATCACGTTTTAAGGAATATCAGCAAAGAAAAGAAAAAAAATAAGAAGAAGAAGAAAAAAAAAACCAAATAAAAAATACATACAACAACAACAACGGCCTTCGTGAAACAGTGCTGCACTTCTTGGAGTAAAAGGCCCAAGGAAAGTCATGAATCCACTGCCTAAGAATTAGTTATGGTCATAAATGCTTTAAGTTAAAATAGCAACCGAAATCTCCTCTGTTTTAAATCTCCTAATATAAATTATCCAAATTAATTTAATTTAGGGACCCAGTCTATGCAGATTCATGGACAGTGTTGGAGTGGAATGCAGCACTTCTCATGTAACAATTCTCCACATTAATATTTATGTAGCATATGCAATCTATTTCTGTTATTTTTATGGTTGTTATTCTATGTCTGCAAAGGTCATTTAAATTATACTGCGGCCGAAAATTTGTTTCATAAATTTTGATATAAATACTAATTACACACTATAGTAATGCCAGCAGGGATCCTTTCATTTATCACATTTATATCACCTTCGCTGCTTTAGTGATGACATAATGGAAAGCAGTGAAAAACTGGGACAGTTTTATTCTAATATCCTAAAGCTAGTAGGAGTTGCAGCAGGTTGACTTAGTGAATAAGAATTCCTACCACAATTCTTGGGATTTAAGAATCTTTAATAAGGTACGAAATGTTACCAAACAGTTCTGTAAACTAAATTTTACATACCAATTCTTCTAGCCATAAATATTGAATATCTTGTAACAGGTATAACCGGACCTTTACATGCGGATAAATATGGAAATTAGGATTTATATACATTATGTTCTTGTATTTGCCAAAAGCAACGGACAGATATAGTTTATATCTTTTTTTTTTTTTAATATCACTTTACATAAACAAATGTAACAGTTTGACACGCAGATCCAGGCTTTCACTATACGAATTTCTTGACAGGACGTGTAACAACATTTTACTGCACTACTTAGACTGGACTTTGGGACGAAATGTTGCACTTTATACAAAAAAGCACATTAATACCAATAATATTCTGTTAGATCGACGTTTAGACTGTAATAATACAAAGTAATTCACATTTTGATACACATTTACTAGAACATTCTTGCCATTCAGTACAAATAGTTGAATTTCTACCTCTTCCCTCTGCCCCCCCCACCACCTCCTCCCCCCCCCGCCGTCGCTCCCGCCCGCCCGCCCCTCCCCCCACATATATGCAAAGACCACAAATCCACATATCCCCTTATTCAACTTGCGATATAACTATTTACAAAATCAAACAGTACACTTTTTTTGTTGTTTTGTTTTTGAAGCTAATAATTCTGTATTTACAAGAGGGGATGGGGGGAAGGCCGCTGCCCGAGCAGACATGCAGTTGGCGATCTCTAATCAGTGGTTTCCAGTAAAGCCCTACACAGTTGGCATTTGCCCTGGTAACCTTGTCTTCTTATGCATTCTACTAACCCCTTCGCCTACCAAGCCTTGGAACAGAGCAGAACAGTCAGACAAAAAGGAAACGGGGAAAAAAAAAGAAAGGGAAAAAAAATAAAAAAAAGAGAAAAACTAAAAAAATAGAGGACAAAAAAAGGGAAAAAAAATTAAGTCTTCATTTTACTCAGTCCTGGGTCTACTGGCAGCATTTTATTTGTGTTTGCTCATTTAAAATTTGATTTGAGAGGGTCCATTATTTTGGAGTCTTTAAATAGAGTATTTGTTTGCTCGCTTGGGGCTTTTTTTTTTGTTTGTTTCGGTTTGTGTTTTGTTGTTGTTTTGTTTTAGCGTTTTAGACGTACCATTCGTTAAAATTTGATGTAAGCGTGCTGTGGCTGGACGTGTGATGGACTGCGGAGGAAGAAGGGGATAAGGAGCTGGCAGTCTGGTTTTCTGTGGATGGAGACACGATGGTTGGAGGGGTGGAGGACTCGTAGCCTGAGCTGGCGGCGGGAGAAGGCTGGGACCCCTGCGAGGATGATTCATGGACCTGCAAGAGAAAACCCGGGCAGAGATAGAGAGCGGCGGCGGACGGAGGCCTTCGCCTGGGGACGCGCCAGACAACGGAACCCGGCACCGGGCCCCAGGCTCGGGCTCTCCTGCGGGGCTCCCCGGCGGCCCCAGCTCCGGCCCCGGCCCCTGCCCGCCGGGCGAGGCCGGACTGCGCCCCCCGGCCGCGTTCCTGGCGCTGCCTCCCTGCCCCTCCCCGGGTGAACCGCACCGACCGAAGGCCCCGCGGCGGCGCCGGGCCCGGGGCTGAGCGCGGCCCGGCGGGCCCGAAGCCGGGGCCCCACCGCCGGCCGGCCCCGGGCCGAGCTCCGCCCGCAGGCACGGCCGCGCCGGCCCCGCCGCCCTCCGCCCGGGCCGGCCCGCACGCCAGGAGCCCTCCGTTTACCTTCATGTGCTTTCGGAGGGAGCTGGGGTGCGTGTAGGACTTGTCGCACATTTTGCAGAGATAGGGCTTGTCGGAAGTGTGCACATGCATGTGCTTTTTGCGGTCGCTGCTGTTTGCAAAGCGCCTGTCACAGCCCTCGAACTCACACTTAAATGGTTTTTCACCTATTGCAGAGGGAAGGGGGAGGGGGGGGGGAAAGGGATCTGATTAAGCAGGGCCGGCTGGATCGCTCATTGTCACCGCACCGCCGGACGGAGCTCAGGGCTCCATTTCAAATACTTGCAACTTTCTAACTTCAGCGAGGCTCAAATCCCAAAACCTTGCTTCTAGTGTCCATCCTTTCCGGACCTCCGGCTCCCGACAAGTGACCGTTTCGGAGAGCGGGGGAGCTAAATAACTTTTTTTTTTTCCTCTCCCCGTTGGAGGGGAGAGTTTCCTTTCAACCCCAGTCCCGGGCACCTCTCCCTCTTCACAACGCTCCGAGCGAGAGAGCAGGCGTGGTGGGATATTACACACGACCCTCAGCGCCTAGTTTCCGATTTTATAGCTCGTTCTGGTAATATTTTACTCTCTCACCCACCCCAGACCCCTCCCCCATATTTTCTCGCAATATTGAAAATTATCAGGCCCGTGAAATCAACGATTAGGCAGCTTCACAAACCCTCGGCAAAAGCGCTAGGGAAAGCAGCTCTGGCTTTCAGCGTTCGGGGTGGGAGCAAAGGGAGATCGCTCTCCCAGCCGGAGGCTGCTGCATTCCCACCTCCCACGAAGGAAAAAGTTCTCAGGAATAGCGGCGCCTCCCCTCCGCACAACAATAACACAGTAACGCGCCGGGCTCGGTTTGTTTAATATCTATCGCTCAACGGAATTAAATATTTACCAAGCCCTGAACTGCAAAGAGGAGACGAATGAGCTGCCTGCAACACTTAGCACAATTTCTCATCGTGCCACAGCCAAAACTGCCGAACAATAATTAATTAAAACCTATAAATTTAAACAGGACAGGTTGCTGCGGTCCCCCACCCCCTCCGCCCTAACAATCCGAGCAGCAAACCCTGCCGTCCTCCCCCTCTGCCTCGGCAGGGATCATTTTCTTTTTGTTGCCGCTGCTGGCGTGGCTGTGACCGAGATCGTTTTGCAGCGGAGCTCCGAGCCGGCCTCTCCCGGAAAAAAAGCAATGGTCCCTGGACCAAACCTCCTCCCCGAGCGAGCCTCAGCCAAGCCAGCCCCCGACCCCTCCGGCACGGCCCCGCGTCCCCCTCTGGCCCCGGCGCTCGGCGCTTCCACTCGCAGAGAGAAAAGCGACAGAGAAGGTTACCGTACCTGTATGAGTTCTTTTGTGTATTTTGAGATTCTCTGATCTGGCAAACACTTTGCCACAGCCTGGGAAAGGGCAGGGGAAAGGTTTTTCACCTGTGTGGACTCTGATGTGATTTACAAGTTTATATTTGGCCTTGAAAGGTTTCCCTTCTCTCGGACACTCTTCCCAGAAACATATGTGATTGGACTGCTCGGGTCCTCCAACGTGCTCCACCGTGACATGAGTCACCAGCTCGTGCATCGTGCTGAAAGTTTTGTTGCAGGACTTTTTGGGGTTTGACAATTGCTCGGGCTCAATCCACTTACAGATGAGTTCCTGTTTGATGGGCTGCCTCATGTAACGAAAGAAGGCCCCTGCCCCGTGGTGGGCTGCCATGTTCATGTTCATGTGGCCGTAGCCGTGCAGCTGGGTCGAGGCGTAGTGCTCGGAGCGGGGGCTGGTGACCTGGCCGTACTGGTCGGGTCTGCCGTACATGTCTCCGGAGAAGCCCAGGCGCATCTGCCCGTTCACCACGTTAGGCGAAGCGTGGCTGGTGGCTTGTTCGTGCAGCCCCGGGAAAAGTATATGTCCCGCGGCATCTGTGTGTCCGTGGGGTCCGGCGAAGCTGCCGGCAGCGGAGGCGAACAGGCTGTGCTGGGCGCTGGCGGCCGCCGCCTCCCCGAAGCCGCGGTTGCGGAACAGAAAGTCCCGGGTGGAGTTGAAGGCGGCGCTGGAATAGGAGCTGACATGGGTCGGGTGGTGGTGGTGCCCCAGGGCCGCCGCCGCGTAGCCGGGCGCCTGCGAGGTGAAGGCGGTCTGGCCGGCCGAGGCCAGCTCGTGGGTGCTGGGGTTGATTTTGAAGGCGCCCATGCCGTCGGCGAAGGGGTTGATCCCCAGCCCCACTTCTCTGTCCGTGACATCGGCCGTGGAGTGGTGGCGAGAGGATCCGAAGGTAGTGACTCCTATGGCGGGATACTGCGGTCCAGCATCCAGAAGCATCTTCCCAGCGTCGATGCAGCAACCAAAAAAAAAGCACGCGCGCACACACACAACGCGGAGAGAAGCAGCAGCAGCAGCAGCAGCGGCAGCGAAAACACCCTCTTTGGAAAGTCAGCGACGATCACCACCAAAGCAACCACATCAAAAACACCCCCTTCGGCATCAGCGCAGGGGGAAGGGGAAAAAAAAAAAAGGGGGGGAAAAAAAAAGCTGGTGCGGAAGGGGGGAAGATATCTTCGCAGTTGCAAATAATAATAATAATAAAAATGCTCCCCAAAAATATTCACTGTCTTTCTGCTTTGACTTTTCAGGAAGGTTTAAGTGGGTAGGGGGGGTTGGGTGAGCTCAAAAATAAACTGGCTGCAAATAACAATAACGGCGAGAGTTCAACACAAGCAGCAAAAAAAAAAAAAAATTAAAAAAAACACAAAACAAAAAAGAAACTTCCTTCAGTGATTTTTTTGGCTATAGGAATGTTGCAAAGTGGCCGAGAGATTGTTTCTCTCTCCTCTTCGAGCTTCCCCACACTCACCCGATTTTTTTTTTTCGGGGGGCCTTTTTTTTTTTTTTTTTTTTTTTTTTCGCTCCGCAAAAAAAAGGCGCAAATCATACACAATATTGTCTTTTGCGGTTTATCTTCCTGGGGAGAAACTTTCACCTCCTCAGCCGGGCGGTGAACGCGAGACTGATAGCGGCAATCATTCCTGCAGATAAATGAATTGAAAAGACGACACCGTCCCCCCCCTTGATGAATGGGAGCCGAGGGCGGAGCGCCGTGCGGGCGGACGTGGGCCCGCATTGGCCGGCCCCGGCTCCCCCTTCCCCGCGTCGCTGCCCCCGGCCCCGCCGGCTGCTGCCGCTGATTGGCCGCGCCGCCTCATCCATCGCAGGTATTGTGGTGCCCTGACACCGCTCTGACAAACGGGGCTGCGGCAGCCCCCAACTTTTTTTTTTTTTTTTTAATATATATATATATATATATATAAGGCTCTTTTTTTTTTATTTTCGCTTTCGCCTTTTTTTTTTTTAATTATTGTTATTACCCCCGCGAAAATATTTCTAGCGCATCTTTTTTTTGTGTGTATGTGTGTGCTAAGGAAAAAAAAAAAATCTTCTATTATCATTATTATTATTATTATTATTATTAGGGTTATTTTGTCCCCCGCTCTTCCTCTATCTGTCCCTCTGTCTCCAGCATTCTGGTAATGATGATTATGATGATTTCGTGGTGATTCTGAATTTTTAAGATAATTGAGCAACTTTTTAGGCTTTGTAAAGAGAAGCCCTATAGGGATTCGCGGTTTTGGAGGTGTTTTCTTCTTATTTAAAACCGAAGCTCTCCGAGAGTAGCCGCAGGGTGCACTTGATTTTATTTTTTAACACCAGGCGTGATTTCTCTGTGTAGCTGACTCTATCCCTCCATCAGGTTTCTGAAATAAATCTTGTTTTCTGCACCCATCAAAACGCAGGTGGGTGAGCACTCTTAACTTTCTAATTTTGTTGTTGTTGTTTAGCCTCTTTTTCTTTTTTTTTGTTATTTTCTTCCTCTTCTCTTTCTCGCTCTCATTTTCTCTCGCTGTCGCTCGCTGTCTCTTTTACGGAGTCTGTCTCATTCAGGTAAAACTGTAAATTTTCTAAGCCTAGATTATTTCTCCTCCTACTGCATGTAACCATGTAACTCACGGTTACTTTTCTCTCTTTCTCTCTTTATCTCTTTTTTCTTTTTTTTTTTTTTTTTTGAAAAATTTATTTTAAATCCTCGATAGGAGCAATGTAAATTTTCTGACATTCAAACCTTTTCTAGTTCACAAATCAGTCACCCTTGTCACAGTTATTGAAATTCCTCAACTTGCCACACCAGGACGGTGGAAAAAGCAGGCGGTGTCTTTGTTGCTGACCAGGCTTTTGATCGCCAGAGAAAATTTACTTACCTTCAGATGAGTGAGCAGAAAAAGAAATAACACTCCCTTTGATTTAGTTAGAAAAATGCAGACATTTGGATTCAGTGCAAACATACAACACTTGGTTGTTTTCTAGATGCAACCCTCGATTAACCTGTCTTTCCCCAGCTCAAAGTCCATTGAAAAACTGTGGGTAGTTCTTTTTTGTTCCCGCTACAAAGAGCCATTGACTATATATTAAAATGATTGTTGAAAGGTATAAGTATGGTATTTAAAAGCAAAAAAACCTTTGTGACTTAATCAATTAAGCTAAGCAACATTTGTACAATATTTTAAACGATGCTTGGGCTCTTAAAAAAAATCTCAAAAAACTTTAAAATACAGACGTCTTTGTGTGTGTATGTATAGATACACTTACGTATGTGCCCATGCGCGTACATATATAAAACTGACAAATTATTTATTTACTCGGTCGCCTGCATATTCATTAGCTCTAATTATTTTCTAGTAACGAAAACACCAAAAGCTCGCTAAGAGTCAGACTCCATACATTTCGCCTTTGTTCAGCCCTTCACTTGCCTCCTTCGCAGCTCAATCCGAGCCCCTCCAATTCGTAGTACCAAACAAAGAAACTTTAAACTCATCCTCTCTAATTAAAGCCGCTGGTAAGCAATCCGCAGCGCAGGTACTGAGGAGTCGGACCAGCAGCGCTGCTACGAGAACCCTTCTCGGGTGAGAACTGCCTCATTTTGAGAAGTATAAAATGGCCATTGCGGCTAGAAAACAAGCAAACAAACGTCAACGACAATAAATAAACTTTGATACGCCTTGATGGAATGTTTCACTGCAGTTCATCTGCAGACACAGTATGCCTGCACTCGGTGCATGGAGATAGCTTTCAGAGTAGATCTATCACGTTATTTTCCTTGGATCTTGGGAGGCTTTACAGGGTTTGGTGTTTATTTTCAGAATAATGGTGAGCTGAGTCTACACGTTTGCATTTATTTGACGAAATCTATTTGATGGTATTGCAATAGCTTATAGCAACAGGTATACCCGCTCTAGGGAGCCCCTGGGTGTGGACATACTCTTAAGGCGGGTGTTGTACTACTTTCTCTATTTGGTGTTAAAATTAAGCGAAGGACAGAGTTGTCAGCATTATTGTGAAGTGTGCTGGACGATGGCATTCGGAGAGCTAGAAAGTTAGGTAGTTCAGTGCTAGCCTGCCTCCCAGTGCAAGGGGAAACCAGTGGTCATTCCAGATCGGTGCAAAACATACAAGAAAGTAGACGAGAAGGTATTTTTAGGAAGCGTATCTAAATATACAGAGTAAGAGTGAATGTAAAAAAAAAAATGTTGTGGGTTGTAGAAGTTATCAAGTGGGATTTGCGGTGCGCTCTCTGCAGGAAACGAAAGCTGCTCCAGTTCAAAGCCACATGCACCAACGTGACATATAAGCCATTAAAATATCATCCTGACGGCTCATTTCTGCTTCATCATACATTCCCTAACTGCTTCCAGAAAGCAAGAAAAGAAGAAATGAAGGATGACCGCCTCGATGGAAGCGCCAAAGAGGTGGTGGGTTCTTGGGGGGGGGGGGGGGGGGGGGGGCGGGGGGGGAGGTGTGTATTGTTTTCTTCTTTCATTCTTTCTTTCTTTTCCCTTTCCCTCCACCCCCACTTTTATTTTTGCCAGTTCAGAAATGAGGGGAAACCTTCAACAGGTCGCAGGGGTAAGTGCCTGGGTGTAGCGGGGGAGGTCTGTGCAGTCAGGGCAGCTGTCTAGCTCCCACCGCCTGCCCCAAGGGCTGGACGAGAGCTCCCTGTAGTCGTGGGGGGGTCGTCGGGAGGAGGCTTGGCCACCCCAGGAAGAAGGGCTGGAACCTTGAGGTGGCGGGGGGGGGGGTAGGGCAGCACCTCGGCTGCCCCTCGCCCACGTGGGGCAGGGTCCCGGCGGCACCTCGGCGGGCGGGGGCGGGTGGAGGGCCAAGAGCCCGGGAAGCACCGAAGAGGGGATCCCACACCATCTGTCGGACGCCGGGAGCCGCGCCCGCCCCCCGAAATGCAAAGGGAGGCTCGGCCCGGAGGTCCGCGCAATGTAGAGCGGCGGAACGGGGCAGAGGGGTGCGCAGAGCGGGGCCGAGGCGCTCCCGGCCCCGGCAGCGGCCGGGATCGCTTCGGACGGGCAAGCACCGGGACTGGACGGGTCCCGGGACAGCCCAGGCAGCGTCGGGAACCCGGGGCGGCGTGCAGAGGCGGACGAGCGCTGACAATGGCGAGCCCCGTGGGGAGGCGTCCCGGGGACGCGCTCCCCGCCCAGAACCTCGCCCACTGCCGCGCCCGGTGCCACGGGGGAGCTCCGGGGGGACCCGGCGCTCCGGCACCGCAAGCCCTTCTTTATAGGCGGGTGCGGGAGGGACGGAGCCCGGGAACTCGGCCGGCCCCCTCCGGCCTCTCCCCGCCCCCCGCAGGCAGAGCCGGGGGCGCTGTTCCGGGGCCTGGGTGCTGCCTCCTACCTGGCCCAGAGCCCGGGGAGGGGCTGCCACCCCGGTCCCGGCCCCGAGGGGCCGCCCTGTGCCTGAAGCCGGCTGCCAATGGGGAAAGCTCCCAGATCGCTGCCCAGGGCGATACATCCGAAGGTGACCTCTGACCCGAGCCCAACTCAGTGTGCCAGCCCAGGGCACCGGCACAGCGCCGACCGACGGGGACTGGCGTGGGCTTCTCGCCGACCCCTTTCCCGTCACTTCTTTGTCACGCGCTATCCCTCAGCCCCGGGGAGTCCAGCCAGCTGGTCGGGTTTGTCTCTCGGCTCTCTCCAACCGGAGACGAGGAACTTTATTTCTGCACCGAGCCCTTCCCGGGCATCGCTCCCTCCGCCCTCCGCGGCCGCGGAAAGCATAGGTTGCGTTACAAGCCGGTGGCGGCGGCGCACACGCCGTCGCTGCTGCTGCCCACTCGGTCTGGCTCGCAACCTCGCCCGGGGCCGCCGGGATCCCGCGGGGCAGCGGCTGCTCCGGCCCCGGCGCACCTTCGAGCCGGTGCGGGAGCGAGCGTGCAGGGAAGGGGGGCGGGGCGGGTCCCATCGCAGCCCCAGCGCGACGCCGAGGGAGAGCTGGTACCCCACACTAGCGCCCGACATCCCAACAGTTTGGGTAAGGAGACATCCTCGCTCTCCTGCTCCGCCGACGACATAGTGCAGATGAGAAAAGCGTGCGAGGTCGAGCCAGAGTTTTAGCCAATATTTACTCTGAAATGCAGAGCTGTTTTGCCTTCCTTTTTGTCATCTGGTAACCATTTGAAATATTAAATGCAGCGATATTTTTTTTTTGTCCAGTTTCAACAAGTTTTGGCGAGCACTTGGGAACTGAGCACTCCTTCGGCCTCCTATCCTAACCAATAAAGCATAACTCCTTCAAACCTCTTACTAGCGGGGCAGTATTGGCTGCTCTGACTTGAGAAAAGTGCGAGGATGAATGGAAGTTGACTAGGAATTTTAATTCTTAAGGGATTGCTAAAGTTTTGGCAGTAATTTTCATCAGAGAGTGAAAATGTTGAGGACATCAAATTATATATGAAAGATTGTGACTGTGATACGATGATTAAGTTTCACAATTAATATCATCAAGTGTTTGTCTTAGTACAGATTTTTTTGTTTTGTTTTGTTTACTAGCTCTGGAGTCCCTAAGATAACAGTAGCGAGAGTAATAATAATAATAACAATAACAATAATAATAATAATAATGTCATTTTAAGTAACTGATTCCAGATTCTAGTGTGCTTTTCTGTATTAAAAACCAAACAAAATCCTGAGAATTTCAAAGATATCTTCAAAACATTAGACTCAGACAGTGCATCCAGCCCCAGGTCTCCTCTCAGAGCTATTGCTGCCGCTCAAAGCAAGCTGTGCAAAGTTCTGCCTGTAGCAGTGGCAGTGCTCTGCCTTACAAAGAGCAAAGAGCAAGCTGAAAATTATAGGCAGAGAGAAGTGCCAGGGTGGTACTTTACTAATCCTTGCTGAGACAACAACTTGTGTTGGAGCCTCGCAGAGAGTCCGGAATTTAATTTCGGGACGGAAGGATCTGTAAACAATATAGCCGAGTGGGTAAAAACTTGCTTTACAATAGCCTGCCAGAAGGTGAATGTCAGATCAAAGGAGAACTGAAAAGATGTCCTTTCATATTTTTTTTCCCTAAATCAGCCATGGAAACTTCATGACTCCATAAAACATGTGCTGCTTTGCTGGAGAGACAGCCTCCAGTTTCCCCTCGGAGAAAGCTTCTCTTCTCCTCTCATTGCCTAACTTGTGTTTTGGTTTGGTCTTACGGATTGGGTTTTTTTGGTTGTGGTTGTTTGTTTTTTTTTTTTTGCGGGGGGGTAGGGTTTTTTTTGTTTGTTTGTTTGTTTTTGTGGGTTTTTTTCCTTTTCTTTCTGAATCTATGATGCCCAACATATAGAGTGCCTTACTCATTTCATATCACACACAAATGGTTTTGCTCTTAACTTTCTACCTCTCTCCTCAAACAGGAACAAAGTCAGGAAATGAGGCACAAGACTCCCCTTGTAATGAGGAAAAGAAAACGACTTTACAGAAACATCCTGGAAAAGTCAAGTAAGTTAAAATACGTCCTTTTTACAGTTCAAATGAGATTGTATTTTTTTCAGCTTAGTGTTTAACGTACTTGCATAAACACAAATCAGCGACAGAACTCCCCACTAGCAGCTGCCTAATCCTGCTCAATGCCTATTCATTTGGAGGTTCTAGAATTAATATTTGACGACTCTCTCATTGAAACAACAACCCCTGACCCCATGTGATTGCACTGTCACATTATTCTATGACATATTCATCTTGAATTCATTTACGGACGATTTGATTGGAATGAGGTTTGACATGTATTGGATCCTATTAAAGAAGAAGACTTTGATCTTGTTGATGGGGTTTACATGATATGTATCATCTTTACCAGGGATACCAGGCTTCCACAATGTGGTGTCTAAGTAGTTAGTGACTGACAGCTTATCTGACAAGAATACCTTAATCTTGAGGTCCTGAATGAAATATTCTATTTAAAATAAGCATATGATTTGCTTGTCCTAGGGTAGCTCTAGGTCACAAAATGTGAGAGGCAAACCTAGGCGCAAACCATTGCTTGTCTGGTAGCTGACTTCCCATTGTTCAGGAACCCTGAAATAAAGAAGTACCCGTAAGTGGATATGGGGCGAGGGAATAAAGACAAAGGCAGAGTTTGCTCTCGAGCTACTCCGTACCCTCTCCTCCCTGAGGTGAAGCTGGGATTGCTGAAAGGCTCTCTTGAACAACCTTTTCCTAACCAGCAGTGCCTTCTGCCGGGGCAGGCAGGGATTCGGGGCTCAGGTCCTGCATCTGCTTCCCTCATCCCTCCCTGCCAAAGCGAGTTTAAGGGATAAGGAATCTCATAGAGTGACTTCCTTGGTCCTCTCTGTTTCTACTCCTCGCGTTTTTTCTCTTTCTCACAGTAAATATAGGGGGTTTTCAGACTGATCTGTACCCCTCCTCTCGTTCGGGATTTGAAGCCTGTCTGAAGTGTGCAGAGCATCCCGGCCAAGCCCAGTCCTCGGGCACCGGCTAGATATTTTGTAGCTGGCTGCTGGGGAAGTTCCCGCAGAGGTGGAAGTGGGAGAACACGGGATGGATGAAGGTCAAATTTGTCTCTCTCCAATGCTCCCCGAGGGCAGGAGCTGTGCCTTGAGCTGAGCACAGTTATAAAGGGGGCTGTCTTCGAAGCAATGTTAGAAATAGCGACAAGCATCTTAATGTTTAGGTAGATTACGACCGAAAAACAAGGCTAAGGTAAAGCAGACGAGCATCTGGGGCTGTTCCCACCCCGCAAGGGGATATGCAGCCGGTTCCATGCCGCAGGCCTCGGCAGCCCGGCGGGGCGGGGGTGCTTGCGGCCAGAGACCGGAGGGTTGGGGCTGCCCCCGAGGGCCGCCCACCCCGAGCCGTGGCAGGCGGAGCTCTGGGCCCCGCATGGCGGAGCGGAAAGCAGGGGGGACAGCACAGCCCATCACTCAGGGCACAGCCCCGACGTTCTTCCACGAGAGCAGCGTCGGGAGCCAGAGAAGTGCTTGTGACTCGTCTGTAAATGTCACCTCTGGAGAGCGACGCTCCAGCTCGTGCTAGCTTTGGGGCCAGGGGCTGAGGACGGAGTCGCGCACACACAGCAGCCACAGGAAAATTCGTACTCAGGACCAAGCTGTCAGTGTGTTGGCCATGCAGATGCTGACGTTGACTCATTTGAGTTTGCCGAGAGCCCGGCGTGTCTGGTCAATCAGGGCTCAGGCCGCTGCCGAGAAGCGGGAGACGTCGGTCACCTTTAGCTCGAGCTGCCAAAGGGCTGCACAGACGGGCGTTCAAGTTTTCAAAACGCTGTGGGAGATGAGCGGAGCCCGTCCGGGTCTTGGGCCCGCTTCTCTTCTCCTCCCCGTTTCTCCACCTCCCCGCAGTCATGTGGCGGCCCCCGCCCGCCTCCGCCCGCTCCCCTCAGGCACGCAACCGGGGCTCACATCAGCCTCACCTGACTGTGAGGGATACCGAGGGCCAGGTTCTCCTATGCTGCCTGGAAAAGGGTGTGAGAGACAGCCCTGAGTGAGGGGCAAGCTGAGAGCCATGAGTGTCTGGCAAGAAATCATCACAACATTTGAAATTAACTTAGGGCCAAACTGTTATGACATCTTTTTTAATTAGGAAACTCTTCCAAATGTTTTCTCCCTTGACTGAGAAGTGTCAGAATTGATGGATAACAAGTATGTAGAGATGCAGTGTTTTAAGGAGGTAGAGGAAATCAGCTTTATTTGGGATTCACAGTCTCAGTACATTTGTAAGTAACAGATTCATACTTCCTAACGTTTGTGTCTTCTGTGCACTCCTATTGAGATGGTCATGAATAGGACTGTCAAATCCATTTCGTAGAGCAAGGAGACTTGAAAGTTGAGATATTGTGAGAATGGTGTGTGGTTTAAAATGCCTGCGTAAACATGTTATGTAAGGTTGGGGAGCTAATTGCATCATTTGTCACTTTTCATCATCTCCACTCAGAAAGATGCGTGCAAGGATGTATCTATAGTTAGCTACCTTAACATCAGCGTGGTTTTACAGAGCAAGTATGGTAAATGCAAGCAGAGAAAAAAATATGTGATTGCAGCCAACCCCAAATACGCGAAGTTGTGACAAAGATGTCTCCTATATGGTTATGTATGTCCTAAACTTTAATCTTACGGTTTTCAATCATTGGCTTGTAGCTTCTGTTATGAAAATAGCTGGGTTGACGTTGCCAAATAGTTTCTTGTTTTACTACTTCACATAAAGCCTACTGATCTCCAACACTGTTAAATTCTTATGGAAATGCAAAATTCTATGCTGGGAGCTTTACCTGACATGCATCTGGTAAAGAATTCACTGGCTAATTAACAGCGAGTCAATGTATTAAAATGATGAGAGTTTGACAGGATGGGTAGAGAATTAGTCATGCTATATTTCATAAGACTGTGAGATTATTGGAGGAGCCGTTTTATGTCAGGATCCAAGTACTGTGGTAATACAATGGACAGATATTTCAAGATTTGTTTTTCTTTCTTGGAGCAGAAGAATCTTCCCATGTTACGTTTACTTTTTTTAAGTTCACAATCCCCTTCTTAAAAACTTAAGCAGATACTTCCTCCTGTGCTGAAGCCCTAAGCTTTTCTAAACCTGTAAGGCCTCAGTGTGTTCAGCTGAAACCCAAACTTACGCTTCCACTACTAGCACGCAAACCATGCAGACCATGTTATTTCCTTCAGGTGAGAATCATCAGAACCGAGTTCGTTATGAATGTTTGGCAAAGTTTTTCCTTCAAGCCAAGAACAGGGATTTAACATGGAACTGCCCTGTAAGTGTGCGTGAGAGAAAGTGAGAGAGGGAAAGGGAGAGACTCCCTCTTCTGGGTTGAACATTCAGATTCAGCCTGAACATCACGATTTCTCGCACTGCTCTGGCCCCCAGTAATCAGATAACTGCTGAAACTTGTCAGAGGAGAGGGAAGGGGATGGGGAGTCTCTCAGGGATCCTTTGTCCGGGCTCAGGCACCGGGGCCGTGGCCCGAGTCCCGGGCCGAACACGCTGGGCCAGCGAGCGGCCGGTGCGGCTCCGGCCGCGGTTCCTGCCGGGCAAGGACCCTCTTCCCTCGCCGGCAACAAGTGCGAGGACCCGCCGGCAGGACCGGCAGCGGCACCGGGACCGCTCCGGCTGCCGCTGCTCTGGCCGGGCGGCGGGGACCGGCGGGGCTGCCAGCGCTCTCCCGGGGGCGAACCCCGCGGCTGCCCCGTGTCTCGGAGCAGGGCAGCGGGCACAGGCAGAGGCGAGGGGGAGACCAGGGAGATGCCCTCGACTCCCGCCGAGGCTTTATTTCCCCGGGCGCGGGCGGAAGCGCGGGAGCACTCGGCCCCGAGAGGAGGCCCCGGGCCGGCCCGGGCCGGGCCGAGGGGGGGCCGGACGAAGGGTTGGCGCGGCGGCGCATGCGCGGCCCGTCCCCGCGCGCGTCCCCCGCGGCACCGGCGATCTCCCTTTCAGGCGGCGGCGGGACCTGTCGCGGTGACGTCACCGCGGCGGCAGCCAATGGGCGGGCGCGGGGGTTGCGCGGCCGGCGGGGCAGCGGCGCGGCCGGAGCGCGGCCCGTCCGGTCCCGCCGCGCCGCGAGGGCCTCCCCGGCCCCGGCCCCGGCCCCGGCCCCGGCCCCGGCCCCGGGCGGGACGCACCGCGCCGCGCCGCGCCGAGGGACCTCCTCGGCCGCCGCCAAAGCTTCCCGCCGGCCCCCGAGCCCACCCGCTGGCACAGCCGCCCGTGCGTCCCGCCGCCAGGGCAGCGGGACCGGGAAACTTTTTTATTTCGGGATAAAGGAGGGAAACAAAAAAAGGAAAAAACAAAAAGAAAAAAAAAGAAAAAGTTGTTTCCCCCCCTCCTCTGCCCTGTGTATCTCTCCTACCGCTGTCAGGTGACCTTTTAGCGTTAGAAGCTAATGAGCGTGGATGCTCTGGGGATCCCGGTGATGGACCCTGCTGCTCTCTCCAGGCGGAACACGGCGCTCAGATTAGTAGGCTTGGCGGGGGCTCCTCGCCACCATCACCGCCCCCCTCAGAGCATGACAGGCTTCCCGGGCGTCGCCGGGCACCCCCACACCACGGCGCCCACGCAGCCGGGGGAACACGCCGCCGAGTCCCGCCTCGGGCCGCAGCAGCTCCGGCCAGAACACATGGGGCACCGCCACCATTCTCCTCCTCATCCTCCTCCTCAGCATCACCCCGCGGCCCTTAAGATCAGCCCTGCCCCTCATCCCCACCACCAGCTCCACCAACACCACCACCACCATCATCATCATCATCATCATCATCACCATCATCATATGGCAGGCCAAGCCGAGGTGGTCTGTAGTCAAACGGCAGCGTTTGGCCCGGCGCAGTCACCAGCAGCCCCCTACCCCGTCTGTCACCCAGCCCAGGCTCTGGCAGCAGGTAGGGACTTCTTCATACGCAGAGACCCGCCGGCCCCACTCATGCCAGGGCTGACCGAGCAGCATCCCGCTGCAAGTTCTCACCACGGACTGTTTGTCTCAACAACAGGTAGCTTCCCCGGACACCATGGTCACCACCACCACCACTCAGAAGCTGGGAATCCCTCTCTGTTCACTGGACTCCATGAGCAGCCTCCCCATGCAGCTCCAGGTGGCCATCTAAACGGACAGCTCAGACTGGGGTTACCTGGAGAAATGTACGCCAGGTCTGAACACTTCACTCAAGTACCGGCCTCCAGGACAGATCATTTTGCTGCTTCTTCGCTTCATAACTACGGTGGTATGAATCTGAACGTGAACCTGGCTCCACACCACGGCCCGGGTGCCTTCTTCCGTTACATGAGGCAGCCCATCAAACAGGAGCTCATCTGTAAGTGGATTGAGTTGGACCAGACTCCCAAAAAATTATGCTCGAAAACTTTCAGCACGATGCACGAGCTGGTGACTCATGTCACGGTGGAGCACGTTGGAGGACCCGAGCAGTCCAATCACATATGTTTCTGGGAAGAGTGTCCGAGAGAAGGGAAACCTTTCAAGGCCAAATATAAACTTGTAAATCACATCAGAGTCCACACAGGTGAAAAACCTTTCCCCTGCCCTTTCCCAGGCTGTGGCAAAGTGTTTGCCAGATCAGAGAATCTCAAAATACACAAAAGAACTCATACAGGTCAGTATGTAAAGCTCTCTTTACTCTCTTTCTCTCTGTTATTCAGCGTAATGTTTTGCTTTTTTTTTTTTTTAATGTATCCTTTGAGTTGTTATTGAATGCACGCCAAGTACTTCTGGAAAATAAATTCTCAGATTTGTTTGCTTCTTTACCGTTTGGAGAAGGGGGAGGAAAGGGGGGGAAGGGGAGAGCAAGAGCAAATCTCAGAATTCTCGTCCATATTTTTTTCTGGTTGTGCAGAGAGGTTGCTGTAATGTTTATACGGGTAGATCTGTGTAAATATTGAATGATATAGCTACTATTTCTGCTAATTCACACTGGCGAGGATTCTCTTTTTCGATTTAAAGTAGTCGGGGGAAAAAAACGAAATCATTGTGCAAGCTCACAAATTAAAAGTGAACAATGGAAGTTACAACTTGTCTAGTCAGTTTTGACTGATGTCTCTGAGATGCTGCTGCTCGAACATTGTGAGAATAACACAGCTGCGACCTTTTCGTTCAACAGTTCTGTTTTGGGCAGAGGGAGTTTCAAATGTTTGATCTGAATAACACTGACATTTTTAATGAACATTGCCTTCCAACGACTTTCTGCATTCGCAAATATGGGGAGCTGCAATTTCTGATTCTCGTGAGGGGGGGAAAAGAAAAAAAAAAAAGAAAGAAAAGAAACCCTTGTATTGTTTCGGCCTGTACATTCTGAAATGTCGTTTGCAGATCTGTTAAGTGAAATTGGGACATGTGTCAGAAACATCTGTTAGTTCTAGTTAACAGAAAATAAAGTAACACGATGGACGATCTTGCAAAACTACGTTTGAACTCTTCCGGCCAGGAAAGCATTTATAATTAATGAAATTGCACGTAGAAAGTTTTCACACTTCCAGGAGCAGCTTGTGAAGTTGTATTAATTAGTTTAGCAGCCGGTGTTTGTAGTCTATAAGGCTGGCTTTTTTTTTTTTTTCCTAAAGAAGAAGATAAGAAATAAGCCCTTTTTGGAAAATTTAATCTGTTCCAGTGTAGGGTTTTCCACCTCCCACCCCCTTCTGTACAGCCTTATGCACTCCGAGGGAAACTACATAATCCTATTGTAAGATCTGCTTACAGCCAAACGATTTTTTTCGCCTTCCAGTTCATAAAACTCCCCTTCCCCCATGCTTGGTGCAGGGCTTGACCTTCCAGGAGTTGCATTTTTTATGATAGAGCGCGACGTGATATAATATGCAGAACATACACTAATTTCGTATCGCTATCGTCTAAACATAGCACTGAGATTTTACAGCGACCGTCACTCGTCACCTCATTATTTTTCCATCTCTCTATGAGGAGTAAGTCTGTGTGCGAGGCGGGGGGAGTGGGGGGGAGGAGGTAGACGACAGCATAGTTGTGTTCCTCGGCTGCCTTCCTGGCCCCCTTTTTCCTCGAAAAAGGGGTATCCCCGGGTCACGTAACTTGTATCCCAGCCAGCTCCTTGTTGGATCAGGGCAGGTACAGCCATTAACCGGGAGAGCTCATCTCTTAATGACAGTGTTTTTCTTAAGTAAACAAACTTTTACTGCTCTTTAACGGCCTCACTGTTTGAAGTCTCTGAAGCAGAAAATGGTTAAATTCTTGGGAAAACTGACCTACATCGGAGATGCAGGTTCAGGGCAAACCCGAGAGCGGAGATTTGCGTTTATTAAACACCATTCGGCGCGTCTGTACTTTTGGCTTTAACTTTCTCGGTGATTAATTGCTGTATTGTGCAAACTCCTGCAGGGCCTTTATGGTTCCACCGTTTCTATTAAACACCCAGAAGTTGTCAAAAACGCAATGTTTCTGAAACCCTAATAGAACTCACTACGAATTATTCATGAAGACAGTTCTAGATTCAACAGGAAAATTATTGCCTCCTTAAATATTGATGACTTCTGATTTCTCCGAGGCCGGGGAGCAGGCAGAGGGATATCTGGCGATGTTCGAGTTTTCCAGGTTGGAGGATAAGGCCGTTAAGGCGGCGGCAAGGGGACGAGCAGGACGGGCTGGGATCACTTCACCGCCTTCCCTGAAGGCCAGGAACAATAGTGCGAGGCGTGGGACGGGGCCCCGCTCCCTCCCTGCGGCCCCCGCCGGCCCCGCGCCTCGCCCGCAGCCCCGGAGCCGCCAGCTCCGGCTTCCCCCACCACCGCTCACCCGGAGAAGTTGGTAAATACCTTAATCCACTCCCGGAGACGGGGGATTATGCCACAAATTCCAAGATGAATTTCACTGAACACTTTTGCCCAGCTACAAGTGTGCGGGTAAAATGGCGGTTGAGTCTCCATCGCCCGCGGAACTTTGTGCGTGGCTGCGGCTCCGTGCCCGGGCTGCGGCAGCAGGGACCTGTGCAGTGTCCTCTCCCTGCCGGGCAGGGATTTCCGCGGGAGGAAACCTGCTCTCGCGAAAGGAATACTTGCAAACGGCTCGGATGGCTCCTCTTTATTGAGGCGTTCAGGGAATGCAACACGGGCAGCTGAGAAAATGCTGCCCTCTTCCCACTTGAAACCCGGCTGCACGGACGGACCTTTCAGTGGCTCTTCGAGGGGGTTAAGCGAAGTTGAACATTTTTCAACTCGGCACAGCGCAGTGCGGCGCAGCCCGCTTTTACCTGAATGTAACTCACTTTGCACAAGCGGAGTGCTTATGAGGATGGCTTTCCCTGGGGTCTCCTAACTTACTGCTTGCTTGTACTACACTAATATCCTTGATTTGTTGTCTCAACTTAGATGCTGAAGGTCAAATAATTTCCTTACGTGAAACTCTAATTAGATTATAGGCGGGCGTGTGTCTATACATATGCACCGTTGTATGTCGACAGTATTTGGTTACAGAATCCGAATCGTTTCGTGAGGGACCTTATTTTTAACCTCTTCCCTCCCTTCCCTCCAGAGCCAGGTATTTACCCATCCTCTGTGCAAATGTTAGCGGTGCAGGATGTCAGGGCTCCTCATGGACTATTACAGTGAGGAAAGGGCATACTTTAAACGCGGAGCCACGAGCCTTTCCCACCCACCTTGCATGAAGTGCATTCATGTGAAATATTTGGAATGCCTTCCTTTATTTGCCTCTGCTCGCAGCCGAGCCCGATGTAGGCTGAGTCTCTCCTAAATTTAATCATGACGAATTGAAAGCGGAAAAAAATTACAACCACAAGCGCACAACCCAAGAAATCAAAAAACCGAACCAAAACAAACACACAAAACCAAATATTGGAAGTCCTTTCGGCTACGTACGCCATGATGGTGAACACAGTTGCTTTGTTTGCACTTCACGTTAAGGTTAGGCCATGAATTTTTGTGGAGTACTTTCCGCCCTGCTATTTTTTGACTTTTGACAGATGAGGAGGATATTTTCATAGTCGGTTGGTACAGGACCTAGGTACTCCTTGGCAAGCAAGGTTTCGCAGTTTGCTATTGTCAGCGACAATAGTGCCGCCAGTATTTCATCCTGCATCTGGCTGTGGCGTGTTTCCTTGAAAACCTCCTGTATATCATCTACAGTGCCAGGTCCAGGCAGGATTCGAGGCTAAACTTTCACACTACTCCAGCAACACGACTGTATTTCTATTTTGCATAACATCACTTATTATATGATCAGACAATTTAATCCCGATTGCAATTCCTTCAGTGACTGTGTAGGTTGAAAAGTAAAGGGAATCCTACACTCGCGACAGTGCCGTGCTCTGGCCTAGTCAGTCCTTCTGTAGAATCTTTATCGTTTTCCTCCCACAATCGATATTTCTTTTTGAAATATTTCGTACTTTGGTACAGGGTATCAGCAAGCTGGGGAGCGGGAAGAGGAAGGGGATGTGGATTTCCACGGCATTGTAGTCAGTGCTAGTATTACGTGGATGAAATATGATCTAGCCAGGTCATGAAAAATATTTCCACGTGCCTGGGGGACTGTGAGAAATGTATTTAACGTAAAAACCTTCGAAGGGATAAATCACTGACCGCTCTTTCTGCAGGACTTCAGAGTCTGCGGGGACAGCGAAAGTTTGCTCGGAACGAGCAGTTCTCTAAGTTTTCCTTGCTTCGGAGCTTTGTCTTTTGCACAGGCCCCTAAGATGGTACACACACAGGGCAGGGGAAAGAGAAGGAGAAGCTGGCCTGGCAGGGTGCTCCGCGCGGGGAGCCGGCCGCGCCTCCGGGTGGGCACGGAGCGGCTGCTCCGGGGAACGCTCGGCGGGGCCCGCGCGGAAGGGCAGAGCTAGTGAGAGGAGATTCCGCGGGGAGAGGAGCCGTGGCAGGACCGGAGAGAGGGGTCCGGGAGGCTGTGGGCTGTGGGGGTGAGGGATGCGCTGCTCCCGGTCCCGCCGCCGCCGCTAATGGCTGTGCTCGCCCATTGCCTCCTGCAGGGGAGAAGCCGTTCAAATGTGAATTCGAGGGCTGTGACAGGCGCTTCGCCAACAGCAGCGACAGGAAGAAGCACTCGCATGTCCACACCAGCGACAAGCCCTACAACTGCAAAGTGAGAGGCTGCGACAAGTCCTACACCCACCCCAGCTCCCTGAGAAAACACATGAAAGTGCACTGCAAATCCCCTCCTCCCAGCTCCGGCTACGAGTCCTCCACGCCCTCCTTGGTGTCCCCCTCCTCGGACTCCGGCCGGGAGCCCCCCGCCTCCTGCTCCCACGCTGAGCCCTCCGCGCCCGCGCAGCCCGCCGCCAACCTGAGCGAATGGTACGTGTGTCAAGGCGCGGGGCCCCGCGGCCCCCCCGGGCCCCCCGGCGCCTCCCCGCCGCCGCGCCTCCCCGCCGAGCCCCGGCCCCGCTGCTAGGGAGCGCCGGGACGGCGGGGCCGGCTCGCCCCGGCTCGGCCCGGCCGGCACGGGGAAGCCGAGCGGGAGCGGCAGCGAGAGGAGCTTGGCGGAGAGAGAGAGAGTGCGGAGCGCACGGGCGGACCCTGCCTGCGGCCCCGGCACCGCGCACACCGGAGGGCTGCGCTCGCCTCGGCCGCGGCGCTGCCGCCTCCTCCCGCCGCGCCGCACACCCGCGCTCTGACCGCCTCGCTCCAGTCTGTTTACATGCCAGCTGATTTGCATTCCCTTTCCTTATCACCGTCCTTTCCCCTTCCCTTCATTTCCCTACCCCTTCCCCTTCCTCTTCCCGTTTTCCTTTCCCCTTCCCTTCAGTGGTTTCACACAGATTTTCTCTGTACAGATTTTCTCTTGTCAACAGTACTGTGTGCTGCACTGTTCTGTTCGCCCACGATTTTCTGTGAGTGTGGTTTTTTAAAGAAATATATATATATATAAACTATTATTTGTTACCAATTTGTACAAAATGGATCCATTAAATTTTTGATTAATTAACCCTTTCGATGGACGTTTCTGTAAAGATTCTCCTTACATTTCCCTCTTTCTGTATATAAATACATATATATATATTTCCTCCCCCCACCCAGTAGTCGCTAATAAAGAGAGGCCCAGGGGGTGCGATGATTGACTGTCCATTTTAGCTCCCACTGGTAATGACTTCTAATACCTAAACACGCCTGTCCCCACCCAGAGCGAGCTCCTGTTGAACCGTGGGCGCTGAAGCCCCCGGGGGGGGCGGTTCTGGCGGGGTGGGGGGAGACCATTCTGTGACGACACCGCCAGGGCGGGGGCCGGGCAGCCCCCGGCAGCTCGGGGACCTGGGGCCGCTGCTCCACGGCTCTGCCCTGAGAACAGCCCGAGGAGAAATGAACCGCTCCCACAACGCGGCTTTAGCATCTCCATCCTGCCCCAGAGTCCCAAACCTACAGGGTTCACTGCACTGGTTCAGAGAAAGAAGGGGGGGAGGGGGGGGTGTAAAAACATAAGCAAACACCAAAATAAATAAACTAACCTCTCCACTGGGGTAGCTTGAAACTACCGAATGGTGCCGTTTTAATTACTTTAATGATGTTTAAGAGTACCAGATAGCATAGGCAAATAAATAGCATAGGCTGCTGGAAAGGGTTTCTATGGCTTGCGGAGAGCAGACAGAAGGCTGCTGTAATCGCATCCCCTCGTGTCTGACAGATCACCTCCGCACCCAGGTGACTGGGGTTATTTTGTGTGTACAACTGTACACGCACGCACATAAACACTTGTATGTTGACACCAAAAAATATAAAAACTAAAGGAAAATAAATAGCTGGTCACCGATTAAAAATACCCCAGTGCCCAGTGCTTTCCTTACTATACACCCGTATTTTTCTCCAAAGGCACCAAGTCGGCGTCCCTTTCTTCATTCGCCCAAAACTCAAATTTGTATTTAAACACCACGAATAGTGATAACTGCATGTCGCTAACGGGAATACACGTAGGGAATGAGTTAGGTGACAGCAGTGTGTGAAAGAGGATCCTAAACAAGGGAGAGTTCTCCCTCTCTCCAGCCCCGAAACCTGTGTCATGGGAATCGAGAAGTGCAGAAGCCAGATGCGGGTAGGGAGGATGTTTCCATCACGTCCTGAGATCTGTTTATTTCTTTATTTCTCTATTTACAGAAGTATTTGGATGTGCAGGCTAATCACCTTTAATTTTTCATTTGCTTGTTACAGATGTCTACCCCGTTGCTCTCAAGGTAATCTAGACAGACGCAGCTGAAAGCCTGAGTCTTATGCCTTAGACATCAAAGCAAGCTCGCACAAAGAAGTATTTCTTCACAACGGTGAATCTTCATGGTAAGTTAGGATTTCTATGGCAATAGGCAAGTCATACTTAAATAGTGAAAAGCGAAGTCTGGAGCCCGTCCAGTCTTTTCATTAAGGACATAATATTTACGTCTAACAGGCCCTTTTTCTTGTGTATACAAGTATATATTTTTGTTTGACGCGAACTAAATCATTTTCATTTAATTTCCGGTAAACAAAACCCACGCGAACAGGGCACTTGTTCCAGACCATAATAAAAATGGATAAGACTGTCAGGAAGAAAAGGCCCGCTTGAACCGTCGCCTCAGCTCACTTTTGTTTCTGCTTTCTGCCAGGATCACAGAATGCATTTGGGATTTGAGGGCGAGTTTCTAAAGGCAAGGAAATGGTTTTTAAGGGGGGAAAGAAAAGGAGAAAGGTCTAATCAAGCTCGGGTTGTTCAAAGGGCCTGATTTTGGGGTTGAAAGTGTGAGTTTTATGGTGCATCAGCATGCCACGTTAGGATCGCTATGGTAATGAGGAGAGCAATAGCAAGCGGCCTTCAAAGGAGGCACACTCCATTTGAGACAGTCTATTAAGATACATTTGCACTGACCTTTGGTTTCATGCTAGCTTAATACACTCAATCTGCTCCCCGCTAGAGATAGACTTCCTCCACCTAATGCACTTTGGCGGAGCTGGGTTTTGCTGGGCTTCGCCCTCCCCCCGAAGCAGGCTCCGTTCTGATGCTGTAGCCCCGGTCTCCTTCTCCCCAAAGCAAGGGACTGCCAGTCCCCCAAGCTCGGCAGGAGCTCCCGCCCGCTATCTCCAGCCTTTCTGACCAGCTTCTAGCTGCAAAACTGGCCAAAAAGCCCGAGAATTGCTTCCCTTTCCTCCCCACCAACGTGGGAGGGGAAGATAGGATGGGGACTGGAAGATCCCCCTCCTTGGGCTGCCTCTGTCTCAAGGAGTAGGTATCCCGATGGAAGCCCCCCAGGAGCTGGAAAGCGGGGTGAGGTCCGCGGGGAGATGGCCGTACCCCCTTCCCACTCCGCCCGGTCCTGCTGTGGCTGCGCGGCAGCGAGCGGAGGCTCCGCGGTGCGGGGAACTTGACACCCGCATGGCCGGGGCCATGGGCGCTGGGCCATGGGCCCGGGAAAGTTAGAAGTCCATGTTCCAGTAATTGTCTTGTTGTTTATTTTATCCAAGTACCCTAGTGAATAGGGGAAAAATAAACACGGGGGAAAAAAAATTCAAACAGTTGAGTCGTCTTTAGTGCCAGCCCTTGTGGTTGAATAAAAAGGATGGTCCAATTTCTATTGAGCTGAGAAATCTTTGAAGTGGGAGTTATTATCTGAGAAATTCCTCCTCGTCGTCCTAACAACGCTGATGAAACGTAAAAGGTTCTTTGTCAGCGATTTGTTCTCCTCTCTGTCAAACTCACCCTGCCCGTTAGCTTTAAACCGTTTCTAAAGAGATAAAATCAAACTTTTAAAGATAACTTTAGGGGCCCAGAGGGTGCAGAAAATACCAAACTATCGAATTCTGTGTATAGACATACATCTGGATATATGTGGCTGTGTCTGCGTGAAGCTCTGACTGTGTACAGATGTCCATAGATGTCTGTATGACCTTACAGTTCGAAAGTTGAAATTATGTCCATTGTTTTTGCATTTCATCCTCCAAACTTTTCCGTCTAATAAATTATTCCTACACACACTCTTCACAGAATGCGATTCTTGGGCAAAGGTAGAAACATTGGGTTTCATTAATACCACTTTGTGACCAACAAATGTTTTCTTTCCAGTAGAGTGAAATCAAGAGCGTAGACAACGTATTTTTTTTGATGATTTAACAGTCCGAATACCCATCAAGCATGTATATACTGCAATGTATCGAAATTGTTAACGCATTCAAAGTGATGGCTTCCATATGCTCTCATGTTTTATTGTCTGTACGTGTAAGGATATTCGAGCTGCATCCCTTTTGTATCTTCATTTTATAAACATAACTGTGTTGTACTTAAATGATTCCCTGGTCAAGTTTTATTTAGTAGTTTCTCACTGGATATCATGCAATGCCCTGTTCGGAATATGAATTACTTGAAGTTGTAACTCATCAGTGTACTTCTGTTTCAGTTGTTAAAGAATAATCTGAGCCCAATCCTGTCATTCTAAGACAAACCATTTATTTAATGGGACCTGAATAAAGACAGAGTCAAATTAGAGTGGAGTGGGTATTACTATTATTATTGTTATTATTTTTTTGTCTTGTCATATTTATGGAAAAATCTAGCACATTCTTTGTGAACTGTACAGAGAAGAAGCATCTGAAAAATGTAGCTTGCAGAGAAACATTTACAATGTTGGTATGCTGTATCTCTTTCAAGACTTCTTATATTCCTTATTTTTCCTTATCACGTGTTTGCCAATGAAAGAACGTTGTGTTGTGTGCTTGAACATACTATTTATTTTTATTATTTGGGTTTTTTTTACAATAAATATTTATGAGCATTTCATTTCTATGGTTATTTTTACAAATGTGCACTTTTAAAATATGTGTTTGTACTGATGATACCGAGCCATTTCTAAAACACTGTGTAATCAACCTTCTCTTTCTGTTGCTTTTTATATTAGTTGAAAAAAAAAATTGCCCAAACCTGTGTACTATTAATGTGGTGTACAATCAAGTATTAATGAGTGTTTTTTGTTGGTCTTTAACCTTTGTTAATGTTAATCGTTTTAGGTTGGCATTTCCATTAAAAGAACAAAACAAAACAAACCCCTTCTCTGGCTTAATTTCTGAGACAACGTTTTTCAGATCGCAGACTTCAAACCAATTTTACTTTTGGCATTGACCAAGGCGCTGGGTGCAGAAAGAGAGCCCGGTGTCACCCAGGTGAAGGAAGCCCTGTCCCTCTGGGGGGTGGGTGCGTGTCCCGGTCACCTCCGCAGTGGCACCCGGGCTCCTCTGGGGCACCGTGCGACTCTGGGGACACCAACACCGGGATGTTGGGCACCAGCCCTCGGGGGATTGGCGTGAGTTCTCCGCGGGGCCACCCCGGGAGGCTGCTGCTCCCCTCCGCCCCAAGGGTTGCTGTTTTGTAGGACGCAAGTGCTCTTCTGAAGAATTTCCCCCCTACCCCTCCAGCATGGGTCGCCGTCACCGAGAAATAAAACCCTTTTATAAGGCTCCTAGAAGGATTTAGGGCTTTTTATTTATTTATTTTTATTTTTAAGAGATGGAATTCTTTCGCCAGCTAAAGCAACCTGAAAGCAAGCCTTGCTTATTCTCCTGATCGATGCTAATCGGTTGCAGCGTTTCTCTCGGAGCTCCCATGGCAGGACAAACGCCGGCTCTGCTGCTCGGGGATGGAGCAGCCTCGGGCACAGCGCGGCCCCGGCCCGGCGGGCGCCTTGCGCATGCGCTGCCCTGATGCCTTTTAGAAAAAGGAGAACTTGAAAGAAGTTGCCTAACACAGAGAGATGACAAAAAGTTGGCTTTAGCTGCCAGGAATCTTGTCAATAGAGAATACATTCGACTACATGAAGGGAGAGAGAAAGAAAGAAAATAATTTAAGAAATAATAGAATTCGAGAAAGAGAGATGAAGGAAAACATTTTTTCCTGGTCTGCAAAAGACAAAAACGGGCCCATAAAGGAAAGGAGGGCTAACAGTACATGCTAATTAAAGAATACAATTCTATGGTCTATAATGATTGAGCGAAGACATGTACTTATTACACTTGACTGTCAACAAGGGAAGGAATGTCCCTCAGACAACATGGTGAGAGAAGTGTGGGCATTATTAGTGGCCCTTTTATAGACTTTGCCTTTTCTTTCTCAATGCTGACAAACCATTTTGGAGGGAACCATCCCCTGTTGTTTCCTATCATCGATCCCCATGTAAGGCCCTGCATTGTGCAAGTGCATTAATTAAAGACTATTCATTTAACAAAAGAACATTGTATGCTCAGGAAAGGAAGATTAGAAATATGGATCAGTCGCCGAGACCCGTTTCCGCCACCTTACCGGGAGAAGCGGAGTTCCCGGGAAGGAGGTGCAGCGTGGTTAAACTATGTACACCTCCCGGACTGAGCGGGGTTCAACTCCGGTTGGGCTTTTTGGGAGAGAAATCCTGAAACTGATTACAACTGAAAATAACAACAACAACAACAACAGCAAAAAAAAAAAAAAAGTTGTCAAGTGTCTCTGTGGGCGCCAGATTGCTCGACCCTGCTCGGCGTCTCGCCAGCCGCCCTCTCCCGGAACGGCCCGGCTCGGTCCGGAGCCCCTTCCCGGGCCCGGGCCCCCATCCACCGGAGAGACCGTGTCCGGGGCTGGTGTGGGTGTGCACGCACATCCCCACACACATTTGTTATGTCAGTGGGTTCTCTCCAGCTGCACATAGACACATAGGCACACGGACCTGCGTCTATCCCTCCCCACCCCTGCGTTGCCCAGATTTTTGCAGTCGGAAGGAAAAACCATCTGGTGCTCCAAAGCCGGTCGCGACACAAACGTGACTTATCGTGACAAGGTAGAAGGAAAACGCAGGGAGAAGGAGGTTATGAGGGAGCGGGGGAAGGACAGAAGACGGATTCCCAGTATCAGCCACATGACTTGCTAAGCGGCTCCAGCTCCTCTAAAACCTCTGGGCCATATGTTAGTTTATTTACACCCTTTGTCTTTTCGTATGTAGCCTAGTGTAATACTATTCCTGGGATATAAATGAAAGTAAGCTACACTAAACAAACAAGGGCAGCGCCTGGTAAAGCGATATGTAACATTTCAGAGTTTCCAATAGAGTATGTCGTTCCCATGGTTATAAAGGGGCCAGAATAGCAATTAAAGCTTTTCGTTAGAGCCCCTAGATTTCTAATGCTGAATGACACGTTGACTCCATTTTCTCATAGATGGTTTAGAGTTTTTTGCAGGATTACACTATGGGAGGAAAAGCAAGGGAAATGAAGAAAGCCACCGCAAAAGCAACTCTATAACAATTAAGAAAAAATGGCACAACAGACTAAGGTGTTCTTAATGATGGCAACATCTCAAAGAAACCTCTGAAACTTCCCCGTGAGTCTGACTTTATTCTCAACTTCTTCTCCATTTGAATCCACCCCGCTCCGAGGCCAGGACCACGGCGGCTCCTTTGGATGAGGCGCCGAGACCCCGCGGAGCTGCAGAGGGTGCGGGCAGCAGCTCCCGCCTTTCAAAATCCGTGCATCAACTTCGTTTTCTTCGTCAGGAGGCAGCCAACCTCATGGCCGGGCTGGAGCTCGGCTACAAGGACGGAGGCCTATCTACAAGGAAACCTTTTTCCTGAAATAAACAGGACTCCCTAACACATCGGCAGACTTTTTTTCTTTCGTCCCGGTCAACGTTTCCCAGAGGATCGGCTCTATACTGCCACAAAACTCGTCTCCGGGTCATTGCGGGTTGCCTGGACTGGGCAAGCCACCCCGGGGGGCCGGGCTGAGCCCCCAGCAGCAGGAGCCGGGCTGAGCCCTGAGGGGCTGGGGAGGCCCCCGGGACGGCGCTACCCGCGGCCAGCAGCTCCCTCTTGTCCCCTTTGCCTCCCCCGCCACGCTGCTGCCTCTGAGGATACCTGCTACAGCACGCCCTGAAAATCAGACAAAAGCACGGACACCACCACTCCCCCATAATCCCCCCAGCTGTTTCGGAAAGACGCACAAAAAAATTAGTCTTCAACTTTTGGCTAGTGTCTGCTGGCTTAAATTATCCTCTGCCCTGGCTGGGGGCAACAGTGAAGCAATGTGAGCGAGCTCCCTGTTCCAGCGCCCGCTCCCGCCAGCGGCCGGGAAACAGGGTGCGTCTGAACTTGGGCACAACCGGCCTGCCCGCCCGCAGCCCTCCCTCTTCCCTCGTCACGGGGAGTCCCGGAGTGGGGAGTCAAAGGGAGGTTTCAAAGGGGGAGGTTTTGTTATCCCTACCTGAGGACAGATTAATCCTCGCATACACTTGATAAAGATGAAGATCTTGCTGGGAGGAAGAGGGGAAAAAATGGGAAGGAAAAGAAAAGAATCGCTGGATTGTTATTGTCTAGAAAACAGGCCACCTTAAAAAACCTGTTGTAGAAATACAGAGAGTCCTTTAAGTGTGAAATATCATTTCATTGTAAATAGTCAAAAAAGAGTCGGTAATCCAACTTCCGGAAACTGTTCTGAATTATTTCAGCAGACTCTTTTAAAAGAGGATTAGCAGGGCTTTAGGGGCAAAATCCTTCTGTTTTATTCAATCTCTGATTTTATGTTATAATTACTAGATGTAAAGACTCGCGAATTAGTATGCAGGCGTCGTTCAGACATTATGCAGGTGCTATTCTAATCATTCAGCTTTTTAATTAAGGAACGAGGTAAGAAAACAGAATCATAAAAACACTTTTGTGAGAGCTGAGAAAATCGTGAGCGACTGCATGAATAAAGCCTTTATACCTTATCCTGACAGGTCAGACACCAATTGCCTGACTTACGACCTTTTCTTGCTGAAACAATGGTTAACAGCTTTCTCACCTTGTTCCCATTATAGCCTTTATTCTTTCAAAGAATTTATGGAAATGGCCCTAAAATGCTTACACTAAATAGGGAGATGCAAAAAGGTATTGCAATTTTAATTGGTGCGTGTCCCGTACAAAGATACTTTAATTCGGGTCGTTCGGGAGCTGAGGCACTCGGCTCGGCACGAGGATTTGAGTAGATCGAAACGGTTTGAAGCATAAAATTCTCCTTCAGGAGAGGAGGGGACGCAAACAAACAAAAAAGCCACCCAAAGTTGCCGGAATGCCCGGACAGCCGCCGCGCCCGGGACGGCGCCGGTCCCCCTTTGTTCAGCGCATCAGAAGGCATGGTGTTCCTTGGTCCTGCGATGCAAACTTAAAGCCTTTGTGGGGCTTTGTTATTATTATTTAATTTCTTTCCCTTGCCTTCCTCCTCTCCCCTCCTCTCCACCCTCCCCTCGCCTGGCACGACTGCATCACGTGTATTAACATATGAATGAAACAACCAGAGCCAATGCACTTAAGGTAATACCTATGCTCCGTTCTCGCCTGATTATCTTTTTATAGAAAGTTACATTAACTAATGACATTTACATAAATATGAATAATTAGTAAGGTAAGTAATTCTGCTGCGACGGGGGAAGGCGGAGTAGGGAAGAGCCTGGGACCTGAACCCAATTTTCGTCTCCGTAGACCTGGACACTGCTTCACCCTGGCACTGGTCAGGAGGCATGGAGTCCTCTGCGGGGAGGAGGAGAACTGTCACGTTTATATTGTTCTCTCTTTGCCCCCCCTCTTTTTTTTTTTTTTCCCCCAATGCGAAACTTTTCTCTTGTGCCCCTCTTTTATGTCCCCTCCAGACCTCCAGTTCTGAGCAGAGTTCAGTGGCTGTAAATGATAGGTTCCCAAAAGCATCAATCCGCGCTCCTCTAGTACTTGGCCGAGAACAATGCAAGTATTAGGATATCAGCAGCACTCGAAATGATCACGCGTTAAATTATTTTGCTTTCACGGATGAGGGGGCTTTTTTCCAATGTAAATCAAGCGCTTTAGTTATTAAGTCTGAACACTAATCTCCAACAACCTTTACATAATGTGGCAGAATGTGCCACACCACTTCGCACCTGCACTCTGAATAGAGCCGCCTTTTCAATGTAAGACACGCTTGTTGCCCCTGGGCTCCAAAGGAGTTGTGTGAATAAGTCAAGCTTTTTGAATACCCCTACTCGCTTTCTCTTCCTCCTTTGATCACAGAAAATGTCTTCTAATTTGTCCTTTTTCATTGTAACAACGTTTTCAAGTCTCTTTTTATTTTCCAAACCACATATTCATAAAGAACATAAATCGCCCCAGAAAACAAAAGTTCTCTCCTCGCCAACTGGCCGAGTAGCCTATGACCACTTTGTTATTCACAAGGAGAAGGAGAAAACAAAGTTCTCGCAAAGACTGTTGCTTCTCGAGTTTGTCTTAAACAAACGTTTAACTTTTGGATAGGACGCGGGGGGAGAAACATGTTTGTTTCCTTCAAAAATAAGGGCAGGTCCATTTGCCTTGGGGATCTGCTTGCTTCTCTCTCCAGGCTGGTGGGCAGCTGCGTTTCAACCTTCTACCGGCGATAAATGGCGAGGAGGAGGGCAGAAGGGACCGGTATCCCTCTTTGACCACTGGAGTGACTGAAGCCTCCGCCAGCTTCCTGAGCCCACCAGACAGCTCAGGGCGAAGCCAGCTGTAGCGAGGGGGTTTGCACGCATTAATTCTTAGCTGAGCTGCCCACTTTAACGACTTTGGAGGATAATGAACTCTAATTTATAAAGCCGAAAAATATGTCAAAGTTAATAGAGAGCGGAACCGCTGGAAAAAAAACAACAACAACAACAAAACAACAACAACAACAAAAAAAGCGCCCTGGGCTCCTTTCTCCCCCACCTCGCCATCTCCCCGACACTGTTTTTCCGCCGAGGAGTGGGGCAGAGGGTGCCCCGGCAGCGAGAGCGCGGTGCCCGGCCCGGTGGCTCCAGGCTGCGCTGCCCGCTCCGCAGCGCCACATCAGCTGCGGGAGCAGAGGCGAGAGCCCAGCAGGAATTCCACCCCCTGCTTCCACCTCAGCTCTTTCTCAGACATCTCCGAGGTGCTTTGCCCGAGTGTCTGCTAAGGAGCAGTAGGTTAATGGTGTTTCAGTGAAGTTGTTCTCTCTGCAGGCTAAGCCCAACCTAGGAGTTTCTCACTCCTCCTTCTCACAGACTGGTTTCCGGACGACTCTTTAACATCCCTATTCATTAGCACGTTAATCAAGGCTGTAATCCCAGCGAAGAGGTGCCTGTGCATTCCTGCTGCAGCTAAAGCCGCCTCTCGAGCGTGCACCTATGTGCAGCGCTGCGCAGCGCCCGCTCCCCCCTCCGACGGGTGCCTCCACCGAGAGGCTGTTTCCTTACATTACCGTAGGCTCCGGGTAAGAAAACTAACAAACCCTTCTAATACAGTTTAAAACACTTTGATGTCTTGCCAAGAAACACACTTCCTTCAAGAGACAAGTCAACATTTGTTTTTCACATTAAATGGCATTTAGTTGCCACTGAAAAAAATGATGCTGAAGGACCACTTTTTAATTCGATGTATAACAACCGCGGGGGTCTAAGAGAAAATAACGGCGAAAGCTATAGACACAAATAACTAAATTACCAAAACGTTAGTATATCTCCTAGGTTCATTAATATGTAACAGACTCCCCAGTTAATCTCCAAAAGCCAGTGTTCCCCCTCTAAAATAGCACTCTGGGACGAATTGTACAGGAGATCAATCACTGCTAATGCAGTAAGGTTTACTGCAAGGGGGAAAAAAGCTATTTACACCTTCAAATAGAAGCTTTTGAGATTTAAGAGTAAGGGTCATACATCACCAAGAATAAATGATTATGAATTGGTAAACGCGCCCTCCAGCCATTAGCTATGCGACGCGATTTATCATTTCTGGGTGTTTTTCTTTTTAAAATCATCTGTCTGTTTGAAAAGAAAAGCATGACGGAGAAAAAAAACACCGCGGGAAAGTTTGTTTTTGCATATACTATAAGTCATCAAAACATGGCTATTCAGAAATAAACGGGGTCACTTATGAACTGCTTAACGAGAGACAATAAAGCCCTTTCATTGTACGCTTTTATGACTCAGGGATCGGTGGGCTTCTCCCAACCCAGCCTCCGGCCGTCTCTGCCTTTTTTCCTCCTTTCGTTGTAAGTTACAAACCCGCGAGTGATGTAAGAAATCATTTATGCCCTTAAAAAAAAACCTAAAAAACAAAAAACAAAAAGAAAAAAAGAAAAAAGGTTGCCAGTGTCTTTCCGTCGCCTGGCATATACTGAACTCAAACTGCAGGAGACATTTTGCCAGTTTTGAACAATTGCCAGTCTTTATCCAAGATGGTCAGGAACAGCCGTGTGACGGGGACTGGACGGAGAGGACCTGTCCTAGGTCTGAGATGGCGGGACAAGGTAGTTCTAGTTCCTTGTCTCCATCAGAGGGAAAAAAAAAAAAGGGGGAGATGAGGGCTAGTTTGGGTGGAAAAACTTGCAGCCCAGGTCCGTGGAAGCCAGCTCAGCCCGTCTGGCGATATCTAGATACTCTTGTGTGTGTATAGTTGACTTTTCATTTTTCTTAAACTATTATCATGAAAACTGTTTCGCAACGCCAAGTAAACTTTTTTCCACTTAGACTCTCAGGGCGGTGGGAATGTTGTTCATCAAAAGAAACAATTTGTAATAAAACACATACTTCAGAGATGGGAAAAGAATGACTGCGTGCTGCCGAAGGGCGGGGAGAGGAGAGCTGGCGGTCCCCCGCCCTGGCTGCTGGGGGGCCGGGGTAGCCATTTCCAAGACCCCGAGCTCAGGGCAGGCACCGGGATCTGCCGTCGGGGGACACAGCCAGGACGGCCGATGGAGAGGGGGAACGTAATAAACGAGGTTCTGGGGAGGAAGTCACCTGCCATCTCCTCGAAACCTCTGACTCCATAAACAGCTAAGCACCAGCCCAGCTGCGAGGTGCAGACTGTGCACAGGGAGGAAGGACGTCGAGGGCCACCTCTCTGGAACAGTCTCTGGACGTGGCCCTCAGAAACATCGGGCAGACCCTGCAGGCCTCTTACAGAGGTGTATTCGGACCTCCGCTCGGGAGGGCCTCCGGGGAAAATAGAGAGTTCCCTAAACTCTTACATCCCGCTGCCCCGATACGTCGGGCTTCAATTGTGACAAGTGCCTGATTTCTTAGGGTAAGAGATTTAATATATCTGGTGAAAGGGGCTGTGGCAGTGAGGCTCACAGCAGGTAAGCAGCTCTGCTAGGAGGCTTTTTAGTCCCACTTCTGACACTCCTAACATATTTGCAAGATCTGGGAATAAACAGACTTGGTTTTAGTCTTGAGGACGAGCCGAGATTTCTGGTTTGTTTTACAAGCTCGTTACAGGCGCATTTGGCCAACGGGCACTGTTTTATGTAAAGACAAAGACACTGAGACCATTCTGGGAAATGCGGGGTTTTTAGAAAACTCTACTTCGTGGCTTATTGTCTACTGGGTGGCTTTGGGAATAAAAATTCTCAAACACAAAACCCAAACTCAGGGCAGTTGCACGCGATGGGTTGCTGACCCTCCAAGTGCAAATACCTTGAAGACATTTATCGGGGGATGCTGTCCCCTGTCATGTCCTGATGCCCACGGTAAGCAGCGAAGCGCTCCCGTGCCAGCCGCGGAGAGCCGGAGGCTCGGGAGGAGGTGGCAGGATCCCATCCGGGCGGCCACCCTGTGCCCCTCGCCCACCAAAACAGTGGCCACCTCTCTGTGGACTTCACTGGGACATGAGCAGGTGTGCGCTGTGCAGAGAACGGGGGGACTGTGGAAACCTTCCCCGGGTGCAGCCGGCGGGATGCGGAGAGGGCGGGCAGCGGGCGGCACTGCCCGGGCCTGCCCGCACCCCCGGCCCCGTGCAGCCTCCTCTGCCCACGCCGAACAGCGCCTGCTGCCCCCCTCTCTCTCTCAGAAGAGGAGAGATAATAAACTCGCAATTCGCCTTTGTCACAGGAGAGCAAAGGCAGGCCGTTCCCTGCCTCCCCGGGGTCCCCACTGGAACGTCCACTCCTTGGTCCACCAAAGGGGACTGGGAGGCAAGACCTTTTGCTCAGAAATCCTCTCTCCTTTTAAAAGCCTGTCTCTCAGAGAGGAAGGGAAAAAATAATAGTCTGATATGATCTAGTTCTTTGGAACAGATGAAATTGTTTCCTTGAATATCTAATGTTGCAATTGCAGTTCGAAGTACACCCATTTCCTCTTTATTACATCATTCTGCATTTTATTTCTATGATTTTATGTTTTACTGCTTCTCCTGCAAAAGTCTATATTTTCAGCGTTATAGAAAGTCTCTGAAGAACCATAAGATTATTATTTATCTGACTTTCTGTGTCTCTGAGTGCTGTATACATTATATAATTGCCTTAAAATGTTTTCATAAATTACATTCAGAAATGTGTCATAGTAAATTACCTTTGTAATAAAATGTAAAAAATGCAAATGGCTGTTGTCTTTATTACGTTTTAAACCATTGGTTTATCTGCACTATTTCACTTGTCAGTTGCACAATATGTTGTATAAAGGGAAAGCACAGTTTGATAACAGATAGATGGAACCTCGTGTGTAATCTAGCAGGCACGTACAGTTTGGGTCATTTCCTTATCTCCCGCAGAAAAGACATTATCCCCCTCATATTTACATACTTTTCAATATTTGTCAAACAATCATAAATTATAAATTAATGAAATGTTCGACAGTCTTCAGAGATCAGGCTAATGAAGACATTTACCTTTTTGGTGATTTGGATTCTCATCTTTGTAAGTTTAATGACATTTAGACTCTCACGGTTTATTAGGCTTTATTAGATTTGTCCTTCACTCCTGCTGTCATTCAGATGTCTCTGCATAAACATCACCTGCTTCAGGTACAAGAACAAATCGTCTTCTTCCCCCGGAACAGCAGCGACCCCACGCCTGGGCGCGGAGCAGGGGGCCGTGGCCGGCACAGGCCGCGGGCTGCTGTCCTCGGCCGGCATCCCGGGCTGCTCGCTACCCCGGCCGGGCTGGCAGCCCGCTCTCCGGCCAGCCCCGGCGGCCGGGAGTTGCTAAAAGCCCTCCCAAGCCGAGGAACCCATCTGCCTTTGGTTACGCCGGAGCCCGAGCCCAGCCCGCAGACAGGCTCACCCGGCCCGGCCCCTCGAGGCCACCCCCGTCGGGCTCCCGAGCGACGGCCGAGCGTGCCAGGGTCATGTGCCAGCTCTCAGCGCCTTGTTTGTTCTTCTCTAGTGTTCGTGACGGGCTGCGCCTGCTGCCGCAGAGCCCCGGGCCGGCGCCGGTGCCCGGCCGGGAGGGCAGCCCGGCCCCGCTCGGCGTCGAGCAGGGAGCTCGCTCTCATGGTTGCTACCTGCCTCCCCAACGCCATTAGAAAATTAAGAAATTAAGTTGCGCCCAGAAGGGTCGGCGCCCGTCCTCCTCCACGTTTGCCCGCAGAGGCACACGCTAAATCCCACCGGCCAGACCCTGGCGCCATCTTCCCGGGAACAAAGACCCGAGGCTCCCCAGGCTCGCCGCCGCCCTGTAATTGAGTTTCCTAATTTCATTACTTCGCTGGCAAATGTCAGGAGCATGTGTTGGGGCACGCTACCCCCGCCTCTCCTCACGCCCCCTTCCCCGGGGACCCGCCGAGTGCCTCGACGGCCGGCCCGGCCCCGGGAGCGGGCAGCGAAGTTGGGCGCTGCCTCACAACCACCGCGCTCCATCAGAGGTCGGGTGTAAACCTCGCGCCACGAACCTCGAACATTATTTGCAGAGGCTTCCAAATATTTCCAAACAACGCTTTTTAAAAACACAATGGAGAGTTATTAAAGCGCTTGTTGGTAAAGTGAGCATGTGTTCTGCAATCATCAAAAATTGATATGTACCACCAGTAAAGTAATTATGCACCGTCCTGAGGATACGAGAACAGTACATTGTTAATCCACTTGCACACCCGTTGACTTGCAGCATCAGGCTGCAAATAGCTTAATTAAGTCATACACGTGGAATATAACCATATTGTTACATTGCATTATGCACACTATATCTCAATTTATTGGGACAATTAATGCCAGTGATAGACCTCGGGCGAAAAATATTAACCACAAAGCACTAAAGTTGCATTCTGGTGACATTTGCAGTACGGGAAGTAAACACTGAAAGAAGGCACAGCCTTCGAGAACTGCGAGGACTGCAGGGGACTGCTCTGCTCCCAAGCCCGTCCTTAGCAGGCACTGGGCAAACAGAGGGAACGACCTCCACGTTTCTCCACTCCTTGTCTGAATCCTGGCTTGAGAAAACTCTCGCAAGATCAAAACCGAAAAAAACCCCTTATTCTTCTTTACTTCAGAGAAGTTTGGGTTGGTTGGGAGTTCCAGGATTGGTCCTCAGAAGGTGTGAAGTCCAGAGCAAGGGGCCTCAAAGTCAGAGCGACTTTCCTCGCAGAGCCAGAGGAGCGGTAACATAGCGGGGCAGAGATTGAACACCAGCGTTACACGGGCAGCCTGCAGCTGGGAGGACACACCAGCCCGTCTAATATCTTGCACACCGTAAACACGACCACATGTCCGTATTTCCTACAGGGAAGCGGCGAGGCTGCGTCCCGGGACGCGACTCCGGGCTGGCTCCCGGCCCACGGTGCCCGGAGCGCGGCAGAGCCGACCCAGTGGGCCCGGATCCCGATGGAGTCGGGTCACAACGTGCCAGCAGCGTCCGGTCAGTCAGTGGCCGGAATGGGGAAGCCCAGCTGGTGACCAAGGTGGGGACGGCCAGCCCAGTCGGCAGTGCTCAGGCTCCCACCCGGGAGAACCTGCCCCTCACCCGCTCCAAACTGCGGGGCTCCCTCGCCTCGTCGTCCCTCGAGGGACCCGGGGGGTGAAGGTAACGCCAGCAGCGCTCACAGCATCCGGCATCCCCGGGGGTTCTCCAGGCGCTCTGTTCAGGCTTCACAGCCGGGGCTGAGCGGCGCTGGGGGAGGCGGTGGGACCTGTCCCACACAGAGGGAAACGCTGGGGTGGGGAAGAGCCAAGTGGGCAGCCCCGAGGGGCAGCGAGGTACTTGGTCCAGATAATTTCTGTAAGTAGGGGCAGGGACCCTTCTAGAAGCATGAGACTGGGTCGTACCCCTTTATCCTCTGATTTACCCCCTTTTCCGTTCAGAATCGATATTATTTTATGGGCAACAAAATATTCCTAAATCAAAACCAAAACTTCTATGGTGGATGGATTTAACTGCTTCCCCCAAATTTTCTAAAAGCCCCTCGATGGTGCACTGTCATTCCCAGCGGGATGGGGATGCCATTCCCCTCTTCAAATTTCTCCAGCCTGCGTTCTTTGGGGATGCAAAGGGCCATTTCCAGCCTCTCGACGTCTTTGATTTAACGGATTTCTCAAGCATTTTTTGGGAAAAGGCGTCCAGAAAGTCATCGGGATTCCTCCAGACGTCTCTCTTGCCCACGTCGAGGTGACCCGTTAAGCGCAGCCACAGGTGGAGGCAGGAACACGAGTTAGATCCATGCGCCGGGCAGCGGCGGGGGCCGCCGAAGGTCAGGGGTTGTTAGGTGGGACACAGGTGTCCGCCCACACCCCGGTGCCCAGGGCTCCTCAGCTCCCCACACACATGACTGGGGGAGCTGCTTTTCCCAAAGTTTTTCCTGCCAGCATCTTTCCACTCTTATTTCAGCTCTTCTTGTAAGCCACTGCGCCAGCGGGGAAACGACTGCAAACTGGTTTGTGCTCCTGACCACTGTCGTGACTGGTGCCGTGTTCACCCCTGCAGTGCCTGTCGGGGAGGTCGTTAGGTGTTAGGAAACCGCACAGTAAATTTGCTCTTTGAAAGGGGACACTGTCCAGTGCGCGCCTCGCCCACTCAGACGCGCAAAACCGCTCTTTCCTCCACTCCGTAGCTGACTTTCAGCAGAGCTATTCTCTATTTCTCTTAATCGTTTACAAATTAAGCCAAATATCAAGAGCTCAAATCCCCACTGTCCTGGGGAAACAGCTGGTTCTCGGGGATAACCCTCGGCTCCCGGGCACTGCCCGCAGCGTTCCTCGCCCGCAGACCGGACCACAGGCAGGACCTTGGGTCCCCCTGGGTGGCAGGCGGCACCTGCCGCCTCCAGGCGTGGGCTCGGCGGCTCCGCCGTGGCGGGGGCAGCCGTCCCTCGGGGGCCGCGCTGCCTGTGCGAGTGCCGGGGCTCCGCGGCCGTCGGGGCACAGGGCGCTGCGGGCACCGGGGTTCTCCGGCCCCGGCCTGTCCGCCCGCCGTCCGCACGGCCCGGCCGGGTCCGGGGCTCCGGGTCGCGGCCCCGCGGGCAGGGACAGAGGTGAAGGGGGCAGCTCGGCTTTAGGTACTTGTGGAGGCTGCAGCCCCCGTCCCACGGGGAGGCGAGGACCCTTGCTCTGCAGGATGGGAGAATTGTGGAAGAAGGGGCAAGAGGCAAGAGGAACGCGGGCAGGACGGGCAGGGCTGGCAGGGAGTTTTCAGTCCGCACTGCCTCTGGAGATTATTGTCACCTCTGCACAGTCAGAACTATATCCTTCGGTCCAGCGGCACCAGGAACTCTGTCCTGTTGCTTAAGCAGGTGGGCACAGCCTCAGACTCAGGCTAAGGCGCCGCATCTCTGCTCTCGCTTACAGCCAGGACAACTTTCTGGAAGCCAATGGCAGTCTCCGAGTGCCACTGAGATAATAAGAATTGCAAAGCTTCTTCCGACAGCGTAGATTGAAGTTTGCTAGTGTTTTAGGGCTGTTTATGGGTGTTTCCTAACAATAAACCAAGCCCACACTGAATTCAACCCCTTGCCCCACACAATCGCTAGCCTGTGGTATTTATTTTTGTTATAATTATTAATATGAGTTATTATTTATATCTATTTATTAGTCAGAAGAAGGACAGGAGCTGATCCAAAGCACAGCCTTCAGCTCCAATTCCTGAAGTCCCTTAGACTTGTCCTTTCTGATTATGGCCGGGAAGCCCTCCCTGGAGATGAGACATGAGATGCTGGTAAATTAGAAAGTAACACCTTGCTCAGGGGCTATGAATGCCGTGTCTTTTAAAGAACTAATAAAATATAAAAAAGGTTTAAAAAAAAGAAAAAAAAAGAGAGAAAAATCCTGAGTTGAGGAAGAAAGAAAAACGGTTCGTGACGTATGAATTGCAAAAGTTTTCTTTTGTTTATTTATTTGTTTAGAAACTTTTAGGGGGGGGGGCGAAGTGGGACAAAGCATAATAAACATAACAAGAAGCTGAAAGTTTGGAGGACTGTAACTTCGGTGGGTTGGTTTAAAGCGGGCAGACTCTGTCTACCTTTGGCCATCTGGCTGATTTAAGCTTTTGCCCCCATGCTGTATGATTTTAGCTTAAAATCTCTTCCGTTGCAGTGCCGCTTTTATTGAATTCATCAAAAGCAAACTTTCCCCGAGGTTTTTTTTTTTTTTTTTTTTTTTTTAAGAAGGGCTAAAATAATAAGTCGACCACTGTGACATTCTCTGGGCTTAGGCCATTTTTCATAACGCAGCTGATACGCTTTTGTGCAGCTAAGGCGACAGAACAGATGAATAACGAGAAAAGTCTCTCGAAAACTAAAGCTTCCAGCTTTTCCCATCTTTAAAAAGTTAAGTAAAATAAGAGGTGCATGTAAAAAAACCCCTTCCAAATCCAAAACCCAAATCCCATCACGCCAAAGATCAGGGCAATACTTTTATACCTCTGAATGGTAATGATGCCTTTTAAACAACTTACTGCACACACACACACACACACGCACACGCACACACACACACGCACACACACATTCGCACAAAACTTTAAAGCTTGTGAAACTGCCCAGGTGGTGTTTATAGGACCGTAGCCAGTGAGTTGTAAAGAAATCCGAGACAGTTGAAGATTAAACTATTTAGAAATACATGACAAAAGATTTTTTTTTCCCCTTAAATTTATTCGTGTTTCACTGTATCCACCGTGTTTAATGCAGGGCTTAAAGGGTCAAGTTGTCCGCAGCACTAAAGAAGAGTCCCACAAATTGTGATGGTTTGGCAGGCGGGGGTAAGTTTATTATTATTATTTTTAATGCGTTTTCTCATGAGTGTATGTTTGTGTTTAAAGTTTGCATTGCAAAGAAAATATGCCCTCGTGATTTTAATGTCATTTTAGCCATAAACCAGTTTTGCGCTCGGAATCACGTCTTTAATGTTGTTGATGTTCTTCCTGGAGTTTTGTCAAAATAAGAAAAAATCTTCCTGCTTCTCCCAGCAGCAGAGCCAGGCAGACCCGGACCCCACGGTGCGGGTCTGGGAGGAGAGTGCCTCTCTGCCACAAGGCAACAAGTAAGAATTTCATGAGCTTTAGCGTGGGTTCAAAATAATCGTTTTTATTTGGCTGTTTGTTAGAGTTTTCTTTTCTGGTTGATTTCCTTTTCCCCCCACTGTCATGTTATTTGTTTGTTTGTTTATTTATTTTGCACGTGCATCCCCCAGACCTGAGTGCCTTAAGACCACAACTGTGAACTCCCTGTTTATTATGAAAAGTACTGTACGTACAGCCTGGGTGGAAGCACAGCCATTGGTTCAAATAAAATTACTATTGATTCAAAGTGCGAGCCCTCCAGGCTGAACAGAGAAGGAAGGAATGGGTCATCATTTTTTTTTCTTTTTTTCTTTTTTTTTTCCCTTAAAAGAGAGAGAGTGAGAGAGAGAGAGAGACAGCGAGAGACACTTCTAAGCTGTGAGTGTGACAACCACCACACAGTCCTTTGATTCTTCTCTATTTTTTTTTTTTTTTTTGATAAATAGCTGGAAAAAAATCCTATGAGAAATAATAAGGTTTGCTTGGGAAAATCGGCAGGTAGATCACCTTCAGAAATAAATTCCAGCCTTTCCTATTCAAAACATGGATTTTTTTTTTAATTGCGACTACGTGGGGAGGAATAAGGATTATAAAGTAACTCGTTTCTCCTCCCCCTCCTCCCCACGCACTTTCAATGAGGAGCCAAACTACACTTCCCTGCCACCGGTCTCTGCTCGCCCAGTTTCTCCGGAGTTGCTCAGTGCACCGAGCCGGCCGGCGATGGACAGTCCATCTTCGTTTGTCCGGGGAATGGGAGGGGAGAGGAAGCAAATACCAGGAAAGAAATAAATAGCAAGGAAAAGAGAAAAGAAAAATAAAAAAGGATAATAATAAAAAAAAAGGAGGTGAGGTCAGACCAGTAAAAAAACCACCAGCTTATTGGAAGGCACTTGTTAGCAACGGGAGGAGATGGTGCAGTAGCTGCACCCCGGGCACCCTCCGAGCTTCCAACCCTTCCACCCGGGAGCTGTCTGGAAACGATCACAGCCGGCTCACAGCTAATAATGCCCTTCGCAGAGGTTTGGTCTGCGGTGCTCGAAGAAAATGCAACTTTTGCCCCATTGGTTAGCTAGGTGAATTAGCACACACTGCAACTGAACAGTACTTGACCTTTGCCTTTATGTTTGCTCAAATGTTTGCCTAAAACACAATCACCCTTGACAAGAGAGCATGCTACCGTGTGACACTGCCTATTCAATAGATAGATGTTCCCTGCCACACACAACCCAGTTCAGCATTTTAAATAGCTTAGGTATTTGTAAAAGCCGTATAAATTAATGTCTGATGATTGCTAGTTGCTGGTTAAAGAGCCGACTATTTGACACATAAAATAAGAGTCGGCTTAAAGAAGCCCAAATCAGACCAAACCAGAGGATCGGCTGTACAGGGATATAAGGTCAGAAAAGCGAACTTGTGGCCAGGGGGATCAACAGTTTCTTTATCTGCCCAGTTCACAGCGTGGCTTTGTCGAGCTGCACTAGAAGCCGGGGTTTGGACCGGCTATGGCAAACGTATCATGGCACACATCCTCTCAGCCCAGGCACTGCCCCGACACCGCTGATGGCACAGATGTGAGGGCAGAGGTGCAACCGCGCACCTGAGAAATTCATAGATGACACAGGAGAAAGGCAGATTACCCTGATGTAAATCTGACCTAACCTCCTTCTCATAAGCCTCTTTGGCTGAAATTGGTCGAAGATCACAAAACTTTAGGGGAACCAACAAAAGTTGCCATTTGGCGGGAGCGTTTTTTTGCGTGAATTTGTTCGCTGAAGCCTGGAGTCCAAGGCATCGCCCTGAAGCCTGCTCGGAAGGCACGGCGGAGCCGGTTGCCGGGCTGGAGCCGGGCGGCTCTGGGTGGCTGCCGGGCGGGCAGGGAGGTGGCCGGGACACCGCGCTCCGCGTCAGAGGCGGCAGAGGACGGGACGGGACGGGACGGGACGGGACGGGACGGGACGGGACGGGAAGGGCGGCGGAGAAGGCATGGAGCAGAAAACAGTCACCGTTCATAAACACAATCACCCTTCATATTTAAGAGGCAGAGCATCATTCATTAATAGAATGACACCTGATGTGCGGCTTTTGTTTCAAAGGATACTTTATTATTTGGAAACGTGATAAAGAGATTCTCTGAAACAGAAAATTTATACCAAATGCAGTTTCTGATGTAAGCGGATACCTGCACATCTTGCTAGTACTTCCAGTCGGTAAAATACTGCACAGCCCAACAGGAAAAGTACAAATGATATTGCAAACAGTTGCTCTGCTTTGATTTACCTTTACTGTCTTCATCTGGAGACTTTTTTTTTTATGAACAATTTTTTACTGTCTTTCAATTTTGGGAAACAGTACTTCCCCTCCTTCTCTCTCTGTGTGTTTTATTTTCACGTCACGATTTAGTCAGGACCATTTAGAAAAAATTGATTCATGTTTATACAAACATCTTTCTTCAGATCGTACGTTAACTTGGCATTAAACCCAAACAGATAGGCTTAAACCAGCAACCTAGCTTAGCCAAAACAGTTGTTGCAGAAGCAGGATTGAATGGCACCGAGTGTGACATTTAGCTATTACTCGTTGCCAGTTAGACAAAGAATGTTTTTCTATAAATCATTGGAGATTTTTGAATCTACAATTATATTATCTCGTTTACAACTACGTGGAAAACGATGTTTAGAAAAACAGCAGTCGGGCTTCACAATTAAGATACTTGCAATTAAAAAGGAATCCAAATGTAATTTCTTTGGAGGCTGTTTGCTCCCCGATGAGTGTATTTCCCATGCCGCGGACACGCGTGGGGGGCGTGCCCGGCCCTGCGCCCCCCGCGCTCCCCGGGTCGCTCCGCAGCCGAGCTGACGGCAAAGGTCAGCGCCTGCCGAGCGCCGCCCCCCCGCCGCCCCGGGGGTGCGCAGCCCCTCTCGGCTCTCCTCGGTCTGCCTCCTGACGGAGCCAAACCTGACCTGGTGGAAACAACCTTCCCCACAGGCTGAAATGATACCTCGGATTATTTGCCTCTGTGTGGCTGGGTTTTTGATGTGGACACATGTTTACTTAGGCTTGTAAATCACGAGTGACCTAGAATAACGTAGCACGTACCCCTAGAGGCAAAACAACCGAAGTGAACTTTCGGGCCAGATGATATTCAAAGCGAAGTTGTGCGGAGGCAGCCGGGGTTCGTTTCTGCCAGGGAGAACAGGGAGCAGAGCCGCGGGGACGGGCGGTGCGGGGCTTCCCCCACGCACAGCCGCACATGCCAGGCACCGCCTCGGCTCGTGGCCAGGGAACTCGTTGGAAAACTTCACCTGAAAGAAACGGGGATTGAGGAAGCACTCGAATGCAATGGGCGTCGACGCAGGGAGAGTTTTTAGAGGGTTTAGGAGTGTTTTTGATTTTGCTGGGATTTAGAGTCCTTTGGAAAGAGAAATCATCGGTTAAAGGACAGGCAGATTATTCTGAGCAGGCGCTGTCAATAATGATTTCAAAACAAAACCACTCTTTAAAAAGGGAACAGTCTCTATATCAGAATTAAATGCTTATATTCCCTTAGCTATAGAAAAGCAAGTGTGTCTATTTTTTTCCTAGTGTCGAGAAAAAATAATTTCAAATGTTATAATCTCTATTTTAAATCAGGGCTTGATGTGTTCCCGAAGCGGTTGTTGTTTTCGGCTAGTTTTGGTCGGACGTTCTTTTGTATTTATTAGCCTTTTCTCTAGGCACCTCGAGAAAAGTTTGCGTGTGCGTACTTTTTTTTTTTTTTTTTTTTTTCCAGCAGTCCAATTCTAGTCAGAAATTCTGCTCCTTTTGCGCAGTATTTTGCGCTACAGTAAAGTTCTCTTCCAGAGCAGAGGAAACAGTGCAGCGTCATCGCCTGTTTCAGGAATACCCACATGGCTTGCTTTGCCTTTATATCTTTAATTTCTGAAGGATGAGTTTGACTGGCAGGAATATCAGGGAAGCGTCTCTCTTCTTCTTTGCTATGCTGTGCAGGTATCTGTAATTAGAATAAGACACCCAGCACAATGAGCAGCTATTGTATGAGAGTTTGAAGCGCGACAGTTCTTCTTCTGGTTCAGAATCGCTGCCTACAGTTATTCTCCGATTTCCGATGCCTATTATGTATACAATCGAGCCTATAATTACCTGCTGATTTCTTTGTAGTTGTTAAAGAGAGTTTGCAGTGCTCGGGCAATATCGTCCAGTCGGTATGTCTCCAGAAGCTGTCATGAAAGCTTGACTATACTCTGTACAGTCTGCAAGTAATCAATGAAATTTACGATCTCGACCCCCCTCTCCACACACATTTCCTGTCCAAAGAAGAAAAATTGAGATATGAAGGTGTCTGGGTCTCCTTCCCAGCACCCCTCACGGGGCGGCTTTGGCAGGAAAATGAGCGGCAGGCTCTGTAGTTTCACACGGCATGGAGAGCTGGGTGGGAGTTTCCCGCGGGACAGACCCCGGCGAGCGGCGGGGCTGGGCAGAGCCCAGAGCCGGGCGGCGGGGCCGGGGCGCTCCGAGGGGCTCTCCCGGCCCCGCTGTCGGCGGGACCCCGGCCGCGGCTGCCGGGGGTCCCCGCTGTGCGTGTGCCGGTGGCGAGGCGAGGGGGCAGCTGCGGAGGGAGGCTGGAGACGCGCACGGCAGCCCTTCCCTCTCCCCACCGGGCTGCGCGGCTCTGCCGGCTGCGGAGGGCGATGCCTTCGGCCCCGGCCCAATCCCCCGGTGCCATCCACTGCGCTGAAGTCAGCGCGGAGACACCGCCTCCCCGAGCCCTCGTCTCTCCTCGGGGCCGTGAGTGGCTCTCCGTGGATCCCAGCTCCACGGTCAGGCTGCTGCTTCCCCAAGCCACCTCCCTGTATTCCCCTCCGCCCGCGACTTCCAGGGCCGCTGCAGCCCGGAGGGACCCGGGGCTTCCCGCGGAGATGGTGTCACCCATCTCGGGGAGGGTGCACCGCCACCGTCCCCCCGCAAAGCTGTCCCAAGAGTGCCTGTGTGTTTGAGGGGCAGAGCGAGATGCTCCAGGCATCTCGTTGCTTTCCTGAACACCGGCTTTTTTCCAAACTGTGTTATTTAAGCAACATTTAGGGTGTGCGCATAATTGTACGGTTAAGACGTGGCTGATGCACCTCACCTCAGAAGGTCTGATCAGGGTGGCAGTCCCCCGCCCTAGAAGATGGGGGAAAAGGGAAAAGAGGGGGACCTGAAGTTTGACTAAAGAGCTTTTTTTTTTATTTTATTTTATTTTTAAAAAGAAAACAAGAAAAAAAAAAAAGAGATGAAGGAGAAAGACACTTGCTGGCTGACACAATGGTGAATCCGCCCTGACCCAATAATTAATCTTGAGAGGAGAATGTGACCAGATAGGGTGGGAAGTGATTCCCTAGGGTGAGTGTGTGGGACAGGAGGAGGAGGGAAGGGGAATTGATCTTGAGCCCCAGGCCTGCCACATCTTCTTCCAGTGGTTATCTTTCAGAGAGGTGAAACACAGCCCTCTTCCATCCCTTCTCAGTTAGCCAAGGTACTGCCTGCAAGTGGATGGTGTGGATGTGGATGGAGTGGATGTGGATGGAGTGGATGTGGATGGTGTGGATATGTCCCCAAATCCTCCCATTGCCATGCAAACCCACCACCTCAGTGATCTTTTTATGACAGACTCCTGCGGTTTCTGGGCACTGACTGTGAGGAATGGGAATGCTTCGGAGGGCAAAGGGTCAGCTCTTGGACTCTGAGAGGAGGACTTTTGTCAGCATGACATGGGATCTGGGTTTAAATATCTGATGCAGGTTGTAGGCAATAGCCAGGGTAAAGGTTAGGTGATGCCAGGGAGATGCAGCAGTGGAGACCTGGCACTCTCCATGCATTGGATGGCGCACCCAGAACATTCCAGGTGTGATCTACAGCCAGACTTGAAACTGCCGTGGCTCATTGCTGGGACATACAATGCTCTAACACCCATGTGCCCACCCATGACTCTGTCCTGCTGGAAGAGGTCTGTGTCACCCTGTTTCACATCTGTCTGACATCAATGCTGAAGCCCCAGGAATCCATGCAAATACCAGTCCCTGATTACAGCCATCCAGGAAGGGGTGGGTGTATCTGCCTCTATTTGGAGTCCACAGCAAATGTTTCCCAGCAGTATAAGCCCAGACAAGGGGTCTGATGCCCTTGTCTACATTAATTGACTTCAACTAGGCATTTTGAAGCTCGTGATTTTATTTCAAAAATAACTAAGAAAAGGTAGCTAGAGAGAGAACAAGCTCTCACCAAGGATGTCTGAGTTTCATAATAAACCTTCCTCTAACTTCCACTTTATTCCCAACCTACCATATTCTCCTGCCCAGAAATTGACTCCTTCAGAGTAGGAAACCAGCCTATGGTGGAGTTAATCAGTGAATCGTGCAGGAACACGTTTTAACCATGGCACCAAAGCCAGTGAAATCGATACAGCACAGACCAGTCATTTCTGTTATTTCCTCTGCTGGCATTTTAATGAAAAGGAAGTAGCTGTAATGCAATCCTTTTGGAGAAATCAACATTTCCCGCTGTTCGAAGCAAGGAAAGGAGCTGAGCTGGGTTCAAGTCACGAGGGTTAATTCCAGAAGGGTTACATGCATAGAGTCACATGTGAACTCAACCAGCCACTTGTTCTCCTGGAAAGCACCAGAACTACCCCCAGTTTTTCATCTAAGATTATTTATGGCCTGTCTTACACATGTGACAACGACTGTTGCCACTTATAAACAAAGAAGTCAAATGCACACTGATGTATTTGCATGGACACTCCAGTTCTTTTCCCAGCATTTCAGCATCTCATGACCTCACATGGTCCAGAATTGTCTGATTTTTTAAAAAGGGGTGTTAGTCTCACATCATGACTCTAACATTTACACAAAACCATGACTTGGGAAACATCATATTTTTGTATCATTTGTTGAAATGTAGTGTGATGGGCATGGTTTCATTGTGCACATCAGTTGTTAACATCGGTGTTAATTAGTAGGCTTGGGTGATCTTCTCTGGGCCCTAAGCACGGGTCATTGTCACCCCAGTGGTGTCCTGGGCCCAGCAGGTGGGAAAGCCCCAACCTGTAGGAGAGTCTCAGGGCTGAGGCTGAGGACTGGGGGACACCCAGCTTGGGCAGCACCCGTGCTTATTCCTGGCTGCTTTGGGGAGGAGGAGGGGACAGGGAGGGGGGCCTTTGGCACACGCCATGCCCAGGGTCGTCAGAACTGGAGAGAGCCCAACACACGAATAAACTACCCTCCTTCCCTGCCCCTGAAATTCTCAGGCACAAAAGTAGACCCAAATTATAAAAGCCTGTTCTGTGCATCAGCAACAACAACAACAACAAAAAAGCCCCCTATTCTCCCCTGACTTTGTTCTTTTGATTTTTTATAGATCAAAGGCAGGATAGAGAAAAAAAATTGGCAGGCGAAGATAGACATTGTTCTAGTGACAAGATGAGGGTCCCGAAAGGAGAATGCTTGCTCCATCGGAAGTGGCTGCGTGGCAAAGGGAGAAACCTCACTTTTCAAGCCCCTTTGCGAGGCATTGTCTTTGGGGCTGGCGCTGCTGTCATACAGTAGGGTCCCCATGGCAACGCAACCTGCTGCTGCTGCTGCTGCTGCCCCTCTTCCAGAGTTGAAGGCACTGAAAGGCAGCTGAAGTGACTGGGCTTAAAGAGCAACAGAATAAACAATATTTTGATTCATTGGGAGAAGAGAGAGAGGCTCCCGCCCCCCCACCCCCGCCCCCCGACCCATGAATGCTGGCATTGTCCATGCTTTTCTGAATCTGATTTACCATATCATAACCCCTAGGAAGAAGAAAACATCAATATCCCGAAGGAATGGAGATGTTTCTATGGAAAACCTAGGAATTTTAGTCCATAACAGATCTGGTGTAAAAATCAAAGAGATCAAAGGCGGCGCTCCCAGGAGTATAGATGCGTCTCTGAATTAAAGATGGACGATGCAGACTACAAAGTACTTTTTTTCCACCCTTCTTTATTCAGGCCTCTGTTTCCATTTCAAGGGAGGCGCTGTCCCAACATCATATCTGAGCCCAGACAGTCACCACGAACAATGCTCGCGAAGGGGGAGAAACGCTAAAGAAAGCAAATCATAACAACCATCCGGCCTGGCAGGATTGTTTCCATTACAAACCCGAGTGCAACAATTAATTACGAAATTGAGAGGGGAAAAAAGAAAAAAAAAAACAAGAAGAAGGAAGGAGGGCGAGGCTCAAGCGAAGCGATTAATATAGATGGCAAAGGCTGCGGGGAGCGGTGTTCGGGGCTCTGCGGTTTGTGGGGCAGGTCGGCTGCTCTCCGCCACTCCCTGCATCCCAGCATCCCAGGCCGGCGGATCCCGGCTCTCGGCGCCTCAGCCCGGCTGCCCTGGCCGCAGGGGTCCGGGGCGAGGTGGCGGAGCGGGGCGGCCCCGGCGCTCACGGCTCCCCCTGCGCGGCTCGGGGCTCTGCCCGCGGCGGCCGGGCTGCGCTCGGGACCCGTGGGCAGCTCCCAGGGCGGCTCCGGGTCTTCTTAGCTTGGCACCAGGCCACCGAGTGCCACAAAGAAAGCAAAAACACATTTAGAACGTGACGAGGACGGTCCGACGCTTCATCACGCGCGGCCCGGATTCTCTGGGCCGGCCGGAGCACCGCCGGCGACACGGCTGTGCCCTTGGGGTGCGGGTACTCATGTCCCTGCTCAGCATTGCCTCCTGAAAGGTGAAGTTTTTCCATGCGGACACCCCTGGCCCTTTACCCCGGAGGCCGGGAAGCGTGGCGGGAGAAACGCGTTTTTTAGAGCCCGAGAGGAAGAGTATTGAAGTCAATTAAGTTGTTTGGAAACACATGCAGGAAAAAAAAAAAAAAGCTCTGTGACTACTGTTATGAAGAAAGCCAATTAAAATGGTTTGATAAGCATATGTATTAGCAACAAGTGTAGCACAGAGGTCAGAAACAACACTAAGTAAACAGAGTTGACAGAAGAGTGAATCTTTTGTGGAGGGTGCGCAGCTGTCCGGCCTCCCTTTGTCCGGGAGGAGGCTGGGTGCACGCTCCCTGCCGCCCTCTCCCCAACTCAATGCACAAAAACAGATTGGGATGTTCTGCATGCATAGGCAACATTGCAGCTCCAGTCCTCCCTTTTCTGTTCCTTCTTTAGGAGACAGGGCTCTCCAGACATTTTTTTCCTGACACTAACAAAGCGGGGCTGTAAAACAGTTCAGAATAGAAGGGGAGAAAGAAGAGAAAGGAGTCCCCGAGGGGGAAAAGAGCGCCATGTCACTGGACAAAAGAATAGGAAGTTCAAAATAGAAATAAAACTGAAAGCAAGAATTATCTTGTTAAACAGAGGTGCCTTTTTTTTTTTTTTTTTTTTTTTGTCCAGTCGTCTTTGTGAAAGTTTTTAAAGTATCACGACATGGAACAAGTGTGTAAGTCCTCACACATACTTCAGTCAAAGATTCATGAGCTTCCGCGAGCCTTGATGGCTTATTTATGTGTCAGCAAATTCTGCAGCTTAAATACGTTTGAAAAAACAGATCTGGGGTTAGTTGGAGTCCCGCAGACATGGCTTTAAATGTGCGGGCCGGGCAGGGGATTCCGCCCGGGCCAGAGAAAGGAAATGAAAAGATCAAGAAGCAACGAGCCGGTTTCTTTTTATTCCAAGTCTGGAGAATAAACACAGGCCAGGTTGTTTCTGCTGAGCCCTGCTCACACAGGGACTGAGGTGAACACGTCAGGGTGGTGTCAGGAACACCGTTCAGTGACAGAATACACTTTTCCTGGCAGGGCAGCTGAGGTGCCAGGGCTGAGCTGCCCCGGCCGTGGGAGCCGAGCTGTGTCTCGGGGCTGTCAGCCAGGTGATTTTCTCCCTTGGGTGATCAGATATTTTGGTATGAGAACACATCACTTTCTCCTGCCACTGCCTCCCCAGAAAAGGATGGACGTTTTTAGGGAAATATGTCTCACTTCTTAGCCAAAGCCTCGGCGTCACCACCTTGAACTCATCTTTAGTTCCGCACTTTTCTTTCTTGATTTAATGTCACCGGAGGGGGGGGGGGGGGAATAGTTAGGATAGAAAAAAAATAGTTAGGATAGAAAGGATCCGGGATTGGGGGGGAAGCGATGCCAAGCCGGGATCAGCAACAAAGTCCCAAGGGCACCCACACCACACCTCCCTGACTGCGCTCATCCTCTGTGCCCAATATGGAGCCTTGCACGCCTTTCCCGAGAAACCTTCTCAGGGACAACTTTTGTTAAAACAGAGTGGACAGGGAAACCTCAGAAGAAACAGTGCAACTTGCTTCCCAGGGGAAACACGTGTTGCCCAATATTTCCCAAATTGTCCTCAATACAACCGGAGTATCTGCGGAGAGTGTCTCTTGCAGTCCCCTGAGAAAGTGATAGCCCTTGTGCGCTTTTGATCCTGGACTCCGGTTTAGTCAAGTTTTGGTTTGAAAAAGACAAATGCGAAAGTCTAAATTTTACGATTTAGAATAATTAGGATTTGAATATGAGTCTTCGGTCTGGGCACAAGAACACACCAGCCCGCTGATGAAATCAGAGAGGCAAAATCATTATAGCCTGTCATTTGGGTTGTTCTGCTTTGAAGCGGAGTCCAAGAGTAAACTTTGCTGATGAATCGAAGTCGTTAAATTTTAGTACAGATGAATTATGGTTTAGCTTCTAAAATAGTGCAAATGTTTAATAAAAATCATCTAATCTGTGGCCTTTTAGAATCGCCTTGTTTCACCAGCGAACATGCAATTTGAGGCATCTCACCCTTTTCTAAATGTCATCTTCCCAGCAAACTCCACTTACTAACATTATCAATTTTCTCTTTCAAGTCTGTCCGTCTCATGATTTAAGGAGACTCTTTGTCTTAAAGATTTCACAATCGGAAAAAGCCGACTCGACTCACACCGCTGCGTGATTTGGGAAGCGTGGACAAGCAGCCCCCGGGGCGTGCGTATGGCGCTCAAAGCCCTTCGAAGGGACACGCGGGGCCCGGACCCACCGGTCCGGCCGCGGCCGCGGCTGCGGGACGGGCGCAGGACCGAGAGCGAGCCGCGGCGTCGGGCGGCTCTGGGAGGGCTGCGGGTGCGTGTGCGCCGGGCTCCGCTCCCACCCGGGCCCAGGGGGATCAGCTCCCACCCGTGCCCAGCCCTCCCGAGCGCGGCCGGCCCGGCCCGAGGCGTTTCCCCGCTCCCCTCGGCCGCCCGCGGTAGCCGCAGCGCCGGGGTGGGTAGCGCGCACGTCGACATGAACTTCAGTGAAACCATATGCCGGGGGTCTAAATTGATACTGGTGTTTTGCAGATTCTTATAACCATTAAAGAATCGAATTAATTAAGTTCTGCGGTTTTCTTTAAGTCGAACGCTTTCGCTTTATTCTCATCAATGGGAGGCGGGTCAGCGCACTCGGGCACAACGATCAGATACTTTCCAGAAGTTTATCTGTACATCAGAACACGTTCTGAACCTATTCCAGGAGCACTTCGCTTCTCATCCGTGAAGCCTGCAAGCTTTGGAGAGTACAGTATAAATAGAGCGGACTAAACTGTGTTTGCAGCAGAGCAGAGCTCAGCCCTCCCAAACTGGCCATTTGAAGGAGGGTTTGGATTATTTTTATTATTTTTTTAGAGTCTCTTTCCCGTAACCCCGCCCCATCACAGCTAGGTAAAGTCAACAGACAGGGTCTAAATTACAAATGTTTTAATGGAATAGGGATTGACTGGGGACTTCTCTCGTTCATCCCCTTGCAAACAAAGATTCAAAAATTTCCCAGAGCACAGGAAAACCCGAAAACCCCGATGACCTTACAGCTCATCCCGCATATTAAAACAGTGGCTGCACGGCTGCCTGCCTGAGAAGAAAAAGCAATAGTCTTCAGCGGAAATTGAAACAAGGACATTTCTGCTAAGAACGGACTTGGTCTGGTACATCTTTTGGATCAGATCAAGACAACTGGGTTTGATTTTGCGTGGCTTTACAGGGAACACGGGAAAGAGAAAACCGCACCAAAGTGGGGCCCAGGGTTTCAGAAGTGAGCTACTGCTCAGCTCTTCCTTCTGCGCCGGAGCTGTGCCTTACGCTAAGCAGAGCAGGCAGGTACAGCTGAGCCTGCTCCGGGCTTTTGCAGCACATGGCAACACCGCAGCAGCAGCAGGAGGAGGTCTCTGAACGGATCTATTTGCTAAAAGAGGCGCACTCATCCCCTCCTGCTCCTTGGAGCCACGAATGGACCCCGTGTCCCGACCCCTCTTCCGCTCCCTCCCGCGCAGCTTCAAAGATTGTCCTTCTGCGCGGCTCTCCGCCATCTCTGGCCACTTGCTCACCCTGAAATAGCACTCCCATCGGGCACAGGGGACCTCGCCGAGAGATTTCCTCCTCCTCCTCCTCGAGGAGCTGCGCCCTGCGCAGTGGCACTACCAGGGGAGAGCAAACCAGCGAACTGCCCGAGCCCTTTAGGGGACACACCTGCAGGTTAATAGCCAGGCGAGAGCCACGGGCGGGGTCTCTCTGGCTACTGGGGGTGGCAAGGAGCAGGGGGCCCTTGTCAGCAGACTTGGAGGGAAACCACCGCAGCAGGGAGAAACTCGCTGTGTAGGACTCTTCAGTACCGAGTAGCTGCGTGCAGCGTCGTTTGAGCAGCAGGAGCGAACGTGCAGCAATTTAGTTTGTATTTCTCCCATGTTTAATCCCGCGATTAACCCCGCGTGCCTTCCCTCGAGCGTTCTCATTCAGTTAATAAAAGGAAAAAAGAAAGAGAGAAGATAACTGCGCCAGAGGCATCCCGGGGCGGGTGTCAGGCTCAGCTCTCCGCGCCGCGCCGCTCCCCCGGGGCCGGCCTTGCTCGCCGCCTGTCACCGCCACCCTGACATTGAGTCTGTCGCGACATGAATCGGGCCCCGCCAGAGCCGCACCCGCCAGGGTGGGAGGCCGGGAACCGCTCTGGTCCAGAGCAATTCCTTCGACATCCTCGAAGGTGGAAAGGTTTTTCTGGCTTCCCACGGCCAGAGCCGGGGCTTGGGCTCGGCCGAGCTCACCAAGACCTTCTTAGGAGTGTAAATATTTCAGTGTTTCTTATGGAAAAAAAAAAAAAAACACAACAAAAAAAAACCCCAAAACAACCCTGGCCGGGGTAGGTCCCCGAGCAGGAGTTTGGTGACCCCATCCAGTCCCTCCCCACCACCACGTCCCCTCACTCAGGGACATCAGTGAGCTCCGCTGATGAAGGAAAAATGACTTCATTGCCAAGAGTCACATATAGAGTCGCAAAGTGCTGTAAATATTTTCATTACACTAAAAAAAATAACTCGATTAGAGGATACAGTTTATTGTAATGATGCGAGTGCATTTCAAAGAAATAAATACCCAGAATTACTCAATATTCAGACACTCGAGGCTACAAAGCGAGGTGCAAACAAAGCCTTTTGCAGCAGAATAGCAGTAATGTGCTGCACCTTAAGTAAGTCACTGCTGGGGAACTGTGTCAGACACTACTAATTAACCTACTTTTCAACTGAGTTGATGTCAACTTTTTGTAAGCGAGGAGAGAAGTGCTCGTCCTTGGAAGATGGACCGAGCCCATCGCGGTCCTTTGGCGTGCCCCCCACCCCGTCAGGCACACCCCCCCGTTCTGTGGGACTGAGCAGCATCAGTCAGACAAAGCTACGCGGTGCTTGATTTGTGACTGTGGGGCGCTTGGAGCGCGCTGGGCAGCTCCGGTTGCAATTACTCCTTCCCCAGGAGTGACCCTCTGCCTCCTCGGCGTCACAGGGCAGTGGGCGGCCCTGGACAGCCCCCCCACCTCGGACTTCCAGTAAAGAAATCGTTCTCTGCGTGGGAAAGCAGCTCTTTGCTAGGGGGATGTAACACGCTGCTGTTTTACTTTAACAAACTCAGAGAAGGAAGACAAAATTAAATTGACCTCTACACATCCATGGACACATCTGAGGGATGCTTTAGCTCAGCAACATGAAAATCTCCAAAATAATGCCTAAAGTATCCCCTATGACCCTCTACATTTCTCATACAGCCACAAAAAAACCAGGAAGATCTAGTCTCTCTCTTTCCCAAAGCATCAGCAAAACAAACAACCATGCCTCAACTCTGAATTTACATAACCCTTTAACTAGGTACAGATGTGTCAATTTATATCACCTGTGGAGCTGGACCATGGCTATATATATACACATATATATGTGAGGGAGCACTGCTGAGCTTCCCCCTTCCCCCCATTTCCTCTTTTGAACACTCCTGTTAAGGGAGAGAAGGTGACCTAGTAGGTTACTGGTAGGCAATTTATACCTGGGCTTTACATGCTAAAGAAAATTAAGAAATTGTTGGTCTAGTCATGATTTGAGAGAAGATATAGCAGGGAAAAAAATAGTGGAGAGAGGACAAGGCTTAGAAGAATTGGGTGTAGAAAAAGTCGTTGGTGAGGAATAGGTCTGAGCAAGGACTGAATGCTTGCTTTCTCCACAGTAGGCAGCAGAAGAGAGTGAGTTTAAATTGCAGCAAAGGGGGTTTGATGTAGAGGTGGCTTGAGGTCCCCAGCTGTAAGATGAGCTGAGTGTTGGAGCCAGCCTAAGGTAGTTTTTGGGGTATTCATCCATTGTGGAGAAACCAGACAAGCCTCTGCTAGGGATGATGTGAGTGTGAAGATCCTGCCTTTGAAGCAGAAGACTAATTCTTCAATCTCTTTAGCTGTATCTGTCTTAGATAAGAGAAATGACAGATGTGGCACTGAAAAGATAAAGTAAACTCGGTTTTATAGCATTACTGTGCTAAAGGGGAAAGAGTCTGGACTGCATACAGATCCTCTGACATATCTCCCAGCAAGTGGGACAAACTTTGGGCATACTAAGGCAGGCTTTGGCAGTAAAGGATTAGTATTTTGTAGAATTAGTATGGTATTTCATTCATAATGAAATTCATAATTACCATACTAAGAGACAAAGGGCAAGCCAAGTGAAAATTTGAACTTTGCAATATGGGAGGACTGGGTACTCCAGTTCCATCTAGGAAGTGGACTTGTGAGGTCCCCAACTACTGTGAGCATCACTGAGGTTGCAGGGACATTCTTAACTTAAGGAAACCTTTTATTGTGCAGGTGACTACTTTTTCAAAAGAAGAAAGCATCTGACTTTTAAAATCAGAACGAATACTAACAGCCCTGAATGTCAATGTAAGTAATTTGAATTTTCCATGCCTCTAATTCTTCTACCTACTAGATAACCAGGAATAATATTCAGCAGGTGTCCAAATGCTGAAAATGTGGCTGATTTTATACCTGTATGTCTCTGAAATCAAGCAAACAATTTTTTTTTTAACTGGGAGTTGAAGAAAAAATGTGTTATCCTGAAGTCTGAGTTCTCAGTGTATTAACGGAAGTGTGTAAAGAGTGGTGAAAAATACGGAGGGAGCAATTTCTAACTGAAAACAGAACACAATTTTACAGTGCTCTTCCCTGGAATTTAGTTGTCATCCAAGTGTTTCCCATGAGCAATAACATTCTAGATATATCCACCTGGTAGCAATGGGCACAGCTTTAGAGTTTAAAGGTTTTTTTTAGCATATATGAACCTGAAAACATACTTTCTACTGGGAGACAAGCTGTTTGGTGAAGAACTCCCACTCTTTCCTCTGCTTTGATATAAAATTTCTCCTTTCATTTACTAACATACTTATGGAAATAATTTGCAAACATATTGTATCTCTTAAGTTTGAGATATTATGCCATTTGTTCCTATGCATTCTCCTAAGTGAAGGCATTGTGGGGGTCCTGCTTAAACAGTGGATGTGAAGAAAGCTTCATGTATTTCATGGGTTGGTGGGTAGGGACTGTGCTACAGCATTTCACCTCCTGCTTGTTGAACAATTGTGCATTAACTTTTCACTTTTCATTTAAAAGTAATAGCAAAAAATTGAATGTAGCAGCCTTAGTCACAGAGATTGTGATATAAAAATAACTTCCAGACCTAAACTAATGCGTTATCTGAGGGAAGCTGAAATAAACTGTTGGTGTGAACAACCGCATCTATTTTAATAGATTGCCAACTCAGAAGCAAAAACTAAATTGGGAAGAATGCTGTATTAAATAAATGCCATATGCATGACTCATTAACATATTGTTTCTTTTCATATTTAATTATACTTAGGTTTCAAGGTCTATTGTTTACTTTAAAATGGAAAGGAACACCCTTTTTAAAAAAGCAAAATGCAGTAAAATGTAGGGATTTCAGTCGCTATTGCTTCATAAAAGTATCCAGGACACTAGCTACATGACAGGAAGAACAAACTTTACACATGATAATTTAATTTTGCAAAGTTTGCCATGCATCTGCTTTAAGAAGATAAAGGCAAGCAGAAGAGCAGTGCAGCAGTTACAATGCCAGGCAGTCGTTTGTATTGAATAGGTCATTCAGAATGGAGTTCTGGCAAATGTAAATATCTGCTGTGCTGCTTACAGCTCCTCTTGGGCACAATAAGATTTGTGAAAGTGTTTTCTACTTGATGTTTCTTGAACAAACATTTTCTTTGAAGGAGTTAGGGATCTGTGTCTTTTTCTTGTTTGTTCTCCCTGAGCACAAATGACAATGTAATTATTGTATGCAAGGCAGTGGTGGTGTTGAGGGACTCTGAGTGCATTTATGATTTTATCTGAATTCTTTTACTTCCTTGGACTAAAATTTTTCAGAAATTAATTGTCTGTATAGATCATATATAAACCTTATAATTTATGAACTTACTATTATTATGGATGATGCATAGTGACATTTTTGCTTTCACGTAGGAAAACCTTGTTCTCTTGTTGATCTTATGAAATATCATAGCTTTTTGTGCAGGAAACAGACTTGCAATTTGGATTTTGTCTGTACAGACACCCACGGTGGAGGGCTTTATTTTGTTTTTATTTTTTCATGAATTTGGTGGATTCACAGCCTTATATAATAATGAGGACAATCTGGTGTGTTGCCACTTGTGAAAAAAATGGCAGATTAAAATGTGATATAGGATGGTACTTCATGTAGCTGGGAGTAGGATTTCTTAGCATCTTTACCACCATCTATCATAAGTTATTTAATGAGATTATCTGAACCTGTTCACTGCTGAAATAAAAACAAACAAAAAACCCCTGCAGAGTTCCTGGATCATCCACTTTTAACCAATTTAAGGAAGTCATGAGATGTAGGAATTCAGCAAAGAACTTTCTAATTTTTATAAGCATTGTCCCAGGCACATTGTCCCTGTACACCACAGGTGTAAGCAAAAGTAACCCTTGCAAATCCCACAGTTCCTGCAGAATCTCGTGGTTCTGTGTATTTGTATGGATGCTGAGGTTTCCTGCTCAGCCCTCTGTCCCAGGTGAAGCTGAGGTGGTTGGAAACACGGAGGAGGTGTTACATCTGATTCCATTAAAGACCTGCTGATGGCTGCTGCAAATAGCCGTGCTGACACCTGCATGGCCAACCTTGTCCTGCATGGCTGCATCCCTCTGCTCTTTGAAGCACATCTCGAAACAGATGGGAGTGCTGCTGGGTGAGGAGGGAAAATGGCTGGCAGCTGTGTTGTAGAAACATGACTTTGCTGATTGCTTCCTTGAAATGCTTTCCTCCAGCAGCTGTGGCTCTGGGTACAATGGCTTAATTTAAAAGAAGCAGATCTGTTAGGAATGTAATGCTGGGCATTTGAGAGTTATGTGGTGCTCTCTACAGCCCGGATTGGCAGGCCTGTTCTTTACTCTCTGGGGCAGTGACAAAGCAAAAAGGTCTTTTCTAGACAGCAAGGTCCTACAAGGATTTCATTGGGAATTCCCTTACTTCATGCACATTTGCTGTTCAATGAATGTTTTCTTGACTTATTCTTGTCCTGCATTCAACACTTTCAGGGAGAGGGGAACACACCTTTGTTCTCTAGGAAAAGGCTCTTATTTTTAATTAGTTTATTTATTTATAATTTAAATTTCCTTCCCCCCCTGCCCCCCTGATGCTGTTCTTAAACATAAAAGGTAATTTCCTGGTTACAGTATCATCCTTGTCTTTACTCCATATACCCTAAGGTAGGCTTGCTTTGCTGATGTGAAAGACTGGGGTTTGATTTAGTAATTTTTGCTTTGGCTTGCACAGGCTTTTTTGAATGTTATTGACTGTATCATTCATCCCAGTACATCAGATGGCAAACTTTTTTCCTGAACATCAGCTATACATAGAGGCAAGGGGATAAATTTCCGGACCAAAGATTTCTCATATTCTAGAGGCCTCTAACTTCAGATCCTTGTCACACTGGTGAACAACAAGGATCTTGGCAGACTTTAGTTTTATGTGTAGCAAAGAAAAAAAATTGAGCCTCTAGATATGATATGTCTGGCCTAATTCTGGTATGGTTCAGTGAGCTGTGCAGTGTTCTGCTTGATTTACCTCAGTGTAAACAGTGTTTGATCTCCTCTCCCAGACTGGTCTGGTCCCCCCTCCTTAAGTAAGGAAGTCAGGAGAAGTTTTGATCCCTATAGTCAGAGCAGTGGCCTGGCCTCCCACAACTTTTTATTTGAGGGCCTCTTCAGCCAAATCTCCTGTGTTCAATTGGATGCTGCTGCTTCCAGGATGTGCTGCTTGTGTTCACCCTGCTGTGCTGGCACTTCTCTGCAAGCCTTTAGTATGTCTGTGCTGCTCTGAGTATCCCAAGATGTATAGATAGCCTTTACCACAGTTTGCTTGAATTCCTTCTTTATAGTGACTCGCACAGATCTGATGAACTAACGTATGTTTTCATCTAGATCGTGGATCTCAACATGCCTTTTGGCTCTTTGCTTGTGTGTGTGTGTGCAAAGTGCAGAGTTTTGTAGAAATCCAGTACTGCAGGAAGAAAATACCTTTCATGTGTGGTTTCCCTGGGAAAAGAAAAAAAAAAATCTCATTTTCCAACATTATGCATAGTTATGGTATTCTGATTTAATTACATACAGAATAAATATAACGTAGACCCCAAACTGGTGAGATCAGCTTTCAATCACAGCAGGCCATAAGCTCTAGTAATTAACCATACCTCCACAAACCATCCCTGCTAATAAATCCAAGCGAAAAAAAAAAAGAGCACAGGAGAGGAAAAGAGGGAGAAATGAAAAATACAAGATTTTATAGCAGAGGGCCAAACAGCACCCTGATGTATGCACAATACATCTCTCAGAAAACACAGTGCCGTGGTAAAGCATTTGTTTTCCAAATGGAGGTGCCTGAAGCTGGGGGTCTGGAGCTCTTCCTGTGAGGTGCTGGAGGCTGTGGTGGCTCAGCTCCCTGCCCTTCCCTTCCCCAGAGCCCCTTGGGGAGCCTGCAGAGAGGAGGTACCAGGGAACCCCCAGCTTCTTACCCAGGGGGCAAACTTCTGTGGAGGAGCTGGCTCAAGGTGAGGGCTGGGCTGCCCTGACCCAGCAGCAGCCCTGCAAAGCTGAGTGGAGAGCCTGAGAGGAAATGTGGATTGTCCTCTCCGTGTGCGTTGGTAGGGCTTCACATGGATCAGTGCTGCTGCTTTTTAGTGGTGCTTGAAATTTTCCACTCTGCTTCTGATATGGCACGTGCAGCCCTTGAAAGTTCCCAAACTAGAGTCTTAACAAAAGAGATATAAAGCAGGGAGTCATTCTTCAGCCAAAAACAAACAAAATTAAAGACATTCGAGATGAAACAATGGGAATTGTTGAAAGATCACCTGTTTCATTTCAGTCAGGCCCCCAGAGATATTAAACACACTTACTTCACAGACTTAATTGCCTCAGGATGAGGCAATCCTGTATATCTTTTTTAGAACCATTAATAACCTACTTCACCTGATTGCAGCAAGTATTTTATTAGAGGATTTGTCAAATGGTAAATGCAAGGACTTTATGCACAGATAAACAACAAAAATTGACCAAATTTAGCCTCCACTTACAGCTAAAGCTCATTTTTATTTTAATCTTCCATTTAATTTGAAACTTAATAGCTTTTCAAAAATTAAACCTACGTGATTTTCCTACAACACTTATTTTGATTAAATCAAATATGCTCATTTGTACAATACTCAGTGCCTTGTTGTTGAGCATTGTTGAATATGTGCAATTTTATATTTGCTCCTTTTATTTGTGATGTGACATAGAAAGCAGAAATTCTAGAAAGACAGTGAAAAACTAGCCATCCACAATTTATATTTGTGTTTATTTACATGTTTATTTGCGAGCACAGAACGCTGCCCTTCAGAAGAAGCCAAGGCACGAGCACAATTGAAATGTCTCATTGCCTGGATGGTAGAAAAGGGTCTGCACAATTCAGGGTGTCTCAGTGACAAGACAAAACTGTGGTGGACAGAGCAGGCAATGTGTTTGTGAGCAGGGGGAGGTTGCTGCTGTGTGACATCCAGCCCTCCTGGCCGTGCTGAGAGAGGGGAGTGCACTGGAGGGAATCCAGAGGACAACAGCAAACAAAACCAGGAAGCTAGCAAATGTCTCCTTCAATGAAAGGATGCAATAATTTGCTTTCTTTCGCATTAAAAGGAGGAGAATGAGGGGGGCCTCGTTTTTGTTTTGGGATGGAGAGGTAATAACAGAGAAAAGGCCGTGCATTGTTTAATTCTCTGAAGCTGTTATTCACAATTGGCTGATATTTACAGGAAGGTAAGATTAGGCTGGATATTAGGGAACAATTTCTAGCTGCTGGGATAGTGAAACATGGAACAGATTGTCTGGGTATGTGTACAAATCTTGTTGGAAATTTGAAAAACCAAACAGACCTCTGCAGTTTGGAGGTGTTTGGAGACAGGTCCATCCAGCTCTGGGGCTGGACTGGTCTGGTGCTGTGCTCCTCAGCACTGTGTTCATGTGGCTCTGTCCTAGGGCAAGGTCAGGCAAATGTGTGCAGCACAGCAGAGACTTTTCTGTGAAATAGCAGGACTGTATCTGGTCCTCAGTGTGCAAGTCACATTTCTGACTGGGAGTTAAGACATGGGTGGAGAATGTCTGTCTGCCCTGCTCTACAGAGCTGATACATTTTCTGCTGTTACTTTTAACAGAATTTTGTATTATAAATTCACATTGCAATGTTTATTTCACTTGTCTTAAAACAAACCAACAATCTAGCATGGCTTTGGCACCACCTTCCTTAGTCCTAAATGTTTTCATCTAAAATACCACTGATATTTTAGTGGTGCCTCAGGGTGCTTGTAGTTCAGTGTCACATCTCTACCCTTTGCATGATCCCTCACAGAGCTCTGCAGCCAGGAATTCCCTCTTCTGTCTTCTGGTAGTGGCCATTGTGGGAAAAGTAAAAATGGAAAAGCAAATGTCAAAGGCAAATGAAGTTTCTAGAGAATATGGCATTGCCTCTTCCTAGTCTCGTTATTTCGATTTCCATTGAAATAAATGATACTTAAAAAAAAAAGGTATAAAATATAGAAGCATTCCTGTGGCTATTAAAATCCATGTTCTGTTATACCTGAAGATTCACAGAGAACTATTTTGTGCACATTTGAATGGAAGCTCAGCAAGTGTCTACCAAAGAGAAAGGAAATTTCCACTGCAGAAATATTATTTCCTTATGAAATACATTATGACTTTCTCTGCTGTCATGTGTTGGTGACTTAAAGAACATTATGGAAGAGAAGGACTGATTATGAATTCTGTGTTGGTGAAGATTAAAGATCCCCTTAATTCCTGTTGAATTATTCTAAAAGGAAAATATCACGTCTCAGCAGTGGATTCTGGATATCTGCTTGCTCTTTGGCAGGGGAAGACAGAAAGGGGGACTCTTGAACCTCAGGCTGTCTGTATTCTGAGGAGGGTGCACTGCCAGTTCATCAGACAAGCTCACCCCTTTGACTAGCTGGCCAAAGGAGGAAGATATTTTCATGTAGAAAATACCCTTTAGCCCCAAGTCTGTCCTGAGATGTCTAAATTTCAATTAGAAACCTAACCTCAGGCACTATTAGTGCATTTTTTTCCCCAAACCCACCTGTGTTTCATTAAAATGAAATGGGATATGTGTACTTACACTGCAAGGAGAACATGATGATGAGGGGAAATCCAACCTTTAATAATATTATCTTATCATCAGTACTAGATTTAATAGCATTTGTATTTCAGTGATAAAAATCCATCTGTATCCAGTCCAGGATAGTCCTTTATGAGTCAGCAGAAGCCAGCTTGGCACATGCTGCCATGTGGTCAGTTCTGCTCTGTCTTTCTCACAAATAGGCTTTTTTCTTCAGTAGGTGCTCTTGATATCAAAGTGTTCTCAACATTCCCTTCCTAAGAAGGTGTTCTTTCTGCCACATTCACTGGCTGCTGCCTGACTTGGGCTCCCTTTGGGGCTCTTTTTGATGTTCTAGCAGTTGTTTGTGTTGTTTTTTAGCTGGGGGCACATCGTTGTGAAAAGGATGGAGAGCACCGTTCCAAAGGGTCTGTAGGGAGGTTGTTTGTGTGCTTTGCTTACCAGGCTTCCAGCTCAACATCCCTTGGTGGTTGGATTTGAACCTGCTCTTTTTGGCCTTCAGTCTGAGTGTCTTCTAGGATGCTGCCTCCTAGGAACCCCAAATAGATCCTTTCTCAAGCTGTGTGTTGGAATCAATCTGCTGCAGTCACTGGATGTTGAGGAGGGCTCAAGTCTGGTTAACCTGTGATCTGCAGAGGCCAGTCCTACAGAGAAAGGAATGACTGGTTTCAGTATCTCCACTGGACTGAAGAATGGGAGTGGTGCCAAGCTGCTTGTCGTTAGATGAAAACACAAGGCATTATATGCATGTTCAGATAGAAATTTTGCAAGTAATTTATTACTTTTTTTTTTTAAGGTAAGGAAAAATATGTGCAAGCTAGAATATTTCATAGGAGCTCTGCAGAGAGTTTTTAGACTCTTGAGTTGTGGGTTTTTACATTCTATTTGAGACTCATTTTAGGTGATTTATGCTCTGTTTGGATCTGGGCCCAAGGTACCTGTAAAAAGTTTATCATTCTGCAGTGACCCGTAGCTCTCTGGAAACTTAGATTTCTACCAGAACATTAGCTTTGATAGAAAACTAGGTGTTTTCTGCACTTGAGACACTGGATTATAAAGTTATAGGACTGAAGAAAACCTTAAGAGGTGAGCCAGTCCATCCTCCTTTCCCAGCTATAGCTAAACCCATGTTTTAGTGCTGGTGCTGGAATGTATATAGGAGACAGCTTGGGAATGGGGGAAGTCTGGAAAATAAATAGCATCAATTGATTTCCTAATTTAGGATCCAGGAAGGGAGAGTGATTGGGATATGAAAACTGTAGCTTAAAATGACACTTTAGTATATATTTCTGTGCCTAGGGAAGCATGCTCTCAGGAGCCTCAACACAATACCTGTTGTAAATGAAATCTCTAAGAGCACTGCTGTTCCTGCTACTTCACCCATCCAAGTTTTGAAGAACACCCCTCTTACATTGTTGTGGTTGCTCCTCAGCAGTGCTGATGACAGAAACTCCTTGTGTTATCACTTTCTATGATTTCACATAGTGTTCTTTTGGCTCTGCTTCATTCTAAGACCATTTTGCCATAACTTCAAATTTAAATAATTGTAGTCATTGCCTGGTTAAGGCCACTCATCTTGATTGGGACCTTCAATCCCATCTACAGCTCAGCTGGTAGAATATGTTTGAAGTCACCTTGGATGATGGGCTACTGGACATTGATTGGCTTTTCCTCTAGGTGTGAAGTGCTGCATGAGCTGAGCTTCATGAATTCTGTGTGTAGGAAGCAGGATAAATATGGATCTGTACCCTCTCTTTAGGCAGACATGAATGGGATCCCTTTCTATTCAAGGAGATGAAGAACAGAATTTAAAGGATGTGTGAAGGTAGACCAAGAAACATCTTAATTTATGACTTCTTTGTATGCGTAAAAGGAGCTTTGTTTTCTTTTGCAAATGGTTTTGGTGTCACTGTGTGGGTGGCTTTCATAGTACAGAGCTGGAAAAGCATTCAAAAGGAACAGGGGAGAACTAAAAGTCTCAGAAGGGAGTTGCTGTTATTCAGGAAAGTAACCAAGACTACTCTTGCAGGAAAGCCAGTTTCTGCCTAATAACATTGCTTCCCTTTCTTTAACGAAGTATTGGTGGCGCTCCTTCTCAATAGAAAATATATTTTTATTTCTAAAAAGAACCATTTTCCCATAAAGCCTGGATAATAGAGTTCTGAAGAACTCAAGATATGGAGCACGCCCAGATGTGCTCCTCTTGGAATGTCTTTGTGAATTGGAAATTCTTCTCTATTTCAACTCTGTTTTTTTTTCCTTTGAGTCTCAGGCACTGCAAGCTTGATACAAACTGTTTTGACTGGAGTCTTAATAAGGTATTAATGGTCTGAGTTTTCCATCTTTGCTGAGTAACTCAAGAAAGATTTGATAAAATCCTTGCATTCTGGAATCTGTATTTTAGGTAGCTCTGGCATACAAAAAGAACCCATTAGAGTTCTTCTCCAATGTCTTAATTTATAATAATAATGAAAATTTTTTTTTATTTCATTGGACTTGGCACCTGCATACCTGAAGAAGATTGAAATGATGACATCAGGGTAGGGCAAATGAGACAGCGTGGGAGACAAAATCCAGGCAAACCTGTCAGTTAGTGCAGTGTGTTCCCTTGTATTCCCCAAACATTGTGCTTTGAGATAGCAGAGGTTGCTACTGAATCCTGTAGTGACTTCAACTTGCATTTCCTCTGAATCAGGAGTAGTCTATAACATAAATATAAAAGCATAGAACTCATCATAATTGCAGAAAAAGCATTCACAATGAAAAAAGCCTTTGCAGATATGAACATTCATGGTTTTGTTTCTTGGCAGGAGGCACTTGTTAGGTAATAGATTTCCACCCCTCCATTCCCCCCCCTCCCAAAAAAAAAAAAAAAAGCTGTAGTAGCTGAGACTGTTTTTTTATTTCTTCTTGACAGAGGAAAGATGTCAATTCTTTTCCCTGATTTTACAGCCATAACAATTCTTTGCCTACTTATATTTATACACTTATTATTTTGCCATTGTGGCATTAGACTGCTTCAATGTGACCTGGTGGGGCAACTTCCAGCCACTGAGGCATTCAGACAGATTATTCATTTTCTCAGCAAGACTGGTTGCCACGAGCAGATGAGGAGTCTGTGTTCACCAGGCACCTGTGCTGGAAATGATATTACAGTATTCTGTTGAGAGTAATGCTTAATGATTTTGGGATAATCTATTTTTTTAAATAGCTATGTCAGATTCTTTCAACTTTTTGGTTGGCTGATACTTTGTTCATGGTCTTATTCAGCTTATTTAACCAGCACAGTGTTATCTACTGCATATTATCTGTATGTCTGGAAGGTTCTTTTCAAAACTAATTTTCATAGAATGACACTTTTATGGAAGATAAATGCATATGAAGTCACCAAGCATCACATATCAAAACACCTTAACATTTATTCAGTGCCGTATAATGACATCCAAGAATGAAAGCACTCAAGTAATGTCACTTAACAAAAGCACCCAAACTAAATTATTTTCTACAGAGTATGTAGTTAAGTTCTTAAAATTTTGCCACAGCATACTAAGATGTTATAAGAGTTGAAGAACTGATTGGACAACTTAATAGAAGAAAACACTATTGAGAGTTATAAATACTGGATTCAACAGTCAGGAAATAGTTCAGGAAGTCTCTGTTCAACAAACGTCTGGAATTGAGACTACTGCCATTTGTCTCCCTGAATGTTGGGCCTCCCTCTACAGGCACTGACGTTCAGCCACTGTTGGAACAGGATACTCAGATAAGCCTTGGTTTTATCTACAACAGCTATTCTTGTCCCAAAGTTGGTTAATTAGGCAATCAGCTGAGAGACAAAGTACATATTTGTTTATGAAGTCATATTTGCTGCTTTATATATTAAAAAACAATCCTGACTTGGAACTAATCCAAACCCCTCTGAAGTCATTGACCCAACAAGCTGACTTCCATTATAAGTCAGTTTGAAAGCTGGAAATTATAACAGCAGAAGTGTAAAACCAGAAATACTATTGTATTAGTTAATTATGATTTAGAACAAAGTGTTGGTTAAAGAGTAAAATGGACAGACCATGACTTTCAATTTCCTTTAAAACCTTGTAGTTCTCAAGTATATTTTTGTACTGACATCTGGATATTTCAATATCTGAAGCAAATAGGAGCAAAACAGAAACCACCTGGATTTTCAAACTCCATATGTAGATGATGTAAATGCTCACAGTTTTGCCTTCCTTCCTGTTTTCTTTGATTTTTTTTTATTCTTTTCCTGCTCTGCTTGTTTGCTCTATGAAAGCTTCCTAATTGCTCTATTTTGATTTTTGAATTCCTTTAAATAAACACAGTGCTGTTATTCTGCAGATGTGTAGGGAAACCCTGACCTCTGCTGAAATCTAAGGGAGGCCTATTGTTGATATGACTCCACTCCAGGACTTCACAGTGATAATCTCTGGGTCTAGGAGTAGAATTTTTATAGTTGCAATATCAGGACCAACCTGATAAAATCTAAACTTCTGTATAGGTCATGGTATGTGTTTCACTCAGTTTTCAGTGTCGAATATTCTTCTTTTGTTCATCTGTGTAATAGACAACATTGAAATATTGCTTTGGGTCTGGATGTGAAATTCAGCTGTCATACAATATTTGGCTCACCAGACTTCAGTAGTTAGATGAAGAATTAATTTAGACTGTTGAATTGAAATAAATTCAGTTAATTGAAGTCAGTCAATAGGAGCTCTTTGTACATATTTGAAAGAAGAATGTAGACCTTTTTAAGTCTAATCAACTACAGAACATTATTAAGTTCCCATAAGAAATGGTTTAAGTGCAACGTGATAATGAAAAATGAGAGTGAAAAAATTTTGTTCATTTTGAGTAGCTCTACAATCTAGAATCTGAAAAGAAACCACTTTACATAATGGAAGGAGATACTTACAAAACAGTCAGACTGAAAAATACCTAGAATTATAGGGGGTGGCAAATTAGAAAAGAGCTTGTAAAGTGATACAGTGGCAAAAGTAATTTTAGGCTGGAGAGATATCTCTTTAGAAACTAAGGAAGTGCTAATGCCTTTATTATGTGAGAGAGTGCCTGCAACACCACACTGAGATCCCTGAGCCTCTGACAGTAGAAAAACATCAGCAATGAAAACAAAATGCAGCAAGCCTGAAACGTGCTTTGGAGGCTGGGGCAGAAGTAAGTACTGTGTAGCCAAATGCTGATCCTTTCACTCTGCTTTAGAATTACTAATTTAAGATCTCCTTAGTGATTTAAAAGTCAGAAGAGGGTTACAAAACACAACGAATAACCAGCATTTACCACCATTTTTTTTGCCTTCAGGCAGAAAACTGAACTTGATTTTTAGGTTGAATGTCTGGTTCCATCACTATATATTAATACTGCCTTTGAGAAATGCAGGGCCAAATATCTCTGTGTACATCAGTATGACATTTCTTGGATTTGTCTCATTTTCAGAGTGGTCCGCATCTCTTGCTTTGCTGTTGAATATGTTGAAATGAGTCAGACACCTCAACAGTTTTCTTCAAACTGCAGAAGTGTCTGCACTTGGCCAGGCTAAAGGTCAATCCAGACCAGTATCCTGCTCTTCCCTATTGCTGTGAGTAGATGCCTAGGGAAGAATATGAGAACAACTGTGCACTGACACTTCAAATTGCACTTCAAGCTTCTTGGGGGTTTTTCTCCTGTACAAATGGCATGTTTCTGTTTACTAGTCCTGTTGAATTCCTTTTCTGTTAGTACTGCCAGATACTTTTCAAATCCACATAGATTTTTTTGCAGTCCAGGTGTCTTCCAGTGAGGAGGCTTTCTTACCCGAACTATGCACTCTATATCAAGAATGCCTTATTTTCCTTCTGAACTTTACAAGTTTCATCTGATGGCCACTCCTCTCTCCTGGGGAGTGATTGCTCCTTCCTCATACATCCTGTCCACATCATTCTTGATATTGTGGAGCTTTACTATGTCTCTGTTAGTCGTTTCAGGATGGGTTTTTTTTCATTTCCAAGAGGTTTGGGGTATTTAACCTGCCCGTGCCTGGAGGCTGTAGCTGAGTGTTGTTCATACTTGTCACCCTCTCCAATTCTTTTTTCTAGTCTATTGTAACCATTTGAGCAGCTACATCAGTGTAACTGGAGCTGCCTTCCTTTTAATAATTTGCAAATTTTGTTTCTAATCTTGCCGTGAGAGCCAAAGGGGTTGAATCGTGGTCAGCTGAACTGAGCTCAGTTCAGATCCCCTGCAGCATCCGACAAGAAACTGGAACTCTAGAGAGGACCAGAACCACATGTTCTCCTTCCTGGTGCATGTGAGAAGTGAGGACTGAACTCTTTTCCCTGGTTTGCTCAAAAGGACTTCACTCTTCAGTGGTGATTATTTATTTGTAAATGTTAGTTATGAAGACAAAACCCCTTCTGTTCTTTTGAGTAATTGCACAAAGGACACTACCCTAAAAAGTGAATAATAATTTTTAGTTTAATAACTTCCCCCACAAGGTTCACTTTTGTCAGAAACAATATTAAAAAAAAAATCCCAGTCAAAGGGAAAGGTTAGATCTAATGTCCTGAAGTTTTGGAAAACCATGAGAGGAAAAACAATCAGCCAAAAATAGCCACCCGAAAGAGTTGTTTAACAGGAAAGACAGAAATTTAAACAACGATGGAGGAGCGCCCTGCGGATGCTCAAAATTTTCAGTAGAATGGCTTAAAAAAAGGAAAGTTCAGCATGCTCAAGAGCTCGTACAGGACTGGGGCTACATGGAGGATGTGTTTTCTCTCTCCTCAGAGCTATATAAATGATACATCTTGGATGAAATTCATCCCTGATGTACAAGTTAAAAATAGAGACTAGAAACAACTCTTTTTAGATCTAAACATTTGCACGGGATAAGGACTATTGAATATTAAAAATCTGTGAAGTAACATAAAACAGAGCTGGACAGACATTCTGAGAGAGCTCTGTAAAAACTTACAGGAACCTGAGGTAATGATCAGGCTAGGAATGGTTTTTAAAAATAACTTTCCCCAGCTTTTTTGGGGTCTGTTAAATTTTATGTACTGAAAAAATATTCTTTGGATGGGATCTCAGGCCATCAGAAGCTGACTTTCTCTCCAATTTTTAGTGTGAAAAGGATCTTCTAAAATATCATATTTGCACACAGAGTTTATTTTACATGAGTTTGTTTATCTCTTCTCTCTCCAGGCTGCAGAGGGTGAATTCTGCTCCATGCTAATCAGCCTGGATGGTTAATGCCTGATTGGTGTGTTAAGTGTTTAGGTTTATGATGCCATATAAGTAACGCGCTAAATACAAATGATATAAACCCATCATTACTACAGCTTGCATTAGGTTTATAGTGTTGTGCTCTCAAGATGTGCAACCCGTTTGTGTGTAGCAATTGAAGGTTATACACTTTAGATTATAAGAAGTTCAAGCATGTGGTACAGGAAGAAACATCAAAGGTTAGGCTGTTATTATTAGGACACTTCAAAGAAAAGAATTTCTGAAGCCTTTAAGTTTTACGGCAGGTGCATGAAGAGGTGCCAGGTCATCTCAGGGTGGTCAAAAGAAGACTACATTGAAACTAGATTGCACAGGACCCCTTTTATCTGTCAGACAGTTGGGACCCTGACTTGGAAAGAGTTTTAACAGTGATTTTGAATACTGGACATCAAGCCTCTCTAATTTCAGCTGCTCTCAGCATGGAAGCTCGCAGTCATGGTCTCTCCCAATGGGCACATCTGGGTAACAGAAGAGTGTCCTCATGGCTTGTCGCAGGCACAGAACTCTGGGGCTGGGGCAGGCAGGCTGAGCTCCCCACTGAACACTCGGGGGTTTGAAGCAGATATTTGCTTCGATAATTATGGCAGTGCAGGGGGATGACCTCTGGCTCCTACTCAATGTCTGTAATCCATTTGGAGACAAAAATGTCATTCCGGTGTTACTTATTTGGGAGAAGTACAAAAGGAGATTAATTGTATTTGTAGTTTAAACAAACTAGCACAATAAATCCAACACCTTCTGATTAGAACGTGATCATATGCCCCTAATGGGATATTACAGGAAGCTATATGGAGAATAATATTTTTACAATCAAATTAAGCGACAGTGATGGTTAATTTTAGCTTATTAGAGTAATATCTGTTCAGGCCTTGGAAAGAAAACATTTATTTCTTTAGCTTGTACAGAAGTCTTTTTCCTGGAGACTTGTGTCTCAGCCCCACTTGCTCTGTGCTGTAATTTGTCAATTTAACACCACTTAACAAGTATATTCTTTCTGGAACATCATCAGGCAAAATAATGACTTGGTCTTAATAAAATGAAAAAACAAAATGAATTATATATAGCCAACAAAAACATATTCCCTGCAACCAACTGCAAGAGGTTTTCTTCAGCTAATGAATTAATACATTAAACAATAATAGTTAAAAACCATTTTACATTGCTTTGATCATTCACTTACACGCCATTAAGTAGACTAAGCATTTTAGTGTGAAAAGGCTGTGTTTACAAATTAGTCCAGAGGACATGTTTCACACTGGAGATCAGCACATATATTGTGTTTTATTTCAGCTGCACATGACACAACCTTAATATTAGAGCCAGATGATTAAAAGAACATTACCTGAGCCTTGAGAGTCACTGAATGAGCTATGCTAAATTGGTTGTTTTCTATTTTGTGATTAATTGTGCTTCTAAACCATATTTTAGTGTGCTTTGTTTTTCTGTCCCCAGTCATCCCATATTATTAAAGAGAAATTCTGCATATCTCTCCTGGAGTCCAATTAAGGATTTGCATCATGACTAGATTTTTCACTTTAATTACTGTATATAAAGTAGGTTTTGACTTATTTCCATATTTATCAAACTATGCAGAAGAAGCAAAATTCATCAAATAAACAGATATCTGTGGCTATAATTGCAGCCTGCACTGAGCATGTAGGAAGAAAATATGAGGGTCCAAATTTCATTATGTAGAACATAATAAACATCTGAATAATTAAACTGCCTGTAAATCAAATGCTTGGCAATAGTAAGAATAGAGAAGAGATACTTTACCTCAATCAGAAAAAAATACCATGTTTCTAAATATGTTTTAAAAAATATATTTCAAGCATAATTCAATCAGCACTGTGTAGAAACACACAAACCCAAGCCTTTAATTTATGGCTGGTTATCAGGTGAGGGAGGATGTCATGTGCATTTAGAAACATTTTTTCATTAATAGTAAAGTAAGCTTAACTCTCCTTTTTGTACGAGTATTGAAAGCATGCTTCAAATAAACTAGAGGATGCAAACTCTTGCATTGAAATGGCAAGTTCAATTATGACTTGCAGCCAGTTCTGATAAACTGCCTTAAATCAAATGGCATAATTGTTAAAGCAGAGGCTCGGTCAGATTTAACTGTAGGACTTCATGGTTCACTCGACTATCTTCTCTTAGGTCTCAGTTAAAAGGAATAGAGGAACATTTCTTTATTAAATGACTTTTAATTATGAGCTTTAATTAATGTTTTTCCACTTGCTATGAAGTAGTGCTGTCATCTATTTCTGTTACACGTATCTTGAACCCCGGTATTTTTATTTTTCTAAAAATTTCAAGGAAATGGCATTTCATATAGAACTGCGCAAAATTGTTCCAAGCTAAAAATACTAAAAATAAAATTTTGTTGACCAGATCTGACTTCAGTATAAAATGTTACTGATGTTAAAACAACAATGCGAACATAAAGGACATTCATGTTGATTTGCATTTAAAATAAAAAAAAAATCCACGGCCTCTTGTCAAGCGAACTTCTGCCTACTTACTCCAGAACAAAGCTAGATTTTTGAGTGAGTTTTAAAAAATGGAATTTTATTTGCTGCTTTGATTAGAATTTTTAGGCACATAAAATCTTTTTAATTTGCTGGAAAACGTCTTGAAAAAGCATTTAGTTATTTAGTTTCTTAGCATTTTGTATTTCAGTTTTAGTTTTTTTGAAATTATTTTTAGTGATGTTTATGGGAAGTGAAGAACTACTCTGCTGTTATTGCATCTTTTGTAGATACTAAAGTTGTTTCTTGGAAGTGAGAACTCACTTTATTAATTTATTTGATCTGCCCTATTGAATATATAAATAATAGAGGAGGAGAAAGATAACTCAGATAAGTGAGACATACAAAACTGAATTAAAAATGCTTTAAATGTACACACCAACAAAAAGGATTTAAGCCTGTGCAAGCAAGAGAAAGGAAGGCTAATCAAAATTCCTGGAGGCAAAGAATAGGTAGTGAAATTCTCGTCCAATTTTAATCTATACCTATCTGCTAGTCCAATTTATACATGCTGTAAGATACTCAGGAGAAGTGCTGATTGAACAAAGCAAACCTATTCTTGAGCAGGGGAGAAGGGAAATGTGCCTCAGTGCATTTCCTGGACTGAGACCTTTCTAACAACCTCCCACACAGCCACCATTCAGCAGAAAAGTCAAAAGCACCTTGGGCCACGCTGAAAGTCTGAATAAAAGCAAATGTAGGGTTCATTCTTTAATGAAGGCAGAATAATCATACAAGCATCCATTAGCACTAACATCACTTTCAAGCAAGGTTCTGCAAAACCTCTGACAGATGTAGTGCTATGACGAGCAGCTTAGGTGTGGTTAAGCTTAGCTCACCCTATTAGGGACCATTATCTGCTATTACATCTGCAGCATGTCACTCATGTGTGGCACTTAGCAAACAGCTGACATGTCAGGGCACGTGAGGATGAGAAGGAATGCAGGAAAGTCTGAATGACAGGAGAAAAACCCAAAGCATGCTCTTGAAATAAGGTTAGCGTCGCTGTTAGAGTGGAAACTTTTTACAAGGAAGGAAAGTGGGATGGCAGGAGTGTAAGGGATGCAGGGTAGAAAAACACTGATAGGAAATACCAGTATGGGGCTGCATTCTAACTCACAGAGCCTCAACTCAGCAACGTGTTCTTTTAAATGCAAAACCAAGAGAAAGAATAGAGGTGAGACTTCCTTCCTTGGCTTGTCTATTCTGTTTAGGATTGAAGAATATCAGTAGGAACCAAGAGAACTTTGGAGCACTGCTTAATGTGTTTAACTCAGTAAAGAGAGGAAAACCAAAGAGATAAAGAGGAAGGAGTGCAAAGATGCTAAGACTGCAATAACCAATAATCATAAACACAGCAAGCTGGTGTTCAGAAAGCTGACATGCTAGTTATCCTATTGGAATAAAATTATTAACCCAACATAAACCTTTCATGATAAACAGCATAATAAAGTTGTGTCCTAACATTACTGGGGATCAAGGGCCGATGTCAAGAAATGATCTTCCTAAACTTTAAGTTGTTCTTCTCTCTGAGTGAAGTGTACTTACAGTGTACTATAAGTATTAAAGTGCTGGTTTTCACCAATAACTAAAGTCGATTATCAAACAATTATGTGGTAGAGGTAAGGCAGGTCGACTGTTCTCTATTGGTTGCAGTCACCACTGGTTAAAATATCTTATGCTCACAGTTTCTGGACTGAGATTGGCAAGCTGAAAAAAATGTAGAAAATGTGATATTTATGCCTGGGAATAAGAGAGGAGTAAAGGAGCAGAAAGAACTCAGGTGATACATCTGCACTTAGCAAAGAAGGCACATGGGAGAAAGGACAACATCCTCTCTCTTGAAGAGAAACACATTACAGAGAAATGCATTTAGGTTTACTGGCTCTCTTTCATCTGTTTTGAGCCTCTTCTCCCACCACTATCCTCCCCAAGGACTCACTTTTGCATGGAAAGTATTGCACTGAGGGCTGTGATACAGAGGAAGTGGAGATCCACAGCTCATATTTCTGGGACCTGGTTACAATTTGGTTGCAATGCAAAATGTGGCCAACTGTGCAGTGGAGTTTATTAGACTATCCAGGTGTTTCCTGTACTTCCAGGGAAGGATCAAAGTTTGTAGTTACAAGAGTGCATAGACTATCAGAGTGTATGAAATATATCACAAATGTATTCATTGAAACTCTGTAGAGCTACTGTTGGAACTGTACTATTAGCCTTAGAGACTTCAACATCCATATGAACATCAAACCAGATGAGGCAACATCTGTTTTCCTGGTAAGGCTGAGCAACCTAGATTTTACCCAGCCACTTGACAGGCATTCATAGGGCAGGAAAAAATATTTGATTTTCATTTACATATGGTCTAGTTGTCAGAAATACAAAGGGACCTTTTTGTTTGATTTGAGAATTTTCAACTAAATTTCAATGTGAGAATTATTTTACCTCACCTAATCCAAGCAATTTCTTCAAGATCAGATAGCAGTTATTATTTCTAGGGGTTTTTTTAGTGAAGTGAACTATGAGCTTTTTCTTCCTGGCTATTTGTTAGCAAGGACAACCAAATTCTCTCGGTTGTGGATAATATGGCAATCAATTTTATACTGATCTTTGTCCTTGAAAATAAGCTTGTTCAGTGGTTGAAGTTCACAATCTATGGCTTAGGAGAGTTAGCTGGCAGTTTTTTGACCTTTATATATAATATATAAATAGATATTTCTTATTGACTATGATTGGGAATCTCTTTCCCAGTTCCAAAGCAATTCATTTGCAATCATTTCTTCTTTAGAAATATTCCTAAAAATGAAATGTTTGTAAGATTTAGAGGTTTAGGCATTGCAGTATTTTGAATAGAATCCCCTCAGCTCCCTTTCAGTAGACACCCTCTATTTTTTTGCTAATATAAACATGTTTACATTTGCTTGTAATGCTGCATTTTATTGTATTTTAGGGTGCATTAAGTTCTTTAGTTACTTAATATGCTGAAAAATATAATTAGAACCATTATTAATTACTATTTCTACTCAGGTTAACCAAGGTGGTTTATTTCCAGCTGTTCAAAAATTTCAGTTGTGCTTCATGCTACATTTACTTATTACATTTTAGTAAGAACTCATCCCTACAAAAAGTTGGTTATCGTATTTATGATAGCTGTTCTCCTCAGCAGTTGATTATTTGGATTTTTAATCTGAAAATCACTTCAGAAGTCAGGTAAGCACTCATGGATTTTGCTGTATAGTTCCTGTTCTACTGACTTTGAACTTGACGGGTTTGAAACCTACTGAACTGTGTAGCACATAATAACAAAGCAGTCACAGAATATAATGCAAATATCAGAAGTGACAGAGGCTTAATAGAGTACTTTTGATAGTAAAAAATGCATACATTCATAAAAATATTTTTTGCACAAAAATGAGAGCTGTTGACTATCACTGTCATTCATTATTCTGCTTAAGGTTAATGAGACATGAAGCGAAATAAAGTGAACTTCACACTACTGAAAAGCTTTTCTTGCTTTGCACGGGGTAATGTAAAGGACATTGAATGTAGTTTTACACACAGAGTTGTATTTTGCCTGGAGTGGATCAATCCTTGAATAGCATAAACCCAAAGAGATTCTTCGAGGAGTTTTTGTGTGAGAGCTGCAGCGAAGCTGGAGAAATCCCAGTGAGTGCAGCAGCCCACTGTCAGTGTCAGGGAAGGGCTGCTTGGCCCCTCAAGGCAGGGCCCTGCAGAGCTTTCCTCCTCCACAGGGCTTGGTGCCACAAGAAGCACAGCACAGAAAGTCATGCTGGAGCCCCACACGTGCTCAGTCCTATCTGACTCTACATTTCAGCTTGCTTGCTGGCTTTCCATGTGCTAACTTCTGACTTTTCTCCTAATGTTTGGCGTGTAAAATGACACTGCCCCCAGTTTCCTTAAATTTACATGAGTGCCTGTTGGGAACTTTACAGATTTTTTTTGGGTAGAGAGGCACATATGGTTTGATGCCTCTGCTATCAAGGGTGTCAGCCTATGCTTTACTTCCCTCTGCAGCTTAATCTTTATAGTACAGCACAGTAGGATTTGCTGGAAAGCTGGTGCTGCCATCGGGGTAGCATTTCAGTGGAGAGGGACAAAGAGGCTTCTCCCAGCCAAGGGAAATGTAAGTAAGAGAAACCTCTGAGTGGCTACTTTGAAGACAATTGTCATGTCCCAGTGCTCCATATTTCAAACTTAAATTAGTGTTTTTCTAATATTTAATAGTGGTAGGCACATCTACATCTCAGTTATGCGCGTCTTGAGTCCCTTCCAATGCTTTAGTTAAACTGAGACTATAGAAGAACTGAGATTGCTGGAAACAAATTCCCTTCAGGCTCAAAACTTTGCTTATTCTATATTTTGTGATTCAGCTGTCATTTATATTAAATACCTATTTAATTATATTAATTCCTACAAAATCCAGTTTATAAAACACATACCACTTGGAAGTTTTTCACTGCAGCTGTTTATAGCAAATTTAACTGTTGGAAATGAAGCATAGGGAAAGTCTAAATGGAAACTCAGTCCTGTATCTTTGTCTGAAGAATGGGGATTGCATTGCTCTGACTTACTTACTTGGCTATATGAAACACACTTTAGGTATCTAAAGGGCCTATAAACATTGCAGTGAAGTTCTCATTACCTTTATTTATACAGTACCGTGGTATAGGTGAAAGCTGGACCATTCGTTGCTTAATGGTATCAATTGCATGATGATGCAAGCAAAAGGATGGCTTGGGAAAAGGAAGGTTGGTGAATGCCATATGATATTGACAAATATAGTGTGCAGATTGAGACCAAATTATAAAGAGGCTGCACAATCCACATAACCATTTTAGGGGCTGGGAGTATTAGCATCCCTACTCTCTCTATGAAGTTTGTTTTTCATAATGTCCTACTCAATTTATCTGGGTGAGAAGAAGGTAGGTGTGTTTGGAAACTGTCTGATTCCTTGGTAGTCCCTTAGTGTTGGGTGACACAGCTGTGGAGCCATAGCAAGACTATAGTGGTGGAGAAGGGATGATAGCATCCCCAACTATCAAGAACTGCTTATGCCAGGCATAAAGAGGGATGGAATTTGAGGCTGTGCCTGTGTGAAGGAAGAAGTGAGGGTAGTGTGTGCCTCAGTAGCTGTACTCAAAACTCAGAGAGCCGAACTCAGTGGAAAAATGATCTAGCCCCTGATTCACAAATTCCAAGGAATGGGAAATATGAGATAAAATTAATATACTGACATTTCAGTAGAAAAGCAAAAGGCAAATTGTGTGTTCAGTGGCAGAATCTGGGCAGTGCAGAGGACATGAGGAGCTGCACTGTGGTGGCCGTGCTGGAGGCTGTTGTACCAGTGGTGATGGTGGGCAGGTGGGGGACAGAGATGGGAGCATCCCCTAGTGTGTGACTCCCAGCTCCTGCCACAGGTATTAAATACTGCTTTTCTGACTTTCACAATGGCTGTTTCTATACAATAGGATGTGTAGAAACCTATTAATCTGTCCTTTAAATGATGCTTCTTCAATTTTGTGTTTCTGCCCATAATGCTTCTAGTGAAAATATACGTGTTAGGAAAAGTCCTCTGCTTTGGTAGAGCATTTCAGAGTTATTCATGAGCTAGTGCCTTCCATATTGCTGCAAGCAACCAGTGTTAACTGCTTTTTAGGAGTAGATTTCGGATGCTAGTAGCATTTGACAGTCTGTATTCCTTTCCAGAACAACTTCATGCAGACTCCATACTTGTGATTGGTTTTATGATTGTCTAGGACCCAGAAACAGAGTTCAAGGAATAGCTATACTAACAAAGAGTCTGTCTCCTGAAAAGCTGCTATATTTTTTTCCTTGCATCAAATACTGTGTTTTTAATGCAAAGTTTTATCCCCAAGATATAATACCTTAGTGCTGGTAAATGGTAGATTATTGTTTAGGTATTAAATGCCTGCTCTGATGTCCATCACTTCTTTTGAACTTGAAAGATGACAGATTTGGTATTCTCCAGCAGTTTGCATTGAAGGCCTCTCTCTACCTGTCTTTTCACTTCATCTTGGATAGCTCTGTTACAGATAATCACTAACTGCATATTTCAGTGATTAAGTTAATCTATTAATCTTGGATTCTGAGTTTTCCACTCCTGTTTGCCATGATAATCCCATGCCCTTTGCACTTCCAAATTGACAGCAGTGTAACTTGACATTTCATTGTAAAAGCAATGGTTTTATAGCAACAACCTCCAGTGATATAAGCAAAATGGGATTTGTCATCATTCTGTGAGTTAGAACTCACTATAAATCGAAAGTGTTCAAAGGTGTTATTTAGTAGTTTGCATTATGCACCTGTCTATTTAAATCATTTAATTTTGGCATCTAATCTAACTCTGAGTCTCCATCAGAGACAAATAAGAAACCATATGTGAAAGCATCTGTGAAAATCTTTCTTTTATTTATGACAACATTAAAGAGAGGCTCTGATGTCAGTTACTTAACAATAATAGACATTCCTTTGCACCTATAGTGCCTGGTTACTTGGGCATATCCCTCTGTGGTATCTTATACCTACTGCTGTTTGCTTCATTATATACAGATGCACAGCAGTGAAGACAGTAATAGTCTTTCTTAATTAAATAAAGCTAAATGTTAATTAGTCAGAAAAATTGATTTATTTTCAGTGCATGAGACTTTTCATTGTGTCTCTCTTATTTTAAAGAACAGGTTGGATATTTATTTAGGACTTTACATTTTTTCCTTTATTTCTGCACTGTATTTGGACTCTTGTGGTGGGGTCTAATCGTCATAGAAAAATTATAGGTCTACAGATGTTTTCAAGATGTTACTCTGTCAGTAGCAGATTATCCCCTGTAGCAAAATCTCATTAAAGTGCAATTTACAGAGCTCTGCTGATGTTGCCATCAACCAAAATTAAAGGCATTAATTTTTCAAAGTTCACAGAAGTCCTTACATAAATGATGTAGCAGTTTGCAAGAACAATTTACAGAAGTGTTATTTGCAGAATTAACCTACATTAACAGAACAAATGTTGTAAGGGTGTAGGAAAGGATTGGGCAGTGAAATTGCAGATGTTCATGGTTTGTTTTAGGTAGTGGGTGCAAAGAACTGTTGAAACGAAACAGTTATTTTTCTTTGATGCAAAGTTGGGTAAGTAATTTGGAATCTGAACTCTGTCTGTGAAGAGTTAAGATTATAATAGAGTGATCACCAGTTGGGGACACCCATGGAGACCTTGAATTCTACTTTGAAACATCTGTACTTGATATCTCTTAAAATATTCCCATTTAGAGAATGAGTTTATGTAGCTCATGTTGTGAGTATGCCTCTTCAGTAGAGTACCAAATGCTTATCCAGGTATTTATTGTCTTAGCATGTCTGTATTTTAACTGAGCCTAGAACTTCTGTGTCAAATGCACTGGGAAATTTCAGGCTATTGGTAGTTTTTGGACCAGTACCAGACTAAACCTCGGTTAAATCAGTGGGAGGAGATGACTAATTTTCAATATTTAGAGCCACCTGCATATGTAATGACCATGTTTAGTGAGTGTTCACCTGGCTCTGCCGCACCCTGAAGTGCTGACCAGCGTGGTTGTCATGGTGAAGCCTCCACAGCCACAGCTATCACTTCCACTTTTGTAAGTGCTATATTTCATCATCCAGAATTAACATTCAGCTGATGGGTAACCCCCTCCCTTCCACACAAACCAGCTGAGCGTGTGCTTGGAGTTAAAAGTCACCATCTCTCCAGAGCAGGGAGCCAACAGAAACATTTTAACTTCAGCACTTGCACAGGACACACTCCCCACTCACACATTGTTCTGTATGTTCATAGAAGGTTTCATACCACTGTAGCAGGCTGATATAATTAAACCAACATTTTTACCTTTTTTTATTTTTATTTTTTTTTATTTTTATGGCAAACAGTTGTTTAGACATGAGCTGGTTAAACTGGAATGGTATCAGGATTCTTTCCATGGAAAGGCAATGGTGGCCCTAAGCTTAGTTCTTGCCTTTACTGTTTCGGGAAACATTTACCTTGAATGTTACTTTGGTTAAAGAAGTAACAAAAAAATTATGTATTTTTGTCTGTCACTTGTTTCTAGAATTCTCCTATTTTATATTAATGAAAGATTCAGACCTTTCAGAGAAAAGAACTTGTTTTATTTCAAGCAGTCAGTTCATTCAGCTTTTACCCTTTGTGTCACCCACATTCTTGTCAGCTCTGAAGTGTCTTGCCCACCCCAATGGGCAGGTATGAGCAACACTGTGCACTCTATCACCTTAGAAATGCCTCCTGCCTGGGCTCTGTTCAGCCTTCTCAACTATTCAGTTTCCAAGGTGCTTAACACTGCTGTTGGGGATTTTGGTCTTTGATCTGTATTTGCAGAAGAGATGCTGGGTGCTGCTTGCTTTTCAGTACCTGGTTACTGAATTTTATAGATTAAAATGGGGCAGAGGTGCTCAGGAACAATCCTCCTTAGCACTGAGCTGCCAACAGAGCAGCCCCCACACTGTGCTGTGTTTGTGGACTGGCTGACAAAAAGAGATGGGAACGGCACAAGTTCACTGAAATGGCACAATTCCCAAATATAAAGCCACAACCCAGCAGATTGCTTGTGAGTCACAGTTAGCCTCGGCAATTCGACAGCCTGGGTATTTAAATTGTCTTTAGCTGCTAGAGACATAAAAGCAAGGGCTGGATGGTCATGTAGGTCATCACCTTGTCTGTGTGTGCAGCAGAGCCCAGGGCTGACCTGTGGGCACCAAGGCTGGCTTGTGGGCACTGGGGCTGATCCCAGGGGATCAGGGCTAACCCAGGAGCTTTCAGACCCCCATGAATCTGTTCACCCAGAGTAAGGAGAGGAGGCTAGACCAGGCTAGGTATTAGCTTGGAACTGGCCATGCTGAGGGGAAATCTGGTGCATTTAGGACTAATGAACTTGTGTCTTTTAGGACTGGGTTTGCGTGGCAGAAATTCCTTGAGCTTGCAGCAGCTGCAGTATGGACATGTGCCTGATTGGCATCTGCCAGCCTGCTAAGGAGTGCAGAGCATGTCCTGAGAGGGCTTGCAGGTTGGGACCATGAGTTATATGGCCTAGAGATCCTGTAACAAGTGTCTGATGCATTAATGCAGTGTAGGTGCAACAATATACGTAAGGGAGAAGTTAAATTGAACTGCTTTTATTGCCATTTTATAAGTGTTGGCTTATTTATAGAACCTACTAAAGCAATTTATTTCAGAATATGGCTGCTAGTATTATACCATGATACACATGCATAAATTACATTAGAGATACAAATGTCTGCTTGCTCCTGTAGTATTCAGTGAGACTGCAATTAGGCAGGAGGTGCTTGATAATACAGGCCATAAATTTCTCCCACAGATTTGCCTTTAAGTTTTTGATTGAGTTAGACTATATAATTAAAAAAAATGCACATGGAATGGATCATAGTTGTTGGTAACATGCTTTGGTGTTTGAACACAAAAGTAATGGTGTATCATAAGATGTTGAGTATCGGTGACTACAGCTGAACATACTTAAATAAAACCAACCCAATAAGCAAGCAAACAACAAGCCATGCTTTGTCTCATATTGCAGTTTTAATGATGTAGTTAGTGAAGAAGAGAATGTGATCCCTGATTGAAATTTTTTGCATCTCTTTTCCCAAGACCTGCTGTCTTGATTTCTGTTTGTGTCCCCAAATATAGTGTTGTTTTTCAAACAGTAAAAGCATCAGCTTTTCTTCGTATTCCAGCTGCCTCTGAGAGATTAGTATAAATCATATTGGCTTTCAATAGGAACATTTTCAGATAATTTGTAAAATTATGCAATGGAAGGATAGTTTGCAAAGGAAGAATATTGTGAAACCACACCACTTTAGCAATGTATCTGTATTCTGCAGTAAGTTTTATTATCTGTCTCTTTTGTATAGAAAATATGTGATAAATACTGACCGTCCTCGTTGTCCTTTTCCTTTCCCATATATGATGATAATGTCGGGACTTCAAAGAGTTAAAACACAAGACCATTTTAAGGACTAGTAAACACATGTTTCTGATTTGCAGGAAATAATAATTTTTTCCATCCCTGTAAGTTGCTCCCCAAGAAGCCTTACCTTTCTCTCCCAAAACAGTGTTACTCAGCTGAAGTTCCCGCACACAAACCACTTTGACTCTTCCGAGAGCAGCGGCCCCGTGGCCGCGCTGCACCTCCAGCAGCCCCCAGCCCGTGTGCGGCCAGCCCGAGCCGGGCTCCCTCCGCAGTGTGCGGGGTCAGGGGGGATGTGCGGGGTCAGGGGGATGTGCGGGGGTCTGGGGGATGTGCGGGGGTCTGGGGGATGTGCGGGGTCAGGGGGAATGTGCGGGGTCAGGGGGAATGTGCGGGGTCAGGGGGAATGTGCGGGGTCTGGGGGATGTGCGGGGGTCTGGGGGATGTGCGGGGTCTGGGGGATGTGCGGGGTCTGGGGGATGTGCGGGGTCAGGGGGGATGTGCGGGGTCAGGGGGATGTGCGGGAGTCAAGGGGGATGTGCGGGGTCAGGGGATGTGCGGGGTCAGGGGGATGTGCGGGGTGAGGGGTGATGTGCGGGGTCAGGGGGATGTGCGGGGGTCAGGGGGATGTGCGGGGGTCTGGGGGATGTGCGGGGTCAGAGGGGATGTGCGGGGTCACGGGGGATGTGCGGGGTCACGGGGGATGTGCGGGGGTCTGGGGGATGTGCGGGGGTCAGAGGGGATGTGCGGGGTCACGGGGGATGTGCGGGGTCAGGGGGATGTGCGGGGTCAGGGGGATGTGCGGGGTCAAGGCGGGCTGTGCGGGGTGAGGGGTGATGTGCGGGGTCAGAGGGGATGTGCGGGGTCACGGGGGATGTGCGGGGTCAGGGGGATGTGCGGGGTCTGGGGGATGTGCGGGGTCAGGGGGATGTGCGGGGTCAAGGCGGGCTGTGCTCCCTCTGCCCGGGCTGCGGCTGCCGGCGGGGCCGCTCCCGGTGCCGGTGCCGTGGGGACATGGGGACAGTGGCCGGGAGGGTGGCACCGCGTCCCTTCCCGGCACTGTCCCGCCGTGGGAAACCTCCCGGGGCCGGCAGGGCTGCCCTGGGAGCGCACGGGAGGAGAGGAGCGCTCGCTCCTTTTGCTTTCCCGATTAGCCGGATCCCTAAGAAGCTGAAAGACGGCGTTTAAAAGTAGTTGGAGATAACGTAGCCAGCGCTGTCAAATGCGCAATGCTTGTTGTTATGCTCCCCTAGAAAATAAGCAGGAACCAAAATAAAAGTGCTAAATTAATATTTAATACGCGTTTGGCTACGTAAACGTAGAATGGGTTTTAAAAGAGATGGCACAGGGAGGAAAATGCGAATGTTCTCAAAGAAAACGATATTTCTCACAGCTTTTGGTAAATGCTTAAACTTAACTTGGGCTTCACTTTGCAGAAAATGTGAGAACCATATGAATGTCTGTGCCTTATGGAAAGCCATGAAATCTAAAAGTATGAACTTCTGTTCACTATTAACAAGTAAAACCCTATTCTTTTTCTCTCTAAGGTCCTGATTAATGGACAAAACCCTTCTTCCTTGTTTTTTCACATTCTTTTTGCAGTTCCCTAAATGTGAGACAGACAATAAATTATCTACACAGATCCTACTACATACCAGTTACTATTTGGAGCTTGACTGAGAAGCAGAAACAAATATTGTGCAAACCACATTGGGTACAAAGACTGCACACGGATTGCCACTTATAGTCAACAGCTGGGAATAATATGGGTCTTTATTAATCTGAATATTAGTGTTTGCCATTTTGTTTCTTTTTTTATGATTTTGAAAGGATGGTGGGAGGAAAGACATAAGGGATTTCTTGCTGATAAGGATGCTCTTAATACTCCCTTTGTGCCAGTTTGTTTACTCCTTTTATGTGGGGTATTTATTTTCTTTTTAACAGCCTGAAACTTCTGCAATTAGAAAGAGAGAACTGAATTTAGAGCTGAACCAAAAAATGGCAGTCCTGATCTGTAGTGCATTAGGAAAGGAGACAATGGGTTGAAGCAGGCAGGAGAGTGGAGACAAGAAATTTATTACTGGGCATTGCCTAATGAGATGAAAATTCCTTGGGATTTTCAAATAAGCACCACAGAAGAGCTGTATACCAGTGTTCATCTGCACAAACCTTCCCACGCTTCAATTTTAAAATAATAACTGTGTCTTGTTATGGAAGGACATGGACAGTGCTGGAAGGAAGGATGTGACTGTGGTTAAAGTGAGTATTGGATGCAGAAAACTTGACCTCTAATTTCACCTTTGGCAGTTTCAGTCAGTGGTAATTCACTCAGCGTGCCTCAGTTTCCCTGCTCATAAAGCAGTGCTGATTGTGTGGCTGGGCACAGGGGACAGCTGAACTGTACATTCCAGTAGATAAAGCTCTATATAATCTAAGTGCATCGTGTTATTTCTGGCTGAAATCCTTGCTTAAACAAAATTCTCTGTGACCTCCCTGAGAAGAGCTGCAAAGGTCAAGGCTATTACATTTGGGCCATTATTACACTTCAGGTCCAGGAATAAGGAAATAAATCACAGATAATGAGAAAAAGTTTCACAAAGATTTATTTTTACAAATGGAGAAGAAACTAAAAGTGGAACATTTTCTTGAAAAAGGACATTTTCATACACTACAGAGCTAATGATAATTTTACTTTATGTTTCTAGTGTTTGCAGCTCTTACAGAAAAGATGGGAATGCTAGAGAACCATCCAAATACCCTTCTTTTTTAATGTGGCTGCTTTTTGTGATTATAGGCTTAGACATGATCTGCAAGATTTAAATTCAAACAAAAGATGATGAAAATGAGAGGTGAAAGTGTTTTTTGTTTTCTATCATCTTGCTCTCTATGCTCTGCTTTTTATGTCATTGTTTTAATAATTTAGCTAAATTGCTGGGAAAACAGACAGTGTTTAAATCAATGTAACAGCCTGGTGTGGACACAAGTGTGTTAGCTATAAAGATATTTATTACAGTATAGCTTTAACAAAAGCAAGCAGCAGTGGTATAAATAAACTCTGTACCAATAATATTCTGTTTGTGATATGAGGTGGCACTGATTTTAGCCAAAACATTTTTTCCAGTTGGTTTGATTACTTTGGTGTGGAAACTGCATTGAGGTAAGGCCTGAGGTGGGGGAGGATCTGATGTGAACAAAAAAGGTGTAGGAGGATCTTTGTATCTTTGCTGTCATGTTGGATCAAGTCTGAAAGAATTGGGAAGAATCTTAGCAAGGGAGATATTTACCTTTTGGGATGAGAATATTTGTTGCTTTTTTTTTTTTTTAATTGGTAGCATTAAGTAGTGTTTTGGGTTTAGTAATGTTTCTAAGCTTCAAATTTGTGGCATGAAAATACACGAAAATCTTTTAACTGTGAAAAGATTATAGGATGGCTTTTCCAAGCAGCTCATTAAGAATTATCTTATTGTATTTATTCAAAGGTTTATGTTGGAAATAAAATATTTTTCCAGTTTTTGGGAACTAGGTCTCCAAAGAATAAATTATTTCATATAAAATACTAGTATTTGAACTGACTCATTTGCTTCCTGAATATTGAGAACTTGTGTCATATCTGTAGAGTATAGTTCATCTTTCTCCTTTTATGCTTCTGTTCCCTGATTATATTCTGTTTATCATATCAGAAGAGTCTGGGAGTAATGTTGTAAGTGAAGAATAAAAAAACATTGCATTTTTTATTATAGGCAAAATCCTGCCCAAGCCATAAGATGAAAGCTTGGAATATACCATGTACACGATAGAACAATTTAAATTTTCTTTTCAAACATCAGATTTGGTATGATTGTCCCACAGTTTCTGCTGCTTAATATTGTAAATTATATTGCTCATGAAGTAATCACACAATGGCAAACCAGGCTTTAATGCAGACACACCAAAGGATAGAATTAAGGTTGAATGTTCACTGCTAACGGTGCCTATCCTCTTTTTTATATGCTTAACTCCGCAGCTTTAATATTGCATTAACTTGGTTTTTAGAGAGAGTGTTTTGCCCTAAGTATAAGAAAAACGTTGATCTTTTATGTTGTCAGCCAGGGCAGATGCAAATCCTTCTACTTTTTATTGAAGAATTAACCATCTCCCTCTGGAGCACAAATGCCAGCGGTACCGGTACAATTTTATTTTTAAGGCTATGGCCTGTAGTAAGCTGATTGAACAGTATAATATGTTCTATTCAAATCTGACTGCTTATGCACTTCATTTCATAATGCCTTTGAAAATATATCATGTTCCAAGATGAATACAAGTTGTGCATAAAAAAAGCTGTTTGTTACATAGCTTGGAAAATGTGGAATCAATTACTATTAGATTTGAGAAAACCAGGAGCCTTTATGATGAAAAAAAATTATTTAGTTTGTAGTAATAATATCAAGTTACAGTGCAACAAATTCCTTTCCCTTAGAAAACTAGTTCAGTTGTAGTTCAAAACAGTAACTCTTAGGGGATAGTGAGTACCTCAATTAATATGATGTCAATTTGTTTTACCATCTGCATGTATTTACTGACCCGGGATATCTCAGAAGGTCTGCCCTAAAAATCACCATGTTTACTCAGCTGAAAACAAACCCAAAGATCCCATTTCATTTTCAAGCCACCAGGATATGTTAGAGTAAGTTCCATGTGTTGACAGATCCTTCAGGTTTTATTTATGGAACAGCATTTGCGTGAGAGATAATAGGCTAAGAATAACCATTGCCTCACCTAATTGTTGTCTCCTTAAGGCTTCTAAAAATGTATTTGGGGTTGGAGAGCAGGCAGCACAGGCGGTGTAAGGAGTCCACCAACTGGTACCGTCTGTGTTAGTTACTACTAATCCAATCACTTGGGATCAGATGGTCTTGTGGCAGCTTCTTCCCCCGTGGACAGAGAGACAGTTTTAGAATAGAAAGATGTAAGGGCATATGGTTGATATATAATAGATATATAATAGCTATATTAATAACAGATAATGGGCAGTAATTGTAATAATAATAAAATAATGGATACATCAAAAAAGCATGCCAGGAAAGTATTGTGCAACTTGTTGGCCAACAAATACATTAAAAAAAAAAAAAGACGTATTTTAAACATATCCAAGCAAAACGTTATTTTTCTTTTTTACTTGTTGAACATTGTTTCTTTTGAGCAATGTATGTCTCTGCTTGCCTGATATTTCCAGCCTGGCCCTGTATTCAGGGAATGGGGCAGGAGGAGGAGGACAGGGGGACTGGTGGGTATTTGGTGAGCAGGGAAAGGGGAATTTGTGTGTCTGCCCAACCATGACAGCAGCAGATTCCCTTGCAAAAGACCTATAGGGCATTTATAAGCACCTCAAAATCATCCTTTTAGTCTCCCATCCTACATTTCTCCATAAAAAAATCACAGTGCTAGAGGAAATGATGTTTACATAACTTAATTCTTGCTTTCTTTCTGTCTAAACATTGCTCTTTCAAAACACTTAGGTTTTGAGATCCCCTGGAACACAAGTGATCTTAGTAGTACCTTGAGTGTATTTGAAAACTTTAAAAGTTGCTGAAGATTTGGGAGGAAGTTTGACTTTTTCCTGGCTCCAAAACAAAGCCTTCTTAATTTTTAGTTCTTGTGTTTTTTTTAAGAATATAAAAAATATTTGAAGGGACGTAAAAAAGCTTTCCTTGAATTTTTGGTAGCTGAGCAGTTTATTTTTTGGGCAACATTATATAAGCAAGACATGGGGCAAATCTGACTCCTTCTCTACAGGGCAAGAGACCAAACCTCACAGGTTATTTAATAAATAACCAGAGGACTGAGATAGAAATAGGAAGATTTTTTTTCATTGTGTGTCACCAGTTACACGGATCAGGTGGTGAAGGAAAGCTGCAGAAGGATGCAGTATTCAGTCTTGCTGAAAACATGCCTTCTTCACCTGAGCATCAGAGATCTGTGCTTTGCTCTGGGAAGCCTTTTATGTGTGAGAGGGGTAAAGACCAGACTGTGGCAGGCCAGGCTTGGGCATAGGAAGACCATTAAGCAACAAGGATTTCCTTTAGGAAAACCTTTCTTCCACTTGAGGGAGAAGTTGGATATCAACAGCGTCTCTTACAATTTCCTAGGCAGGTGGAAGGTGATTTCCAGTCACCCTAGACAGAGATTGAAGGTAATTTAACACAAACGTGGTGGGGTATATATGTGTCAATGTATGGACAGGAACAGGATCTGAAGATTCACTGAAATACATGTATTTCCTAGTATGATTAAGGAAGACACACACAGAGAAACTGAGATGTTCACTGAGAAGGGAGTAGCATCCAAACCTGGAGTGATAAAGTGTTCTACTAATTAGTGAAACCTTTTAATTTAAAGTAAATATAAATTATTATGAATTTGATATCCTACAAGTATTTGTATACTATAAATTATTTATTAAATGTACACATGTGTATTAACTGGAAATGATAGTTGGAGGAAGAATTTAATTTCTACATACCTATACAATTTTCCTTGTTTGTGGCCTCTGCCTGTAATTACACTTCTGTTGTTGCCTTTGGGCATGCTTTGACTTAATCCACTGACTCCAGACAAAACTACACAAGATGTGAATTATGACCTTGCCTGGGAATGGTTTCTTATTTAGGAAAACATTTGAGTGAATGAGATTAATGTTTCCCTGAGCCTGTACCAGAGGACTGAAGCCCAGACTCTTTTTGCAAGACCACAATGAGTGTGTACTGCTTTGAGTTTATCAAATATATGAACACAAATCTCCCTGGTGCTTTAGTAATCCTCCAGTCAGGGCCTGTAGTTCAACACTTACACAATTTACATGTGCTAATACAACTGTAAAATTCTTCAGGACTTAGTAGGTCTAAATATGAGATTCTTAGAATAGCACAGCTATAAAGCAGCAACAAAACAAATTTGGGCATTCAGTTGGCCTTTTATTTCTGAGCCAAAGAACCTCTTTCTGATGAAGTCCTAGAAAGAAGTTCAGATTATACTAAATTCAATGAGAATTTTGCTAATGATCTGAATAAATCAGTCGCACTTCTTCAAGATAATGTTTTCACTCCTATTTTTGAAAAGATGTTATCATTACTGCAGCTCAGCAGAGAGACTGTGAATAGTTTAAAGGTTTTATAAAAGAGAGAACAAACAAGGTGAAATCCTCACTCAGTGCAGACACCCTAAGCAAGGTGCAAGAGAAGAAAAGTTCCAGAAAGCATTCTGTTTAAAGGACTCTTTTAGAAGAATGCTCCTCACAAGTTCTTGTAGCTGCCTTGCATGCTAAGACTGGGATAGGAAAAAGACCCAGCCAGGCAAACATCTGAAGTTTAGGAGATAATGGCATTATATTTGCCTGGGCACTTGAATTCAGTGGGTGGTGACACAAATGACATGTTCCTGAGTGGTTTCATGAAGCAGGACTGCTGCCTTCCGCAGCGCTCGGGCTGGTCCTGCCCAGGGCACGTGCACACTGTGCCCCACTCCAGCCCTCCTCAGAGCCCACTGGTCATTGCTTAATGGCCTTGTGAGGAGAACCTTTGGGCAGTTCTGTTGCCTTATAATTGTTTTCTTCTTAAACAGTAAACGATTTCTGGTAACTTTGAAAGCAGTAAGTCAGAACCAGAGGAGGAACATGAAGTTAAACCAGCAGAACACATGTGCAATACCAAAGGCCAGGCATAATGCTTTTATTTGCTTGTTTTTCATTGACTTAACATTTTGGAACTGCTTTTTTTTTGTTGCACCTTTAATGCACAGTACATGCATGTGTAAACAAGACCAACTTCCTAAACAAGAGAGCTCATTAAAAGTGAACCATGTGTGAATCTGCTGCTGCTTCAAAATAAGAAAATTATCTTAGCTCAGGTTTGGAGGGAGTGAGTACTGCAAACCCCTTTCAGGGCATCATTAGCATATTCTAAACTGTTAGCCAAAACAACATCCCCTACACTGGCTCCTTGGGTCAGGGCCTTAAGGTATGCCACTCCATGTGAGCACTTCAAGAGCTGCAGTCCCTTAGCTGGAGATCAAACAAGATTTTCTCCACACAGAGAATTAAACCAACACGTGAGGGTGCCTTTATCAAACTGTGTTTGATAATGAAGGCTTCTAAAAGCCAGGTGGGTCAAAATGTCAGTGTCTTTCTTTTGGTGTGTTCAGGTTCTGTATTGCCATACAAATTATAGAGGGAAAGTCTCAGAATGAGAGATGTCTATTATTTCCCTTGGGAACTATTTCATTATTGGCAAGAACTTCTCTATGTTTCCTTTCCTCCCTGCTTCCCGATTTCTTGTGATTTTTCTAAGTGGTGTAATCCAAAACAGTCTTTCTGTCTTTATATCTACCAGCATCTTAATTCCCTATCCATAAAGTGATAGATGTATCTATCAATAGATCTGTGGGCAATTAATGAAGGAAAGTAATGCCTTTGATATTGATTTTTAAACTAATGAATAGAGAAAATTAATACAACTCTTCCAAACATTCTGTCTCTGTATGGCTTGCTTGGGTCAAGTTGCATGATGAGTATGTACGCAATAAAAATGAAATTTAAATGCCTGTTGCTTTTTAAAAGTGACTTTATGCAAAAACTGGTGCAAATGATGCAAAAAAACTGGTGTCCATTATTGCATGGTAGTGGATAGACCATGAAGCTGCTCTGCAGAATGTAAAAAGCATGTAAACAATCAGAAAAGGGAATTTGAAAATGAAGGGAAGTGAGCAAAGAATACCAGCTGATGAATAAAACATTTCCCAAAGTTCAGAAAAGTCAGCTGGTCTATGTTAAAGTGGTTGCCAGGCAACTCATCTTTTAAAACAAGTACTTCTGTGGCAGATAACTCATAAAGACATTGAAATGGCAAAATTAACTGCTCTTGAACAATTTCTTCGATACATTAGGTACAAACAGGCTTTCATTCATCATCAGGCGTGCATATCTTCTTGTTATAAGTTTTTTCCTTGAACAAATGCATGTATTTTGTCCAAAGCACTGCATTTTTAACTCTTTCATCTTATTCCCCATGGGGGAACAGCTAGAAATCCCTGCCTTAAATCTGGGCATTGACATAAATCTAGTTTGGATGATAGGGGAACTCATTCTCTACTTTGAAAAACAGGGAGTCTTGTTTGGTAAGATTAGAGCACTTGCATGTAAAGAGGGGCTTGGTTGCAGTTCACCAAATATTTTCCATTAGACAAGCTGAGAGTGCAGCCAAAGAGGGAGAGGATCCTGTAAAAAAACTTCAGGAAAAAAGCAGGCAGGTCCTGGTGGTTCTTGCTGTGTAGAGGAGGATAAAGCAGGAGAATCTGGAGGGGGAATCTGATCATATGGAATAATTTATTTGACTTTTTCCTTTCCAATTTTTAACTGAACAATGTTGTGGCTTTTTTTCTTTTTATTTTTTCTCTTTACTATTGTGTTCATTATTCATGATTGCTCAATGAGCATTTTAGTGAAACACTGAGCACAAAGGATGTTTGCAGGCTGATCATAGTTCCTGTGTTTTCAGCACTTTGCTACTTGCTGTTTATCATTTTATATATATATAATATAATAATCATATAATTGATCAAATAATAATTGATTATTATCAAATAGTAATATACTTTTTCCATCTCCAGATTGTAAAACTGAAAGTTTTCCAGATGAGAAAAGGAAAATTGAAAAACTTTCCACAAGATTATTCTTTTTCATTGAATATGACAAAATTTTTTCTTTACTGAAATAGAAAACAAATAATTAAAAAGCTCTTACTAGTTTCAAAGCAAATCTGTAGCATTTCAAAACTTATTTGGGAATGTTTATAAATTCTTTTTTGAGTGCGAGCTCATCTCTGCCACTTGGGAAATGCCTGGAATAACCCACCTCTGTAACACAGCAGCATAGGGTGGTGCTCCTTTCCTGGGTATTTGATTACTGCCAGCAATGCCACCACAAGAAAGTGAGAAATCCTCAATTTGTGGTTGTCCTCCTGAGTTGCCTTCTACTAGTGATTCAGCCATAACCATTATTTCCTCAACCACATTCAGTAAAACAAAACAAAACAATCAATCCAATGACTGTGTAAAGCACCTTTCCTGTAAAATTTTCAAATGCATCACAAAAATGCTTATTGAGATGCAAATTAATGCAGTGTCGAGTGTTTTTTGTTGGTAGCTCACAGTCAGTCCTTCGCAGTGCTGCTGTGGGGACATGTGGCTGACGTTAGGACAGCAACTTTTCACTTGACATCCTGCTGCATCCTGGGACATTGCACTCCGAGCAGAGCCTGTGGCATGGACACCAGACCTTTGGTAGCAAATCAGCCCCTGGATTTCCTCGGAACATACCTTAGCTTGGTTTTGGAGTGGTTTTACTAAAAATATGTTGGAGAAAGAGATAAGAATGGAAGATGGGTAATGTTTTAGTATAGTATATTTTTCATGCTGGTGTTAAAATGTGCAGTAATTTTTAAAGTCTGTAATCCTTTTTGTCCTCAGCCAATACAATCCCATTGAAATAATTAGTTAAGGCACAGACGAATAAGTTTAACTCTCAGATGACATTTTTTAAAACCAGATTGAATATTAGGGAATATTTATTCACTGAATGGATGGTCTAGCATTGGAACAGGCTGCCTGGGGAAGTGGCAGAATCACCATACCCAAAAGTGTTCAAAGCACTGTGTAGATGTAGTGTTTTGGGACATGTGTCAGAGGTGGACCTGGCAGTGTTAGTTTAGTGGCTGCTCTTGATCTTAGAGGGCTTTTCCAATCTATGATTCTCCTGATTTTAAGCGCTTATTATGGGATTTTGTTTACTCTTTACCTGACTCTCTGATCTTTAACATTTTCTGTGCTCAGAATATCCTCCTGGGTTCTGCAGTCACCCGAGGTGAGCACTGTGACATGTGGCACGGGCAGATTCATGTGTGTGGGGACAGTGAGGTGATGTCCTGTGCAGCACAGGCACTGCCACTGTGTCTGCTCCCCATGCCCCCATCAGTGGCCAAATGATGGGCTGCAATGTCAGCAACACCACTGGAATACACAGCTAATGTACCGTCTTCCCCTGCACGTGTATATAAATATATATGTGTGTGTGGATAATTAATGCACATAATTACTTAGATTGCTTGATACAGATACTTATTTTTGTTTCTAGTAAATATGTTGGAAGGCTTCAGAAACACAGTTAATGAGCCTATTTAGCTATTCAAAAGATACAGGATCTGAAACTTTGGGAGTAGGAGGTGTTGCAGGAGCTACAGCCTATTATTCAGTTCCTCAGGTCAGACCACCACCAGCTGTAAAAATCAATAAGGCTTACAGTGATGAAATAGAAAAAAGCATCGACAGAGAATATTCCACAAAGCCACTCTTGATGAGGCTGAGCCTGTTCATACTGAAACCTGGAGAAGTTTCACTCTTTACTCTTAAGAGCCTTCGGCCAACCTCAGGAACTTGCAGGATTCTTTGGGCAAAGTTTTCCAAAGTCCAGTCTCCTGATGGATCCAAAATGTGCCTGGATACCACAGCACTGGAGCACACTGAGGCAGTGTGTCTCTCCCTCACTCCTTCCTGCGCTTCGCTGATAGTTTTGGTGAAGCAGACACCAGTTTTGCCTGTTTTTTTCTTTTCCAGAACCTTTCAGAGTATTGAAAAACCCATGTAACCTTGTTGGTCTTGCAAGTTAAATCAAGTTGTGCAGATATTAATAGCACAGACATGAGAGATCTTCATATAACATGTTAGTGGTATAAATTTTAATATACATGGAAGCATTCTAAATAGTATTCCAGACAGTGGGAATAACATAAATCTTCTGATGAAAAACCTTCTGAACAGAAATATTCTCTTCTCATTCTCCTATATTCTGTCTGATCTGATGCCATATCAGATATAACTGCAAATACAGCTCTAATCCATATTTTTAAGGCCAAAGGAACTATTCACAGTAGAAAGTATCTGGTATTGGAAGATGTATTCCTATAGAAAAGCAGTCACTGCCAACATGTCAGGAAAAATTTGGTCCGTGCTTTCTTTGATATACTTAAAATAAATCCTGGTTAAACACAGTTATTTTCTTATAGTATAAATGATTTTGTACAAGTCTGAAGGCATTTAAGATTTTTTCCACATGCTAAAAATGGTCAAAAGAGTACATTTGCCAAGCCCAGGCAGTCATGAATGTGTCAAGCCCCTGAACAAAGCTGAGCAGAATAAATAAATAAAAAAGAAAGTCTGAGAAAATAATGTTGTGTCTGTTATGTGCTGCCTCCTTTCATCTGCTTTATCATTCATGCTTGCTAGATTTTCTCTGCAGTTGGGAAGGTTAGAAAATGAGAAACTGAGGTTTTGCATAATCACATGATTCCAGGAAATGCACTTTTAGGAAAATGACCAAATGTCACAGACAAGCATGACAAGCCATGAGAGGGTGCTGTCAGTTTCTGGGTGTGAGCTTTCAGTTTTAGCCAAAGTTATGAACATAAATATACCATTTTTTACTTTGGAGTAGCATTTATTTATTAACACGTTTCACCAAAGAAATAGTCAACTTTGCAAGTGTCTTCAAATAATTTGCTGTCATATGGTGTGCAACACTTTTTATGGCCTCTGTAATTTACGGTAAAGTGATTTAAAATATATACCTTGGTTAGATCTACATTAGTCTTATATTTTTTTTTGTGCCAAATTGTGTAAAAATGGAAATAATGATTAATTTTGCTATAGGAAATTTCACCAAGTTATAATAATTTCAGTCTTATCTCTTTGAGCTGCATGTTTCTCCTATTGCTTTAAAACTAATTTAGGCCACATTATATACAAAATTAAATCTTACTTTTATAGCTACACCCTTGGGGTTCAATGAAAAGACTTTATGAGCTAGAAATTAAAAGTACTGGTTGAAAATACTATTACATTATACAAGCTATTATTAAGGCAATTTACAAAGTTGGTATTAAAACTATGCACATTTTTCATTGTTAGCACCCATATATTCAGCAAGCCCATGGGAACATTTTGTATATAATCTGGCAAATAAAATCAACTGAAAGGTAAACAGTAAGTCCACAGCATTTCTTGATAGGGAAAATTGCACTATAATAACTGTAAAGCAGATTTAGCTTCAGATTGTTATTAATTTAGGCAATACACACCACATTTGTTAAATGTAAAAATCGGTTTGGAACTCTGTGTTACACAAATATTGGAGAACACACAGAAACTCTGACTTTGTTTTCTCGTAAAAAACCCAGATACCTTATATTCAATGAAATTCAATTTGGCACAAGTCTATTTTGCATCTTAAATTTGTAGTCACAGTTGATTTTTGATTCTTATGTACATTTCCAGAATTTGGAGGCAATAGAATTACATGTTTTGCTTGGACTGTAGGGTAACATAATGCATGGCGTAATGCTTTTATTTCTGAACAGTGATGTAAAAAACCTTGCAACATGATTTATGATCTTTTAATTTCATGGATGCTTAAAGAACAGAGACCACCAAGAAGCAGGATGGAATATCAAACATTTGCCCAAGATGACAATACTGAGACAGAACCACATGAGCATGCAGTTGGTCCTTTAATGTTACATATTTATGTTCCACGTTGGAGCACCCTAGGTGTTAAATCAAGACAGGACAACTGTGTTTAAACAGAAGGGGAAAAGATTTCCTTTTCCTCCCTCGTGGAAACCCTCTGCAACAGTAGAAAGGTTTTGTCAAGAAAGCTGCTACCAGGACTGGCTGTGTGCAGTGTGAGTGTTGGGAAGATCTGGAGGGATGGAGCATTTGCTGCAGCAATCTCTTGCTGCTCTGTGGCTGCAGGAGTCTTTTCTGGGAAGGTCCTGTTGCTGTTACTCAGGGGTTTTTCCATCTATTTTCACTCTAATTTACAGAAAAGCTGACACATTGCTGATGGAGTCAGAGGACAAGGAAGTGCATTCTTCCCTTGGTTTCCAGGACTAGGTTCTAGCTAGCATTTGGCAGTAAGTTGAGAGGACTAGGGCTTTTGGGGTTTAGCTCTTCTGAGGTTTAGACCTGTGATTTATTTGCACCATCAGTTCTTGCAGAGGAGTCTGAGAAAACATTCCCCAGACTTTTTCAAGGACTGATCCATGAGGTGCTAGATTCTAACCAGTCTAGGAGAGAGCAAGGATGTTCAGGCTGCTGCTGCAGGTTTAGTGGGGAACTGGGATATTAATTAAAAACCTGTCCAGATTCTGGGTAAAACAGCAGAATTGTTCTTGCTACTGCCCTTTGTGGAAAGCTCATGGTTCAGGAGCTGTCTGGGAAGGAAGAGCTCGTGTAAATGTGCTGTCCAGTCATGGGCAGGCAGCTTTCAGGGGATGCTGTGGGAGTGCTGAAAGACAGAGATCTTTTCCTTGGATGCTCAGCAGTCAGCCTGTGCAGGAAAAGTATGGATTAGGTGTAGAAGGTGACTGGCACACTGTATAATCCAGCTAATAAACGCTGTTGTTTTACTGAGCAAAAGAAATTTTGACTGTTCCTGTTGTGTTGGGACAGAGGAAATTCCATGCAGGAATGTTGTGTGCAGCTGTTGTGACCTGGAGCGTGCTGTCAGTCTGCACTGAGGGGTCACAGAAACACCTGAAAGTGTCTCATTGTATTTATGTGAGGGATCAATAACTATTTAAATGAAATAACCAAGACTGTAAGCTTTAGGATCCACCCCCCCCCTTTTTTTTTTCATGTTGCAATAAAATTTTGAGAAGAAACATGATTTTATTTGGCTAACAAAACCTTCTCTAACCACCCAACTTTATTCCCATTGCTGACTATAAAGATATGATTTATAGAGATTAAAGAAGCCTAATAAAAAAGGAATAGCTCTGATATTGTATTTAATTTTGACAGTCTCTGTTATCTTCTTACTGTCCCTTAAAGAAAAAGCTTTAATAACTATTACAGCATAATGCAAACATTGCTATTATTAGATATTCATATTTTATGGCCTTGGAAAATGTTGACATATAATTAATTTGATTATGGATAAAGTAATTCAATTTTAGATTGCCTACATTAATTTATTAAACACTGTAAAAGATAATAGATTGAGCGCAAAGGGAAATGGAAGAAATTATGTGTACTCAGAAAACTATCAAGCATGTTTAACATGTTTGTACAGAGAAAGCAAAAAAAAAGGCATTGTGTAATACATCAATCAACCCACGGAGATTACATTTCAAAGCCTTTTTCTGTTGAACAAATGGAGCTTGATTTTTAGTCTTTTAGAAGTATCTGAATTTACAATAGTATAAATTTATAAATAATGCATTTTACTTTTGTTGCTATTGTTATTATGGCCTGAGGATCAAAGCCTTAAATTAAGTATCTGCATTAAATATAACCACCCTCAAGAACTGATTATCACCACGCCAAATCCTATTTATATAACTTTTCAGATTTAAATAACTGAATTAATTTTAAAAAACATTTAAAATGAAGAAAAAAAGTTTAAGTATGGGATATATAAAACCACAGGACAGTCCTGGAAACCCTTACATGAATCTTCTTCACTGTGTGGCTGTCTTCCCTTGAATGGGGATCCTTGTTCAAGGAAAGTTACCCACAATGATTTCAGGAAATTATTTTGCATAAAGTTGATATAATAATGGTCTTATAAATAAAATGGTATGAAACTGATTAGATTTCTTACTAAATGATATGTTCTCAGTAAAATCTATGAAAGTTCACGTCTGTGTGTAGACATCTCTTTGTGTATGGTTTTGAAGCAGATAGATCTACTAATCTAATTTTTCTCTTATAAAATAGTGTCTTTCATTCCTTGTACTGAATTGTATCTTCACTTTTCCATTGGTATTAACAAAAATATGTTAGGATCTTCTTAAGTCTTGGAGAGTTTTACAGAAATAAAAAAATTATGTGTGGAAACTAAAGTTTTGTATGGGATTGTTTTAGATTTTGATATTGGTAATTTTCTGTCTTCCCCCCTGCTTTTAATTTATTGTTTAAATTTTATTCTGAGGAAGCCATACTTACAACAATCTTTGATCCCAGGTCTACAAATATGTACACCCTTACAAATATAAAGAATCACGATAGTCAGGAGTACCTCATATAATTACACCTTCTGAATTACAGTTTGAATTTTTATTCAGCATATGGACACTGTACTTATCAATTTTTTTTCTGTGGTATGTTAGAGAAAATTTTTGACTTACAAAGACTAAAGGAAAAAAATTCTTCCACCCTTATCAGGAGTTACTTCCTCATCTCTTTCAAAGGTGAATTGAACTTTTAAAGGCTAAGTTTTCTTTTACGAAAGGGTGATAAAATATAGAAAATGCATTTTAAGCTAATGTCTTGCAATATGTCTTACAACGTTCTTGTTAAAGCAAGATGTTCCTTGATGGAACATTGTTCAGTTCTAAATGAGGATTCATTTCAAAGAGAGCATTTTTGTCAGTATGTCTTATTGCCATAATATACTACATTTGACATACATAAACAAATTTTGATGTTTAGGCCAAGATATGTAACCTTCCTCCTTTTTCAAAATCTTGATTTTAAAATTCTGAATTATGCTGCACTGATTTGTTACCTTTGAAGCTTGTCTGACACTTACTATTTTGAATTGATGGGAGAGCTATTAGATTGAACCATTTCCTGGGGTGCAGTCATATATTTTTGAAATCTAATCACAATGGGCTCTTTACTACAAGAAACAATACATGGATATTTCTGGCATCTTACAAAGCAGATAGGAAGAACAGAACATTAAATGCCCAAGTTAATTCCATACATAAAAGAGAGACTGGTTTAACTTTCTCTTGTCATAGTTCATAGTAGTCTTGCATACACAGATGTGATATAAACCCATTTCTGCAATAAAAGCACTCCTTTGCTGTTAAAAACCTCTGTTAATAATGAATTTGGTAATGATTGCTGTTACAGTTACTATTTAATGCAAGCAAAAACTGAACATAATTTTCAAATGTGGCCAAGTAGAATCTCCTTGGTCCTTGTTATTTATGATTCTGCTTTCTGAAGGTCAGATTATTTTTCATTCTCTTTAATAATTCACTAGCTATACTAAATGTTTACTTCATGTCTGAACGACAACCAATCTTGTTTTAATTAAATATACCTCCTGACATTGTTTTAACATATCAGTGAATTCAAATCAGTTAGTAAAATGTTAAGCAAATCAAATTTGTAGTCACTCTCCACTTTGAATATCCACTTCTCTAGTTTCTTCCCACCTGCTGTCATGTGTTAATTTTTTTAAAGCATCATCTATTTGCAAAAAAAAGAAAGAAATTGGTATTGTCTTGTGTTGTTTCATCCTTAAAGTGAAACCATTTGCAAGAAAATTATGGGTCCCTAGTGCTGAACTTCTTTGCATATTAATTTTGTTAGCCTTACCTCCTGTGGTCTTTAGTTCTGGAAGGCCTATTAGATAATACACAAGATAAATTTTCCCTGGTATCTTACAGCTAGTCAGAGGAAAACAATCCTTTCTTCTTAAAACTTAAAAATTGCAATATTGGCCATGCATATTTTCCACCTATTTTATTAGTAAAGATTAATTTAATTAAGTGCAACAATCTAGTCAATATTGGTTATATTTGTTCCCAGGTCTCAAGAAATTTATGCTTACAATAATAAATGTGTCTCAAATGATAAAGGATAAGAAATGGATTCTGCACAAAATTCTGTCAAATGATGGTGGCAGAATGGGCTTTGATGGAATTAGTATGTTTAATCTGAAATGCAGAAACCAAGGGAAGCTGAGTAGTTGGAAGAGTTGTGGTCAGGCACAAACGTCAGGCACTTCACATGGTTACAAAAGTGGACTTAGTTGGATAAGGTTGGATGGCTGAAGACACTTAGACCTTCAGAACTACAGAAAGATATTTACAAAAGTGAGGTTTACAAAAGTGTCCAAGCAGACAAGACACAACTCCTATTTTCAGCCTGTGGCAGCGAATATTCTGGCATTTTGGTGAGTTTCTCTAAGTATCCAATACCTGCAAATTCCTTTGGAAATCTGTCTCAGGTCTATGATTATATAGCAGTTGACTTTCAGTATGTTTCTGGTTTTCGGAAAGAAAGTGCTGGTGTTACATATTGCCCCTTACAAATTACCAAATTACAGGTCAAATTTCTTCAGTTGCTTGAATGTATTTTCTGTTTGCACCCAAGTATCATAAGCTTTTTGTCACAACAGAAGGAATGTGTGGGAAGCCCTCAGTTCTTGACAGAGAGTTTGTTTTTGAGTTATGTTTTCCCTCAAAACAGCCTCTCCTTTTAGAACAATAGAACTGTTAATATCTCTCAAAACTTTATAGCTGAACAGAGACTAGTCAATTTGTTTCAGGATTTCCAGCTCATACTCTAAAAACTAAGTGAGCCCATCTTTAAGCTAAATTACATCATTATTTACTGGCACTGCCTATTGTTTAAAATGGCACACCAGGCCACAATCCTAAACAAGCCTATAGTAGTTTTTTAGACTCTGGAAGTATGGTAGAAAAAAAGACATTTTCATAGTTGCTGACATCTCTGATTTACAACTGCGTTGGGAACTAGTTATCAAACAGGTTTTTATGCTGTTACCAGATGTTTCTAAATATCTGTTTTATTTTTTTAATGAAAATCCTTAAGGCATTCTAAAGGCATTTTCCCCCTCATATATATTTTAAATCATTAAAATATTCTTAAATCACAAATGGTATGTAGATGTTCTCTGCTCCTGAGAACTGTTAAACCATTATCTCTAACCCTTGCATTTTCTGTGAGGGCTTCTGGGACAGAAAATGCACCTTTTTCTCCCCCCCCCCTGTACTAACCCACACCTGAATCAGACATGCAGGGAGAGAGCACTCTTAACAGCGTGCCAAAAGTGAGAATCGACATCAAAGCCACAAAACTTTCTTAGGTGTTTTCCTTCAAAAGAATCCCTATCGAAACTCACAACTTAACCCTTTTGCTGTATGTTTGTTAGCATTGAGACTAATGGAGAGATTTAGAGTGTAGTACCTGCCAACGTCAAAATAGAATGGATTTTTTCTAGTTTGCTGTGAGATTATCAATATTACCCAATTAAATGTACAAAACATATTTTGTGTATTTAGATGCAAAGATCTTATAGATAATGGTCTGAAAGCATGTTAAAAGGATTTTGCCCCCCATTACTACTTGGCTATGGGATAAGTAATGAAAATAAATACACAAACCATCAATAAGTAATCACAGACAAGATTTACTGTTTCCTCAGGAAAATCTTTTGACCTTTCAATATTCCTGTTGTCCCTCTTTTTGCATATTTGATCTGTTTAGACTGTGGGGTGTCTGAAGAGAGAACTGGTGTTACTGTGTTTGTGGAGCACCCAAAGTGTTGTGAGATCTCAGTTTTCTGCAAAGCCTCAAGGCACCGCCAGGCTGTTGATGCACCAACCAATATTTCAGTCTACTGAAGTTTCTGCTTTATTGCTAGAAACAGGATCTATCAATACAAAATGGCTTTCAGCCTATGATCTTTCATCAGAGTGCTTGCCTACCATGTGCAGAGACCTGATCTCTGCAGGGGTTGTTCGCTATCTCCCTGTTTCCGCTACTGCTTTTGCATATGGCTTGTAGGAAGCAAGGAGGAGGAGATGGATTTTACTGCAGATTCTGTTAGAGAAGAAGTGACATCACAAAGAGATAGAAAGGGGAGAGCAATGAGCTTCCCTGCAGGGCAAGGGAGAGTAAAGAGAATGTCATGGCAGTGTATTTGGGGAAGCAGGTTGGAGAGAAGAATGAACAGAAGGGGAGAGAGCAATAGAGACAACAGGAAGAAGAGTAAAGAATGAGCAATGAGACAATATGATTAGAGCTTTTTTTCCACCAGGGAGAAACATTTGCAATGCAAACAATTAAAATCCGTTAGACTTTCCTAATAATGTTTTTCCATGCATGTAATCATGGCGATTGCCAAAAGGCTGGAGAGGAAACAGCAGGCAGGATATTTTTGGGTGTAAATGAAGAAGTGGGACTCGAGATTTGCAAATGGGAGACTTGATGATTTTTATCTTGTGGTTGGACATAGGTTATTGGCATGCAATGGCAGAACAAATGGTCTGAATGGGTTCTAGGGGATGGAAAGTAGTCTGTGTCCTAAATCAAATTATTTCTATTGAGATTTACAGTTTTTATCAATGCTAAATGTACAGACTTGTTTCTACACCGCTAGGAAAATCTTTTCTACAAGTATTTAATACATAACGAATGAAAATACTGATTTTCAGTGACTGCAAGCCTATTGTAATTTCTTCCTTACTTGAAAGGAGAAAATACCATAGTAGGAATTTTTTAAACCTTTGAGCAGCAAACAGTATCTGTTAAATGCAAGTATCTAAATCAGATGAAAACTTCATAGAAATTATCTTCAAAGTCTTCTGGGATAAGTTTTAAATGTGGTCTTATGAAAAATCATTACATTGTACTCAGAGAATATGAAGGACCTGATACCATCTGAGTGTGGTAGAACCATGATTAAAACCTGTCAATTAAAACCCAGTGCCTTTCATTGTTTCTACCCTGGCCAGACTTTTCCAAGGAACAAAAGATGACTTCAGTAATCTTAATGGAATTTCAATGCCAAATTGTCTTCATGTAAATGTAGCCCTGTAATATATTTGTTTAAGTAAGGGCAGGTACAGCTGCTGAGCTTGTCTTTCTGGGCACTACACAGTAACTTTAATGTACCATTTTTGTCAGGCTACCCTGGCTCCGCTTGAGAGTATTTGAGTGTTTTATGTTTTTCTTCATTGGAAAGAAATCCTGAACCTGACGTTCATTGTAATCCATTTCTTTTCTTTTTATGTTTGATACCTTCATGTTAAATAAGTGTTTGTCTTTAATGTTGCCACAATGCTCTGTTTCCCAGCAATTAATTGCTCGGTTTTATTTTCCATTTCACTCAAGTTTATTTTATCATCTTACATCTTTGTCTGTCAAACTCATTAGCTGTTTCAGTGAAAACTTCAGTAATTTCTTCAGGGATTTTTTTCCAGCTCATAAATAAACAAGAAATAACATTTCAAAATAGATTTTCATGATTATTCCCTCCATTTTCAAATACCTCTTGTCTTAACAATCAAAGTCAACTATATTTCTTCAGTAGTTTCTGTCACACTATTTGTAAATCATACAGTCTAGTGCAGAGTATTGTACTGGTATCTCCAGAGATCTTAAATTGTGGAGTAGAATTTAAATAGATCTTAATTTAAATAGAATTTAAGTAGATCTTAAATGAAGGGTTAGCATGTCTCCTGCTTGACCCACTGTTACTTCTTCCAAGCTTACTATCAAGTTTACTCATCACAGTTTCTATTCTGTGCTTCAGCATTAATCTTTCTAAGCAATATGTTTTATATTTCTCTGATGAAGTTTCTCTATACTGATCTGGAATATTCATATGTTTAAGAAAGCATATATCAATTTGTTTTTATGTTCAACATGTCATGAAGTCACTTGAATGGCATCAGTAAGAATTAAGCATTCTGGTTAGGATCTGATCCCCATTTTCAATTTGTTGAAACAGTCTTTCCATTGGTGTTGTGTCAGCTTTCTTCAATCTATTACTGCCTGCAAGGTTTTGAAAAGGAATTTTTTTTTTTTTTTTTTTTTACTGCTTCTTCCTGAATCGTTTTGACAGAAGCTTTTTTGTCATGTACAGGCATTTCGGCTTCCTGACCTAATCGTTTTGCTGATCCTGATTTTCTTCCATAATTCTTTTTGTTTCCTTAGGAAATGTAAATCTGCTGCAGCATCTGTTAGCCATCCTTGTTTATTAATAATTAGGCAGGAATGTAATTATAAATTCTTTAATAATTTACCTTTACCACCTCTGAGAGGCCCATAACTGATCTCTTGTTTAAACATTTCAGATCTTTGCCTTACATTATTTTCATATATCATTCTCAAAGTGTTGACCACATTGTTGATACAAGCAAAATCTCATCCTCAGCTCTTGCCAGGAATTTATCTATGAATGTGTTATCTCTTCTAATTGGACATTTGGGAGAGAACAGATTGCTGGAAGCTCAGCCCTATGGCTCCTTAATTCATAGCTGCTTGGCCCTTCACTAAATTAAAACTGCATGGAGCTGCCTGGTTTAAGAACTCAGAGTATTAAGAGCAGAAAAGGATGGGATACAGCAGGGCTGTGTACTTTTATGGTGGCTATACCTCCTATTTGGATCAGGCTCCGAACACTAACGTTCACTTTTCTCTTCATTTACTTTTGCCAAATTAATGCTGCTGAAGGAACCAAGCACAGAGGAATCTCCAGCCATTGAGGAGCTATTTTGACTGAATATGTAGTGGAAAATGAGATTAGCAGACCAGAAATCTAGTCCTCTTCAGGAGGTGAACAGATGTGCTCTTCCAGCTTCAGCTGTGCTGGTGGAAGATATTAGTGACCGCAGCCTGCCTCTGGGTGGTTATCAGGAATCCCAAATCCCTTCGACTCTGCTAGTAGCACTGCTCATAGAAACTTCATCTAACCTCTTTTTTCAAAATGCACTAGATTAGCAAAGACTTACTGTTAATCTGAATTAACCTGACCTCCTTGGAAGTGGAATAAGCCAGGGAGTGCTCAGGGAACCCGCTCTGCCAGCAGATTGGTAGGACCAGCAAAGAACAGTGGGCAGCAATCCCTGTCCCTGGCATAGCTGCTGCAAAGTACACATCTGGCCAGACCCCAAATGCTGCTAGATACACATTTGGCCTCCTTCTTATCCCCGTGGGAATTCCAGATCCATTTACTCTTCTAATTTCTGCACTTTAGACTATTCTGCTTTTGACAGCAGCACTTGTTTATCTCAAAAGCTTTCATTCTCCCAGCGTTGTGTAGAGTGATGATCTGGTGAGCAGAAAAGAGTGACTTCTAACCACACATGTATGCTCCTCCTGGTTGCCTCCATTTAATTAAATTTTATTATTTTCTACCTCTAAATTAGTCTGTGATAAATCACCAGAATCTGCCATGTCACTCTTCTATGTATTCTGAACCACAGAAGAAAAAAAAATATCCACTGAGAAAAATATGTCAAGAAAGACTGTGTCTACCCCATAGTGCTTCTGGCTCAAATGAGAAAAAACACAGATGTACCAGGCACATTGTGGCAGAGATTTTCTGCTGGAACAAAAAGATACCAAAAAACCAAATTACATTACACAGGCTGGAGATTTACTGCTTCCACATCATCAGATAAGGTTTGTTCACTTCTGCATTGCAGAATAGTAATGATAGCATTCAGCATTTTAGCTTATATAGCTTAAAAAAAATTATTCCCCCGCCCCCAAATTAAAATTGTATTACAATATTAATATTTTTTTAGTTTTTCCCTTTGACAAGAAATTAAAACTTAAACATCAATATTTTTGACATTTCAAAGGTGATTTTTTCAGGCTGGGGATTTCCAAAAAGGGGAGGGGGGAAAGTGATCAAATCCTTAAATTGCTCTAAAGATTTCAGAAAACATGTAGATTTAATGGTCTGCAGCTTTTCAGAGGGGAATCTGAAAGAGAATGAAAATATTGCAATGAAAGTGCGAGCCAGGTCCAGATGTACATGACAGCCTTGAGAGAGTCAAGGAAATTGAGGGCAGCTGATGCGAAGGTGCAGCGGGATTTATTGGCACCAAAAAAAGTCACAGGCTTAGAGAATTTTGGTCTGACTACTATTTACTGTGTGTTTAATCACGGAGGCTTTGGAGCGAGCCAAATCTGTCTGGAGAAAGCAGAGCTGAAAAAGTAACGCTTTTCTATTTTTTTAACGGGTGAGAAGCTAGATGAGGGGAGAGCAAAATCAAACCAGGTTTTGGAGGGGGTGTGGGGAATGAAACAGAAGGACCCAAAGCGCGTTTTTGATCCAGGCACTAAAGCTGAGCATCCCACAGTGACGCATCTCTTTCCCTGGGGATCCCTCTGCTACGTGCGCCTGCGTTTGCGTGGAAGATGCGGCTGGGGAATGACCAGAAACTTTAAGATGATTAAACCTAGGACGCGGAGAATGAATCCAGCTTCCGTCGCTGTGCGAGCCCGGGCGGCCCCGGCGGTGGCGCTGGCAGCGCGCAGGACGCGCCCGGAGTGCGGGAGCGGAGCGGGACGGGCGGGCGGGCTGCGGTGCACAGAGCCCGCTGAGACACGGAAAGGGCTCAGCTGGCCAAGGGGCGGGAGACAAGGCGGAGGGAAGCCAAGCCGAATGGCTCAGGGGTGCCCTCCTGCCTCATTCCCCTGCTGGGCGCTCTGGTCCGGGTGCCGATCTTCCGCTCGTTTCCTTCCCCTGGAGGTGGGTGAAAGTTGTGAAACCTCTTCCGCGGGTGATTCCCCTTGCAGAAAATTTGGCTGTTGTGGAAAGCTTTCTGAGCCTGTTTTTAGAAGAGAATAAAAGTTTATAAAGTCCCCATGCTCGTGGTATTTTTCAAAGTAGATTTAAGCGAACAACAGGCAGGTCGGTGAGTATGATTAGCACGTGTCAGGGCTTTTCTACCAATTGTCATTCTAGATGGCCCTCCATTTTCATTGTTTTCATAGTGTCTAGGAGACAGATGGGATTTGATGTTCTGTAGATGAACACACACAAAGTTTGCCTGCTTCTGTTGTTATTATTTTCTTTGTCTTGTTTGTGGGTGCTTTGGGAATGTGGCAAAGGTGGCAGGGCAAGAGAGTCCTTTGATGTCTCAGGCTTTGGCCACCGTGTCTCTTCCATTGGTATGTATTCAGACTTTCTCAAGAGAAAAGAATGTGCTGGTCATGCACTACTTCTATTTTAAATTGGAACAAAAAAGAGTTTCTAGTCTAATATTGCCATCAGAGACACTACTCTAGTGCCTTATCTGGCCAATCTTTCCATTGTTTAGAGGTTTACTTACATAAAAGAGGTCTATGAACATTGGTCTATTAACAGACAGGTTTTTTTCCTTTATGAACACTTATATTTTATCTGTCTGAATTTCTAATACACAGGTCTGGCTGACCTAAGAGCAAGATGGGCAAATAGAGAGGAGAGACATAATTATCATGGGCAAAATAAGACTCAGTTACAAGTAAGGGACTACAAGTGAAAAAAACATTAGATTGCCCCACTGGGTGAAGAAATGAGAGATTTGGGAGAAAGCCTTGGAGAAGACCATGTTCTACTCACAACAAATAGTTGGTACTTGATGTTATTTCTGTACTTTTGACTTGAAACCCTCAGTGCTTGGAGAAAATGCTAAAGAACTTTAAATATAAACAGTGTTCAAGGTTTAAGAAACCACAAGAACAAATTACATTTGAAATATAGGTACATTTGAGCAAGAGTTGCAAAAAAGAACTAATTACATAAGGTAAAATACATACCTGGTATGTCCCTTTATTTTTATATTTTGGTGGTTTTGCACCTATCTTTTAATTCTTCCTTTCCCTTAGTTTTAAGCAATCCACAGAAACTGGGGGAAAAATAAGATCTTGACAAAGAAGAGAATTTCTCAAATTTTTTCTAAATTTTTCTGGATGTGTTCATTTCAACTGATTTAGAAAGGTGCTTATGGCAGCCTAGCTGAACAGACATTTCTTAAAGTTTTGGCAGGACTGAGGTCTTTGGTTTTCCTTTTTGATGAACTTTGATCAACTGCAGAGTCACATTAGTGTGATCACAACAATCACACCAGTAACATCTTCCAGTATGACTTTCCTTGAGTTAGAGGAGGAGAGCTATGTCTTTTTTTGACTTTATGCCACACTGAAGGGAGGCATGCTGAGGATTATTTGTGTTTTTAAGCAGAAGACATAAGCATTTAGATTTACAAATAATCGAACTTTCAAGATTGAATTATTTTCCTGTAATTTATTTAAAAAGAATATATTACCATAACATAATGTTAGGACTGTGTTGTAAGGACAGAGGAGGATGCAAGATTAGCTCTTGGAGCAACATGATAGATGCCTTTTTTATAAACATCTTGGGTTTGGAGTGGAGTATTTTGATTGTTTTACATGTTGTATGAGAGCTTTTATTCATCAAAGCACCTAAGCATGCACTTGAGGCTACTTTGTAATTTCTCATTTCTAAATGATTTAAATAGTTTAAATTATTTCACTGCAATAAAAGTAGCATGTAATAACTCCTCCTTGTGTTCACTGATCGGGGCAGTGCTGGTGCTGGAGGGGATGAGGAGAGACAAACATTTTCCTAGGCAGCTATACCCTTGGCTCCCCCAAAAACATTGCCATTGTGGACAAATCCTGAGTGATGGGAAGAATTTTCTAGAGCTTATTGACTTCCTCAGGGAGACTTTTAGTAACAGCAAATTTGGGCATTGGGTTCTTAATATGGCAACTTATAATTCTCAGCTGTCTGTATCATCTTTTGACATAGGATCATAAACTTTATTACAATTAATATCAAATGTTGAAAGTTAATTTGGAGGCAATAGTTAACTTTTGGCTGAGGGTGAAAATCCTTTTTCTCCAGAAGTCTCAAATTTACCAACTTTCATATCCACAAATAATTTATTTAATGTGTTCTGTCCTAGTGCTTGTGTCTCATACAGATTTGATCCCACCAACACTTTAATAAAAGAGGGCTGGAACCCAAGTCCTTTTAAATTCTACTGAATCAGACTTCTTGGCATGAAGGTTTTTTTAATCTAGGGCAGATAGTCTATGAGCTGGAGATGTATGTAAGTGGGGCATGGATCAGACACTCTTTCCCATTGCTTGTGACCCTGTCATCCTGAATCATCCCTTGTAGTGCTGATACATTTGTAGAGCACAGGGTCACTGGTAATTAAGACAGCTTTATAAAAGTGCTAGCAGTTGCAGCTGTAGGATGAAGAGTACCTGGAGCGCAGAATTTGTTAACCACTTTGAATTCCCTTAGAAAAGGAAATCCTAACATTTGCACATACACTGCTATCTCATGGGCTCCAAAGTTATGCAGGGTTGCATTAGGTCACTATTTGGATGGATGATCTCCATCAAAAATGCCAGGTGCTGCAGGAAGCCTTGCTGATGCCATGGTGGCCAGGACTTCCTCTCAGAGGCATTACTAAGCAGTGCTCCACATGCCTCAGGACCTTTTGGTTTGATGGTGAGGATGTATTTTAAGCAGGCATCTCTCAGTTGAAGCATTTAACACTGACATATAAGGCACAGATCAAGGGCAACAGCCTGCAAAATCCTTTTTGATCTGTATGAGAATGACAGGCACTGCGTGATAGCTGCAGTCCAGGTGGGAAAGATCAACACTGCTCTCTGAGCTAACCAAAAAGGTGTAAGGGACTGGAGGGGAGAATTATCACATGCTACAGAGACTCTGAGTAGGGGAAGAAGCCAGTTTAAAATGGTATCTGAAGCACATAAAATAAATTCTGGGGCTTGTCCTGCATGCCTTTGAATGTATTCTGACTGACTGTTCTGTGTTTATCCTGCCTGCTTCCTTAACCCAGAAATCCTAGAAGAAAAAGCATAGGTTGGAGAAGTACACCATCATCTGGCACGTGTATTATGCCAGCATTGATACCTGCCATGCAGGTACATTCATACTTCTACACAGTACATTACAGTGACTCATCTACAAAAAGACTAAAGGCAGGAGAGTGACACAATATAGCACAAAATTTTATTTCCACCCACATTTACGATCCAGATAGTGTCAGGACATCTTCACTAAAAGATGAATATCATGGCACAAGGCACAAGCAAAGAAAAAGAATGAAAATAATAAAAACATATATTTTCCATCAAAGGCATAATTGCAAAACATGGCCGCATCTCCCACTTGTTTTTCTAAACAGCCTTGGACAGTACATGCCATTGTTAACACTGACAGATGTAGAAACCAACTGGAGAGTCTCTCTTAGATAGCACTCATGACCAAAGTAGGTACTTGGACAAAGTTTTCATGGGATTAGTGTCAACCACTGGATCAGCTTTTATGGTAGAGGTGGGTAGCTGGAGTGAAGCATGAGGTACTGCTGCCTTTGAGCCATGCAAAGAAAGTTCTGTTTCTGGAACAACCATCAAGCAAAACCATCAAGCCATTGATTAGTAGATACATTTGCATCTGGCACCATTTCCTAAATGTTCACTGTAGAGCTGCACACACAAAAGTTTAAGAGAGGCAACCCCATCCTCTTGGACTGCACTGTAGAAAGAAGTGCCATGAAACTGAGTTTCAACGAGACCATTGAAACACTGGTGTGAGAGCAGCAACATCAGAGCGTTTGCTGGGCACACAGAAATCTTGTTATCATGAGTATTACTATACCATTAAATATGAGATTGAACATATGTGTAGCAGAGAAGTGGGCCATTCTTCCTAGGTTCATGTCCATTGCTTTAACCACTTGATTATGCAGAGTTTACATTACTGTATCAACCATTAAAATCATAGGAGATTTTCTCCTGATTCTCCTGACCTTCATATCACACCATTAAATTATGGGTCACACAGTGGCTTCTCTCAACTTCATGTCATAGGCACATTCTCGCTCAGCTACTTTATCCTATTGCAATGGAGGACTTACCCTATCCTACTTAAATCTCTGTAATGGAGATAGCAATTACAGAAATAATCTGCATGTGTGACTGCACATCCAACCCTCTTTTTTTGGTGTTACACTAGAAGTAAAAGTGATAGCAAACAGATTTCTCTCTTCATTCCTCCCTGTAGGCTGTGGTCCAGAGGCCCACAGAAAAAATTCCCTGAACTGCATCAGGCAAGCCTAGCGTAAATATTTTCTTTTATAGAAATTACAAATTTGACAGTCTGCAAATACGTCCCTACATCAATGCAACTATTTTGGCCCTGCACATGAATGTACATGTTCAGTGTTTCCTGCAAGGCAGTGTGGATGGTATTGATAGGCATGGCAGCAGTCACACGTAGAGCTCTGCAGACACGGTCAGGTGCTGTAGCAGTGCCCTTGGAGCACAGCCACGGCAGGGCAATCTCCACAGGAAGGCACTGTTTGCCCCCATGTCCCCTTGGCCAGGCTGTTACGGTTTTCCTACCTTTCCCTTCTGGCTTTGTCACCCCATAAGGATATTGATGGGTTTTTTGAGTTGCTATTTGTTCCAGGGTGCCAGAGTCTCTGGGATAATTACTTCACAGCACAGTTTACTGCAGTGATTGTTGTCAGAACAGCGATACATATTTGTTGTTGTAGCCAACTGGCATCCAGCTTAAGGATCTTTCCCTCTGACTACTTAAATTAGAGTCTACATTGTCTTGTGTGATAATGCTCATAGAGCAATAAGGCAGCGTGCTTTCTATGAAATGTCTTGTAGCCGGTGATCTTTAAAGCCTTTCTTGGCTTGTCTTCTGGTCTGAACATCTGTGCTCTGTCCCTCATTCTGTGTGGTGTTCACTGCTATTGGACATTGTGCTTGAGGCAAGATCAAATCTAGTGTTCTGCATTTCCCATCCTAATTGTGGTATTGTGTTGTTGCTGCATATGCTCTTAATCAGCTTTTGCAATCCTTCCAGGAAAGTGTATATAAAATTTGTGAAGTATTCTTGGATCCTCTGGAACGATAGCAGAAAAAGGGAAAGGAATTTTAAAATCAATATAACACCTTTTCAGTTTTCTCTGCAGCATTCCCTACATTAGGTTTTATTTCAGGTCAATTATTATCTAGGCAGTTTCTAAATGTGTGGTGTCTGGCACCTTGGAGGGAGCCCACAAAACCCAAGAAAACCATCCTCTGCTCTCTCCCTTCATCCCCAAATCCTTAACTTTCTGCTAGGGCTTCTTAAAGTCAAGGAGAACTCTGAAGTGGTAGGTGAAAAATCTCTGGGACAATACCTGCCTAGAATGAGCCAAGAGATTTTTAAATTTGTAATTATTTACTTAACATAATTTTCTACTTGTTTTTATTTTACTCTTCTCCTTGTCCAGGTGAACTAGCACACCTGACAGCAAAGAAATATATTGTTTTATATTTGCATAGAGAATTTAATACATCTCAACATTGCATTTCATGCAATCAGAAATATAATAGTAAACGTAGTTGCTTTGTTTTGTGCCAGTAAACAGTGGTCCTGCAACCTGTGTGGCATGCAGCAGCACTGCGTGCTGCAGGGTGGGCAGCCGTGCAGAGGTGACTGTATTTTTTGCTTCTAACAAAGTCACACTTGATCTTTGACCTCACGTCTCACCCTTGGTCCCAAGTGTGGGGTCATCTCACAGCAACCACCTGCCCTGCAATGTTTCTTCCACAACATATCAATTGCTCTGGCAAAGCAATTGCATGCGTTTAAAAGATTTGCAGGCATATCGTTCCCATATGGAGTTCTCCTGCAATGAGATATTCAGTTGTCACTCCTGGGGAACACGGTGCCCCTTTAACCTCCACCCCAAGGCCTGTAAGGCTGAGTCTGGTGCTGAAAATTTTCCCTTCCCACTGCAGGCAGTGTCAAGTTCTGTGTCTTACACAGATCCTTTCTGAAGTCTGTGGCTTACCTCTCTGGTCCAGGCTACCTTTCCTACCATGTTTTTGTGGTCACTGCTGATATTCTTAAAATAACTATAACTAAAGAATAATATCTGGCCTTTGGCATTTCAGTGAATGAAGTAAAGGAGAATGATCCCCACACTGCCTTGCTAAGGTGAGAATTCAGCATCAGAGGGAATAAAATGAAATGTTGCTGATCTGCTACAAATATGACCACAACAATCTAGCTGTGTATTCGCAGAGAGAAAGTTATTAGTGTTGGAAAGTGAAATGCTGTGTAGGGGGAAAGCTACTGGGGCCTTAACTGTTTTTGCCTCCTGCTTTGGCTGTCACAGATGTTAGTCACATCGCATAATGCACTACCTGAAGGCACTCAGCTACTACGGTGATGAGGGCAGTATAAGAACCTATATAGAATAGAAAAACTGTAAGCAGTGGTGTCCTGTGAGGATGAATTCAGGGAAGACGATGCCTAAGGGCTATACAACCTAGTGGGTGGTTTCACTAGCCCAGGAAATGGAAACAAAGCTCCAAGTCTCAGTCCTTTAAAGGCTTTTTCCAATTTTTTTTTTAAATTTTTTTTTTTTTGTTATCACTGAACAATCAGGAAAGCAGGAAACAAATCCATTTGAAAATTTTCTAAGGGCTTTCCACACAAGTCCAAAGGAGGAAGGGAACATCATCTCCCCAAGTGTCTTCTGGCATTGCTTCTCCTGCGTTTCTCTTCTGCCTTGAGTAGACATGTGGAGATTTAGGACATATTAAGCTCCTGTAGACTGTGCTGCCTCTACCTTCCACAAATCATTTGTCAAAGAAAAAAAAATTATATTAGCCTACTTATGTAATGATAGCCTGTTGAAAGACTAATTTTGTTCTTCCTTGCTCTCCAGAAACACTTGTGCTCTCCTCTCCAGTGAATCTTCAGAGTCAAAGAGGTCCAAATAGGTGCTTTATCTCAGCAGGGTGGAGGAGGTGCCATGGTGAAGTGCAGAGGCAGTGATTGCTCCGTGATCCGGGTCAGGTTCCAGGTGCCTAATGAGAGCAATGGGAGGCACTAAGTGCAGAGCTGGCCTCAAAATGTGGCTACTACACTTTGGACATTAAGCACATGCAACTCCTCCTGAAATCAATGGGAGGCAAAGGCCTCTCAGCACTGGAAGTAGGAATGTGATTCATCTCTGATATCTAACTTTACAGAGCAGTCACTACCTCTGAACTTGAATCACTGTGTCCTAGCTGTATTTAGGGCTGATGGAAAGAAATAAGAACAGCTAATTCTGGTCACCAGGTAATTCTAGGTGGCTGCAGGTAATTGGAGGCAATTAAGCTGATATGAAATGAATTCTGCTCCTGCTGTCTAAAATCAAGGACTTGCTTATGGGAAGCAACCTCAGTAATGGGAAACTTTTGAAGCTAATTAATGTATCCAGTGGAATATCTCATCAGAATGGCAGGGCCAAGGACAGGATCATGGAATCTGAACTCCCATTACCTTACAGCTATCAGGCACATCTGCAATGTAAAGTTTAGACCGAAGAGACCTAAAAAATGGTTACTTTTAAACAGAGAGCTAGCAGTTTTGCTCTATGATAGACATATTTTTAAAACTGTCTTTTTTTTTGGAGCTGGAACCAATAGGTTTTTCGAAATCTAAGTTATAATATTAGGCAAAATCTGCAAAAATTAGTTAGATACCAAATCTCATTCACTTTATGTAAAGTGAATAAATGGGACTTATAGGCAGGATATAAAGATAGATTATGTTCTCTGGCTGTATTTCACAATACTGCAAGAATTGTAAAAGAATAATATAGGTGGTAATCTGTAAGTATTTCAACCATTTTTAGGTTGAAAAATACATAGCAAGCATTTAACTTCTTATTGTGACTGTAGAAGAGGAAGAAGAATGTGATAACATTTGTGATAGTCCTGCACTGTGGAACGTGAGAGATGCTTCAGTTCATAAATATGTTAAATGCTTCCTTCTTTGCTATTGTACCTAGTAATAAGCATGAAAATACACCATGTTGGATCTTCAACGGCTGCCATTCATTCAGCCAAGTCTACTGCTTGCTCAATAAATTATGTATGTACATTAAAATATCATTTGTTGGATCCCCACAAAATGTATCCACTCTGCAGTGTACGTGATACTTAAAAAAATGCAATTATATTTAAATATGTTTCTGTTTTACCTGAGTACTTGTCTCAATGGTCCCATCCTCACTAAATGAAATTTGGTTTCAATGGATTTGGGAGAACCTGGACCCCAAGACTTTGGCACTGTAGGGTAGTCGATTTTATTTACTGTTCTGGGCTGGCAGTTGCACCTTTTGGGGATGAATATTAATTCTCATCTTAGCATAATCATTTTAGAATATTCCCTTTGTTCCATTGCCCAGATGTGTCTCATGTCATCAGCAGATGAGCTGAACAGCAGTGGTTTGACATGCTCGGCGGCTGATTAGGCACACCGGTTGGAGGAGGCTGTGATGAAGGAATTCGTGTGGATGCAGCAGAGCTGTTTCTTACTTGTGCCGTGGTCTTAGGCAGTGGTAATGAAGGGCTGGTAAACAGGATGCTTTTGGGAGTGCCTGGGTCTGCAGGGCTGCACTCCCATTGTCAAGGCTGGAATATGCTTTGGGGAGAGCCCCAAATATGTGCATGATATCATGCTGTCACAAAAAAAAGGAGCCTTTACCTGTGGAGGTATGCCCTTCAGCTATAGAAAATACTTTTGAACTGGGGAGAAAAAGGTGGGAAATTTCTCCTAATTATGATTAGGATGACTTAGACACAATTTCCCTGACAGCAGTAGCATTGTGTCTACTGTCTGACTGTGTGAGAGGAGGAAAACCCTCCAGCTGGTGTTTTCTTGATCAACTTCTTTCAAGCGGAGAGAAGGAAAAAAGCTGTAGGTTCAGCAGATGGTTTAAAATGGCCAGTGGCATCCCACAGCCTGTGCCTCTGGTACCTGGAATTTGAGTTCTCTGACCACTGGCACTGTTCTGCCTTAAAAGAGAAAAGCCATGAAAGAGAACAAAACTTGTTCATAAAGCTGTGTCTGAAATGGATGATTAGGCATGAGACAGTTATGATCGTTTGTCCTAGGCGCCACATTGATCACTTTATAGTCTCAAATTGTCTTAATGTATTTATGTTTTCTGTATTCCCACCAAGAGGCTTTCATTCCTCCTGCTGTAATGAACAGCACATAGCAGCAATCAGGCAAAGAACCATTATTTTTAGTTGGTGGCCTATGTCTTCTCCAGCAACCTCCGACATAAGTGAGCCCAATTTTGTGACCGTAATTACACGTGGGCCCAACTGTTTGAACTTGCAATTGCACCCATTTAGAAGCTTTGCAATTGGGCAGTTAGTCTTCTAAATGGGGACAATTGCAAGCGACAAATAACTAGTCCAGCCTTTAATTGCTGGTGTAAAATGATTCCTACAACATTGGAGGTCAGGGAGAAGTCCAGCTAAAAACAAAACGAAACACAGCCTATTTGGGCAGCCCAGAGAAGGCATGAACTTTCCTTGTCAATAAATCTGCTAGTGAACTACAAATGGTTGCAAAAATTGAAAGCCACGTGTGTTTGCGAGGAGAGAAAAAAAAAATGCCTGTGGCACTGTTGCAGCAGTGCAGCAGGCTCAGGCTCTCACAACAGACAGGTAGATAAGCTGACTGGAAACCATCCAAAACACACTTACTGGTATTTCAGTCACTGGAAGGATGCTCAAAAAGCAGTTCCAAAAAGGTCACGCTTCAGACAACAAGATACTAACTGAGTTTAAAGACCAAATATATTTGGCTTATGTTTAGCTAAAGAACCTTTTATGTCACAGGCATATTTGATACATAAACACTTTTTATACTTCAAAGGAGAAGTAGCACCACCCTTTTCAAAATCTTACTGTAAGGTTTTCACCATTTTTCTGAAGATGAAGGCTATTAATAGATTGATACCTGCTTTTTTTGTGGGTGTTATGAGAATTCTTGATTACAAACTCAAATAATATCTCTGAGCTACATTTAAATATTTGTATGTATTTGGGCACAGGATTATAATTGTTAACTTTTCCCTTTGATATTTTTATCCCATAACCAAGTCACCAGAAAGCATTAGTCAGAAAGAATGGCCGATTTCAAGGGGAGCAGAATTTGAGTTTAATTTAAAGCACATTCTGCTGCAAATTAAAGGAAGATATTTTCTTTCTTTATAAATTATTTAATTTCAAAATATAAACTTTCAATGCAAGCTGGGTAGAAGAAACAACACAACCCCTCATATATCTGTTTGCATTTTTGCTTTGTTTATATTCACACTCTTAAATATTTACTTTTCCTGAATATTCTTTTAGGCAGATGAGCTTTCTGGTAGGGACGGTTATGGAAACAGGGCATTTGAAATACCTTTGAATATATATATATATATATATATATATACTGCAGCCTGTTTCAGAGAGCTTTGCAGATTTTATCAAAAAGTAGGAACATACTTGATGGATTTTTCAAAAATTTTCAGTGATTGTCTATCAGATGAAGGACAGAGCAGTGAGAGGTGGTTGTAATTATTCCCCAAATAGCTCCTAATAACAAATGAATTGCAGGGAATCTAGAGAGCTACTTCTGTGAACTATTCATATATAGAAAAAAAATCTGGTTTTTTATATAAATGACTTTATCAATTATGCTAAAACTGGTATTGCAACTGCCAAAGAATCCTGCCTGACACACTAAATTTTTTTCCTTGCTTTTCAATGAAATAATTCAAATCTGAGTAGAGGCTAGTTGAAACCTGAGGCTAATATCAATCCTGCACAGAGTGAGGAAAAGGTGCATCGTTGTATTATCACTGAGGACAAGAGAATTGGGATAATTTCAAAAAATATTTTGATCCACTGCTGTGAAGAAATGGGGAGAATTGCTCTCACATAAACTAGAGTTTATCCATGAATTCTCTATCAGTTATTGGGTTTTCTACCTGTAAAACTGCTGAGGTATTTATGTGTTTTACCTTTATGCACATCAGTTTCCCCATCAAAATCAGTTCTTACAATTAAGCACGTGGTCAAACATTTTGTCTGATCAGTCTAGAATACATTTCTGTGAGGACAAAGTCCCTCTGAGAACTTAATCCTACTGGGATGAGGTTATGTTATACATATATACTTGTTTGAATTAGTGACTATGGCAGTACTAATTCTGATATAAAATAACATACACATATTTACATACATGAAAATCCACACACACACACACACATATATATGCGCACATGTTACATGCATGCATATGTATTTGATTTATGTATGTTATGCATACTGGATTTTATATTTTTACCTTCTTTGGCTGCAAGAAGAGGAAGGCACCTCCAGTGAGTCTGACTGTCCCTCCTTGCTCCAGAATGTCTGGGTCTAGAGCACCACTGTGGCAATGTGGAGGTTCTTCTGACTGAAGCGTTGTTTTTCTGGTTTGTGAAATTGTTAATATTTACTTTTGGCTGTTATGCCCTTCAGATTTGTCTGCTTGGGAATACCTAAGGGATACATGTTTGCTTACAACACATTGCGGTTTAATTAAGCTGATTTCAGTTGGGTTGTTTTGTGTGCTTTATGGCAAACATGGAATAAGCAAGTGGTTTATTTTATTCATTTTTAAAGAAAGAACTAAAAGGAAATGGTACAATGCAAAAGCATTATAGACAAGTATCCTCTGGGGCAATTGTTTATTGACCCACTTTTTAGCAAAACACCATATACATTATCATGCTACATCACAAGTATGATTCTGCTCTGTCAAACTGAAGAGGATTTCTGCCAGCATCTTAAATGAGAGAAACATTTGACCCTAAAACAACATTCTTCACCTCCTGATGAATGTAAGATAGTTACCATTTGTACAGTAAAATAGTGAGCTCTTGCTCCTTAAATATATTCTTTCATGTACCATTTTAAACAAAGTTCCCTTTTCTCCTTTTTTTATTTTTTTTTCTTCGCAAGCTGTTATGGATATTTGCCTAAATAATGTGCAGTCTGCTTTTCTTAAGTAAACATTTTCCAAATAGTGTTCATTAATGGCTATAAAGTAAATCCCAGTGCAAGCTGATCTTTTATGTTCCCCCTCCCTTATGTCCACATTTCTGAGAACATTGATGCTGGAACCAATACAAACCATCCCAGCTGTCTCCAAAATTAGTACTGAGAAAAATAAACTGTTCTTCAAAGTAATAATTTTATATAACTAAATAAATAAATAAATATTGTCAACACTGGGTCAAAAATACAAGCAAAATTACATCAAATTCACTTCATAAGATGGATTGTATGAATGCATTTCAGTTCCTCTCTCATCATTCTCCTTTATATTTTTAGACAGTCTTTATGTGAATACAATGACTCCAATATCAAACATTTTAAATGATGCTTGAAATATCAGTCACTTGGCTTTGATGTCACACACAATTAAATTCAACCCATCTTCTCTCAGTTAATAACAGCAATCTCACCAAGTCTAGTGCCTAATTAATACAAGCTATTTGTCACGTAGAGGTGACACATGTATATCAGAAAGCTTGAAATATTGTTTTGTGCTGCAGTAGCACTACCCAGCCCTGCAATATAGAAACTGTCTCATGTCTGATTGTCTTTAAAGATTTCAAAAGGCCTCAGAGTTTGGTGTGCTCAAGCTGGGACTCGACAGTGCATAGAAGGCACTACTGATGTGTTGGCTCCCTTTAGGCTGCTAAATAGTGAGGTATTTAGAAAGAAACGCTGCTAGAATTGAAAGGATCCTACCTGATCATTCATTTAGGTGATCGGCAGAATTACAAATATGCAGCGCCAGTGGTAATTTGCTTAACCTGCAGTTTTTAAGCTATGTGATAGAATACACAATCATATGTTTTCTTATTGTTGCATAAGCATTTCTTCATATTATTTATGCTCAGCATTTTTAACAGTGTGTTTCAGACAGGGTTGCTGTTGCCAAATAAATGAGCTTGTCTGCCTCGTGTTAATTATCATTGTGTAATAAATAACTGTATAATAAGGTGGGCCTAATCCTGTCTTCTTAACTCAGGCAAGAATTCTGTCTGCCTCACTGAGTGTTTTGTCTATATTAAGGCAGCAGACTTGGGACCAAAAATTGCCTACATTGTTAGTAGCATTAAATTAAGTATAATTTGTTATTGAAGCCTTCTTGTGAATAAAGCACAACAGAGAAACCCTTCAAAGGAAAGATGGAAGGAAATCTTAGTTATCTCTGGATTAGTAACCATAGTAATACCTATGGATTTTCAGTGCATTATATTTTGCAGCAAGTGTGAAAGGCTTTTCCTGGATTTTTTTTTTATTATTATGTGTATTTTCTTCTTTTATATATTAACAGTAGGGTGTTTGTAATGGCAAAAAACACCTGTAGCACTTTGGGGCTTACTTCCACCCAGAACTGAGCATGGGAAGGTCTACTCCAGCTGCTCTTATCTTGGCTGTGAGAAGGAGTACCACCACAAGTCAGGGGAGAGCTGATGCAAAATTCAAACCAATGCAGTCTCTGGAGTCCTCTCTTTGTTCACAGCCAGTGTTGCTGGTGGGCACAGAGATTTCATGCGCACTTTTTTCTCTGAATTGCCAACTGAGTGGTGTTTCCTAAATATAAGCCACTAAATCTTCTGCCAGAGAGAAATATAAGTTCAGGGGTGGGTTGAAGATTTTTCTCTCCTCCAATCTACCCTTTACTAGCCCTCTGTTAAATAGCCTCAAGAATACGAAGCACAGGGAAAACTAATCTCAAGGTCTGGCTGTTGCAACACTGGGATAAACTCTCTACATTTCTTCATGATGTTTTAGGATACATAATCATATACATTCTTGGTCAGTGAGGAACAGGAATGAGAGAGGCCTTTATAGCAGAAACAAATAGATTTTTCCATTACAGCTTAAGAAAATGTGAGAAGTTAATATCACATCGTGGCTAACAAATGCATGTTCACTTTTAAGTCCATTAATATGTGAGTCTGTACCAAGGTGGAACTGAACAATGAGTCAGACCTATATGCAGAAGAGTGGAGAGTGCCCCAATCTCTATAATACTTGAGAAGAAAGGTGCTGTTTGAGCTGAGTGACAATCTAACAAGCTAGTCTGTAAGAGATTTGTGGTAAGAGTTTTTTTTTTTTTCTCAACTGTGGTATCGGCAAACACATAAAAGTCACAGTTACTGGAAGGAAAATATTAATTGAAAACAATTACTATGAAAAGAACTTAAGGGCTGTGATGGATAAATACCTGAATGTGAGCTCTGAAGGGATGTGCTGGTTATAAAGATTAATGTGCTTGTAGTTGGTGGTAGTAGTAGTAGTAGTAGCAGCAAGCTGATTTCTATATGCCAGATACATCATAAAGAGCCATGAGGAGTTTACAACCAATGCTGAAACTGAGCAGCAAGTAGGGCATAGGAGCACAGTGTGTTCTGCGAGATGGAGTGGTTGGACACTGAAATCTGACAGTTTAAGATTAGAAATCAAATGCTTCTGTTTGACTGTGAAATTATTCACCACTTAAACAGAGCATTCAGAGTTACAGCGAATGCTTTACCACTTGGCATTTCTACACTGAGTCTAGAAGAATTTCCAAAGAGTAGGTTTTTCACTTTTACTGATGCAGATTTTGTGTAGTAGTTCCTAAATGAAAATTTATTCCAATACTTTGGAGGTCAGGTTAAAAGATCATAACAGGCCTTTCCATGCTTAAGATCTTTGAAGGGTTAGTTGCTCAAAGGCAAAGGTCTCCTTTGCATCTCTCATTTTTCTTGTACCAAATGAACAGATCATCTTCCCCCCCTAGACACGCCGGTTAAAACATATTGCTCTTTTACTGCTGGTAACAGTCTAGTCTCTGAATCAGAAATCTCTCAAAGTTGAAAGGAAAGGAGAAAACCTATCGGATAATTAATTGATAAGCTATCACAAGTGGAAATGTTTTGGGGATATTAAAAATATTCTTGTATGTGGTATAGGAAAATTGCAAAGCACATTAGCTCTGGAAATGAAATGGCAGGCTGCACAGACCAAAACTGCTATGTGATGTAGGGACAATGTCACCAATATGTCACATTTCACAGTGCTACAGTTCTCACTTAAAACCACAGAACTAGTTTCCATGTGACCATCCTTCTAGCAAGGGTTGCTTTTTAAATTTATTTTTTTTTAATTATAGTTATTTATTTCTTATGGAGTTGTTTTTTTTTTTTTTTTTTTGGTGCGTTAACTTCCATCAAATTATGCTTCAGTTACCTAATAGACAAAATGCATCCTCCCCAATGGTCTGCCAGCTACTTCCTGCTACAAAGCTTGCAGGGGCTGAAGTGCTGGAGGCGAGCCACCCTGGCAGGTGTCCAGGAGCCTGGCTGGCCAGCTGGCTGCTGCTGCCCCACCACTGCTGCTCCTCACCGCCTGCAGCAGGGCACTGCTCGCACAAAGGCTCCAAAGAATCTTGGAGTGACCGTTTGGATTGCCAGAACAGTGCAATAAGGCGCTAACTGAGGGAAAAGGCAAGCGCTGGTTCATGCCGTATGCGTTTACGGAGAGCTGCGTGTTGTCTGTCCCTGCAGCTGGGTGACTTGGGAGCGATTAACGGAGCCGTGTTTTATTCCTACGAGGTGCTAAGTGTGCCCAGTGCTGTGCAGATGATCGTGCTGGATGTTGTTCTTTTGCCATATTGTTTTAGAGCTATCCCCTACTTTTTCCCCGGTGAAGCCAAAACAAAAGAGAGGATGCATTTCTCCGTACTTTCAGACATGGCAGCTGTGGTACAGCCTGGCCTGGCACACACATCCCACTCTTGTGTGATGGAGGGAGCAGGGACAGATCAGGCCTCCCTTTCTCACCGTGCCTTTGTGACTGGGCTGAGGGAAGCTGAGGAGGTCAGCTCCCCCCTGCTCTCCCTGGCAGCCTGCTGGGGGCTGTGGGCACCTGCCCAAACGCTGCCGTGCAGGTGTCCGGCCTTGCCAGGCTCCTCTTGTCCTTCTAAACTGGCGTGCAATTTTCCAGCATCAGTCAGGGAAAAATCCCTGTGAGTGGGTCAGAATCCAGCTACCTGAGGCTTTGCTGTTTGTTCTCTGTGCAGTCACTGTGTGTCATTCCTGTGCCTGGGGATGACAGAACACTGCTCTGTTGCTGTTGAGGTGAGTTTGATTTTGACTGGAAGTGTTGATGAGGTGTTTCATGTGGTGCTTAGGCCTGCAGCTCTTCAAGGGGACATGGTGTCACCTGCTTACAGTGTGCTGGTCTGCATTTATAAAGCATGTGAGAACTTCAACCCAAATCTCTCGACAGGTCTTGTTTTGATCTCTTCAAAGGTATAAATGTGCTTTATTTACCAGAGTGTTAATAAGCCACGCATCCCCAGAGCAAATGCAGGAGGACTAAGAGAAATGTATGGGGCCGTGCTCCTTCTGCAGTCTGACCTTCTAAAGTAATCCCTGGTATTTATCAGCTCAGACCTCTGTGCAGCAGATTTGGGTAATACTCAGTCTAAAGACATACACCTAAAAATCATTAGATTCAGAGCTAACAGGGGTAATGAAATACCTTGAAAATAGGCTGGTGATGCAAACTGGCTGTGAACAAAAACAAAGAGTCCTGCCGAGGTTATTCCAAAGGCTCAGTATTTGCCAATTATTACTACATATGTAACACAGCTATCCCCTTCACTCCCCAAAGTGAGATGAATGTGGTGAACTCAGTTGCTGTTGTAGGCTGTCAGACACGGTTTGATTCTGTCTGGTATGGGGGCAGAAGGGGAAGTCTTTGGGTTCAGGAGCCCATCCCACTAAGGGGAGCCATCCCACAAAAAGCTGTCTCACTGTTTGGAAACCAAACACATCCCTGTGCTCTGTAAGAGAGGAGCATCCCCCAGGCAGCTCTTGCTGAAATTTCAAAGACGTTCCTGGCTGGCTCATGAGGGATCTTCCCTAGCTTTGTTCCCCATGCCAGTGCTGTGTCTTGGTGTCCTCTGGCTGGTGTTGGTGCCGGTGCCAGAGGTTCCCCTGTACCTTGGCTGACACACAACTGCATGTGGACAGCCCTGAGCTCGGGAGGGATGATGTTGGCTATTGGCCACATGCAAACAGGCTCAGCCTGGGATTTGTTGCTCCACAAACTGAAAGTAAGCACCAATTTAATTTCTATGCCTTTATGAGCAATTTTAAAGGTGAAGGGTATTTTCTTGCCAATGTTTCCAAATATTAGATTGGGAAGGTTGTCAAAATTAAGCACTCCACAGTGGGTAGATGTTTTGTTTGTAGCAAAATGGGTTTCCATAAAGTGATGAGTTCATGAAATGAAATATTGAGGATCATCACAATGCATTGCCAGAACAATGGAATGATCCATAAAATGATCTGCTCATAAATAATTTCTGATATCTGCTATGTACAACACAACTGAGTCTTTTTTTCTATAATAAACACTATTTTCCTTTAGAGAAAAAAAAGTAGGGAGGGGGACTGCCAAAATATTAAATTACAGAAGACTTTATAATATAATTTCTTGGCATTTCTTTATCACCATTTTATCATATTTATGTAAAATACCAAGGTATTATTTATTTTCAAATTCATATCTTGATACATCAATAGCATTTTTGTATGTTTTGACTGGTTTATATTATGATGAAGGCAGAATAGTTGCAAAAACTTTAAAATGTTTAATATTTAATGTAAATATTTTACAGGAAAAATCTCAGTGTGATGTATGTTATTTTTGAAGTGTATTGTTGACACCACAGAAAACACATGCAAAAACAGAAATAAATAATTCAGGGATTTTAGATTTTTTATACTACAGTACTGGAAATAATTTTGTTAAAAAAGTGATAAAATTCTTTTTGAAATGCTAAGGTAAATGGAGGATCTTTGAAATAACATTACCGAATTTCATTGATACATTTTTCCATCTAAACGATGTTTTCTTGAAATCAATCCTTTTTTACTGATTTCAATGAAAATGTTTTGGTGAAAAGAATTTGTAGTGAGGACAAATACATGTTACAAAAGTGGTAGAGAAAGTATAATCCCAAAAATCTTACTTTTTAGAGGAATTGTTTAATGTTGCATCTGTGGCGGCCTACTGAATAATATTGCATCTTTGCAGGTGATCCATCATCATCAGTGATGAACCCTTTTGGACCTATGTTGATGTCTCTGTTAGAAAAGAAAAACAGATTAAAAAGTCTCTCATCCTGTGCTCTTTAGTTGTTCTTACTGTTAAATTAATAATATCAATCAAATGAAAATAACCCACTTCTAGAACTGTCCTGTTCCTGCTGAATTCAGAGGGTGTGGAATAAATGCTTTTTAGGGGGTCTTAAAATATAATGAGCTGACAGCGTAAAGGATGGTTTTCTCTCCCGTTGAAGCCAAGGGGAAATAGGGAAACCTGGCCAGAGCTGGAGTTTGCTGCAAGTGGAGTCAGTGTGGCTCCAGCAGTGTGGCTGTGAGTGAGCTTCCCCACAGCTCATTAAAGGATCAGGGCCTGGCTCAGGAAACTAAATCCATATCTTAGCAATGTTATGTGAAGCACTTCAAATCGGGAGAACTTTGTTTCTTGGCTGATAAAACAAAGCTTGGATCCAACTACCTAGGGTCTGATTCTGCATTTCTCGCACATCAAGGAATTTGGCTTTACAGGGAATTTTAAGCTTTGAAAGAAATCCTGGATTAAGCTTCTGAATGATTAAAATTTAAGTGCTGTCAGATTTCTACATATAAAGTAAAAATAAAATAAAAATTAACATTTAAAATAATAATACCCACAGTCTCCAGGACCTGAGGCAGGCTTGGAGCATTGTAATGGAAATTTCAGTCCCATGTGCCACAGTAACTGCAGCGCAGCAACTTTTTAAAATAGCCATAATGACGCTGCTGCTGGTGGTGAAGGGAAAATATCACAAACCCTTTCTTTTCCTAACATGTCTAGTAAAACTCAATAATGTGTAGCCAAATCATATTTTGTTAATTTTATATCTGTTTGAAGATTGCTGATGGCTACTCGAAAAGAGAGAAAAAAGTGCTTTCCTTTCGCATTCTTATGGAAGACTCAAATTTTGGCCAAACAAAAGAAATGACAACCCTTGCAGAATGGAATTGACACTCCAGTTGCCAACAGACTTTATTCATACAGTAAAATGTCTGTTTCTGGATCTTTAATTTTTAATTCTTGGTAGCATGTTAGTGTTTTAAATGTAAGAGAATAATGTCTCCGTTAGCCAGATCATCTGAGGATTTGGTCTCATTTTCTATGTAGTAGGAACTGGTCATGTGCAATTATTTTTCTCCCCTCAAAAAAGCAATATAATTTACAGGATTTTTTTTTAACTTAATACATGAGAAAGTTTAAAGGTCAAACAGAGAATGTTTTTTTGAGGAGTTGAAATTACTTTGGGCAATGATCTTTAGGGCAGATACATTTAAGATAGAATGATTTTTGACATAAATTTTCATTTGTAGCATGCTTAATAGTTTAAGTATTTTTAGTTAATAGCTAAGTATCATGTAAACTATCTAAATCAAAGAAAACATTTTAATTTTATGTAAATTGCAATTTTATGTCAAAATCACACACAAAAAAAGCAACAAGCTTTCAAAAGGGCATAACACATATAAAGTAGTGACATAGGTGTGCTATCTTTTTATTTAATCTTTTTAATTTGTTGGAGTAAAAATTACCTACATCAATGCAGTAAGTCAATCCAAACTTGAACTCTGAGAAAGCAGTAAAATTGTGTCAGTCACAGTAGAATAATAATAAAAAACTTGCAGTATTTATGAGGTTGAGAAGTCCTTACTGTAGGTTGCAAAGTCTTAACTTACCTCTTCTGATTTTGATGGTAACAAAAGCAACCATTTCAGAAATATAGTGGTGTTAGAGCAATCAAAGAGAATGCTTTCTTACCATAATGTTAGCATCATCTCAGCATGTGGCACCAGAAAGGTTCTCTTTCTGCAGCATGCCACTAATCCTGCATTGTCTTTATTATCTTTATTTTCTGATGCTTGCCCGTGCTGATCATTCACAAAATGAAGAGAGGGAACACTGAAGTCTTCAAATATTGATAAATTATATTAATATTAGGATACCCTAAAAACTCTTTAGTATCCTTTGAATTCCAGGTTACAGTCAACCCACTATATATATATATATATATATATATATATATACTAATATGGAATAAATATTTTACAGTCATATCACATAGGAAGAGACAGTGATTTATAGCCCTGCTGTAACAAGAAAATGTCATCTCTGGAATACATGTTTATGGATATCTTTTTATAAAAGCCGATTTTACATGTGCCCATTCCCCCTATTGGATGTAAGGAAAATATGTGCCTGAAACATGTGTGTCTGTATTTCTTGGAGCCTGTGAATGAATTTCTTGGAGCCTGATGAACTGCAGATATAAACTGGAATAGTTGATTGGCACAAGCCCTTACTGGGATGCAGACTTGGGATCTGTGTTGTAAATTAATTTTGGACAAGTGAGGACATAAACTCTGACTACAGCACATCTTTGTTACTGAAAACGCTCCTGACCATTGAGTATTTTTGCTGTTTGCAATAGCTCAGCCTACAGACTTAGCTGTGAAAAATGTCATGAAATGCAGGATATAGATCCTGTAAGTAATAGTAACTAAGTCATTGGTAGTTGGTAGTGAGTGGTTTCACAGAAACCAAATATGAGAAACACTGTGAGTCCAATTACATCATCTTTACATTGAGTGTTTTCTCATATGAGTATTTCTGTTGAAGTCATTTCACATACCTCCCAAAATGACTCTTTCAAAATAATTACAAAATCATTTTCAACAGTGAATAAATGTGGAAAGGTTCACCAGTGATTTAAGGTTGAAAAAAAGGGCCCTTTGTGTTAGATAATTTCATTGCTCTATGTTCACAAGTGATTAACTCCCCAATGAGATCTGATTGCTTTTTGTATTCAGACCAAAAAAAGACATGTAAAATGAGCAAAATGTATTTTGAGCTCTGACTATGGGACAAGTTTAGCATATGCTTTTTGGGACATCACAATGATTTTTTACTAGCCATATTTGCTGCACATGTGCACCATGGTAGCCTGCCAAAATGCACACAATAGTTACATGATGGGTCACTGAAAAAATAGATTTCAAACAGAGTATCTAAATACTTAATTTGTATACAGATATGGGACCTTTTCTAAGACACTGTGGTCGATTAAGGAAATAATAATATATATTTTATTAGAAACACATGCTGCCTAGAAACCCAGCTCCTTCTTCTGTTCATGTAAATGAGAGCAAGCCTCGGACCTTAAGATGCTGGGCTAGAACCCAGCCCAATTACATAGAAGGTAGAAAGACCGTCAGAGGGAGAGAATAGCTGTCTTCTCAGGTGGACAGAAGTTGTAGACTTATCCTACAAAGAGTTGAGTTGACATGAATATAATGTCCATCCTCTTGGCCTTTCCCTGTGCCTCCCGTTTGTTGCTGTCCAGGACGTAAACAGGCAGAAACGTTTCAAATCACGCGGGGCCTGCCCTCCATGTGTGACCCCATTCACATCCTATCACTGCCCTGCAGTGGAACATGACTTCTGCTGCTTCAGGACCTTGCACGGAAACAGGGCAGGATTGCTGTCTAACTGTGGATGTTTTGTAGCTCTGCGGTCACAGCTGAAGGAAGTTCCCAGCAAACCCATTGTAATAATATAATGGAAAATTACTGCGAGACGTCATGCCGAGGTCATTGGTAAATAACTAATTCCCAAGTCAGCCATTCAGTTAACATGGCAGCAGAGGGTACAACAAGGGCATTAGTTTAGCTATCAAGTCACTCCTTCTTGGGTGGGCACCTCAAGTGACCAGTCACCCCATGCCCTCCTCAGCAGGGCCAAGTGTGGCTCTCGAGGGAGAGGGTTAGGGCATAGCACTGCTAATTCCTATGGTTTTTGTGGAACTGTGGGATTGCTTGTAGACAGCCTTTGGAAATCAGGAGGTTCTGGACTGTCATGGAGACTTGTCGGTTTTCTGCACCTGGTGTGGTGGGAAGTGCAGCTGAAGGGTCTAATGAACACGTGTGCCTGGACAGCTCAGCAAGGTGTCAGTAGTGCTCAGTGGATAGAGGGATTCATGTGTTCCTTTGGCTGTGTCCCAGCTACAAGGTTGCCCTAATTTTTCAGGGTTGGGCAGTGCCCATTATCAGCTGAGCAAATGTTGACTCTGACCTACACTGCCTGAACTCTGCCATAGTTAATTTTTAAAATCAAGATGTGGGGGTAGTTGGCTGCTGCCACGTGTTCCTGATGCATGTTTGTTGGCGTGTGCTGGTAAACTCTAACAGCCAAGCACAGTCTAAATGGAGAAATCTCCAAATGGTTTCACCTGTGTGCCCCACTGACCACTGCCTTTATGCCAGGGCTGGACCTGTTACTACCCTCTGCATTTCTGCTGCAGGTTCTCCCTGTCCAGGGCTACAACCTCAACCCTTCTGCTCCATTTTGCCTCCTCTGGGAGTGCCAGTTCCAATCTCCAGTGATAACCATGCAATATCTCTGGCCTCATGGTCCCCTGAACTCCCACACAATCTATGGGACTATCCACAGACCTGGGCTGGGATTTGAAATATTCCATGTTCTCCCCTTGTACAGCAACTGCTGCTGGAGAAACTGGGTGTGACATGAAAGCATCCAGGCACAGTAGATCCCACTATTATAACCTGACATGACAGCTGTGTATGCAGTGAGGTTTAAGATTTCTTTCTGGATTGAAATCTCTAAATTTTACATGATTTAGGAATATTTATAAAGGTAATCTAACAGAGTTGGAGTGTTTTTTGTGTGTGAGAGAGTTTTTCAGTTTGTTTGGGTTTTTGAGAAAAAAAGAAAAATACTCTATCTGAATTTATAGAACAGAACATAACATCACCTCCTTGACTATTAATTCTTAACTGAATATGTCAAAAATGAAAATTATTAGGGTAAGATTGCATAATTGCTTTGTATGTCAGGTATTTATAATTGTTCTGCAGGCTACCAGTAAAAAAGCAGCAAAGAATATCTGCATTTAATATAATAATTTTTCAAATATAAAGTTCAGTTTTAAGTTAAAAAAACTATCTAAAATGTGATTAGATGTGGAAAAAGAAGGCTATTACATTTGTCATAATAACAGTGTCTTTGATATATGTGCTAATAGCAAGACTGTTGACAGTGTAGAGATTGAAATTAATATTTGTCTATTAGTCCAAGGCCAGAAGTTGTTGCCTCAAACCAGAATAATTGATTCAGTAGTGCATTTGTCTAATGGCCCTGCATTATTCTGTAGTGTGCCAGAATGGATGGAGCACTCACAGCCTACCTGGGTTTGGGTGTACATTGTAATCTTGATTATATTTACATCAATGTAAAATAGGAACAACCACAAAGCCAGTTGGTGGCATTTGAATAAAATGGGTGAAAATCAGAATCAGCTCTGTGGGGCTCCATGGGATTTAGAAGAGAGACTTTTAGCTATGAGAGAAGCTTTTCTTCATCCCTGAAATATGTTTTTGAATATTTTTAATACCTCTTATTTCAGAAATACAGATTTTGGGAGTGAAGAAGAAGAGTTAGCAGGGTAAATCTCCAGGAAATTCCAAGTGATTTGGTAGGGAATGTTTCATCAGAAATAATTAGCCTTTAAAAACTAGGGATATTGAAAAGAACCATATTTAAAATGGATATTTTTATTTGCTGCACTAATATTTTGAGTTCATTGATAACCAGACGCTACTGGTGGGGATAAAAAGAAATGTTTTGGCTAGTGAGGGGCATAAGTCTGTATTTGAATCTATGTTTGAACGGATTCTATAGATAATAATTAACTACATTGCAGTTTCAAATGTATGTGTGGTTCACTTTGGAGGGAAAGAAATGCATTTAGAGTATTATGGTTATTCCAGTGTTGACAACGACTTTTACTATTTAGAAGATAAACAGTAAATTTAATTTGCATAATTAAGTTAATCTTTTTAGATTTTAATGTAGTGTATCACGAGTTCCCATGCTTGTAAATGGGGTTTTACTAGTAAAACTCTTATTACTAGGACATATACCATTTCCCCTTAGCATCAGCACAGAGTACAAATCTCATAGGTTCCTTTGTCTCAGGTCACCACAATTTTACTGTTTTTCCTTCTCTTGAGGGTTGCTTTAGAAATTGTAATAAAAAGTACAACTTCTGTGTAACAGTTTAAAGTCTATCGCTTTGCAGGAAAAAAAAAATTGTGCTTCCAAAGGCCTTCTGCCATAAGGACTCTCTTGTAAAGATGCCTGCCTTTAAAATGCAACTTTTTTGTTGGATGAACAACCTAATGTTCCATGCATTGTACTAGTAGTAGCATTTTATGCAACATTGAAAGACTCAATTAATTTGCATAATTCCATGAGTATTACCATGACTTTAAGGTAGGTTAGCTTGCTCAGGAGTCTTGCCTGCCCAATATATATGTTTGCCATTTTGACAAATTAATCATTTCTGAAAACAATTAATTATACTTATGACAAACTGAACCTTATACCCATGGGTCTTAAATTTTTATAGCAGAAATCTAATATTAATGTGTATAAGATCAGTGATTTAGTGAGTACCTTAACAGTCAACAATGCCTAAGGCTGAACAAAATTAATATTTTGTTTCCCATCTGGAGACTTCAGTAAAATTAATGAGGAAGGGTGCCTTTTGTAATACATAATAGAAATAAATTTACAATATTTAACCCGGGGATTCTACTGACATCAGCATTTATATATTTGGTCTCTTTCCCAGTTTGGTGGATGAGCCATGCAAATATCAAAGCAGGTAATCCTGGCTGTATAAGGGACTCATATTTGTGCTTTTACTGGCAAAGGTAGACAACCAGATTAATTTTCTTATATGATGAAGTTCCTAATCTTAGAAAAAAACCACATTTGTTTCTGCTAGGGTACTATTTGGATACAAAACATATTTGACCTTTTTAAAAAGTAAGAAAAAAGGACAATATCTGCAACTTAAGTGTTGGATGCAAAATAAAACCTGGTGGTAAAAAATGGACAGCTGATCATTAACATGCAGAATTATATATATATAGAAAAAGTGGCTGTGATCACTTTATCTTGTAGCTACAAGATAAAATTCATGTCTATAAAATGCTCTGGAAAATGACTCACTAGTCTGCAAAAGAAACAATCAAATTTGAAGCCTAAAACATGACTATTTAGAAGCTTCTAAATGCAGCAGTAGTGCTTCAATAGTTGCCATTTTTTTTCCTGCTACTAAACTCTCCACCTCTCCCTACTCTGACCCATCATTAGCAAAATGAACCAGAAGAGCAAGAACCCTTCCATTCATGCCTTCCTGTGCTGTTTATTTTGGGATTATTAGTTATATTTTTTAATGACTTCATGTTTTTCAAAAGCAGTTTTTATTAATGGCAGTGGCAAACATCCGATCGAGTTCCTGGGTACAAGCTCCTACCCCTGTATCTGAACATCTGTTTAAGGTCTGAACAGAGTGGTTTTCTTCCCCCCGCAAATATTTCCTAGCTAAAATATCATCCACCAATTCCTGCAAATTTTTGTAATATGCTCCATCTGAAACACATTGCAAACCAGGTTGTAGTTGCTAAAAATACATGTGTAATAAATAGTTGATCTGCAAAAATAAAAGGGAGATATTACCCGTGTGGTATGTATATATACTTTTTGATTAGGTTTTCTTTTCAGGAGGATCAGCAGATGAAATGTAAGAATAGCATAAAAAAGCTATACAGGGCCTCTCAGTTGTTACTTAGATGGGAACAAACAACCAAATGTTGTTATGTGAGGTTTCCTGCAATTAATTTTGATACTTTAAATGTCTCCTGTGTCTTATAAAAGAGAAGTTCTGGTAAAAGAAGAGATATTTCGTGCCATCTACTGAACTTTATGATAAACCCCAGTGTTTTCCAGTGCTAGCAACTCAACAACGGTGCCATCAGAAGTAAGACTTAATAAAAAGGATTATGTGCCTAAATAATGTTACTTAATTGTGTAATGGGTCTGATATAATGTGTGGATATAGCAATACAGTAATCTATGTGTGTGGGACTGAGTGTGAGACACTACAATATGGTATACTTTAGGGTTTAAAATTCCAATTAATGCAAACTTGTAATTTTCCCAGTAATTAGAAGGTTTTTGGAAAAGTAATTAGAAGGTTTTTCAAAAGAAAAACACTGACAAAAATACCAGTCAGATAAATAAATCTAATGTTTTGTGATGGGGAAAAAGTGGTTTCGAAGTCCCTATAAAAACAAAGGACTCAGTCCATCACATTTTGTATAAATCTGCATTATTAATTCACAGTAAAATAGATCCAGTCGGCGCACTTGTTTTTTTTTTTTTATTAAATTGGTCCTTTGATGTTCTTTAATGCTTCAGTTTAGCCTCTAATTTTTCAGAGCACAAATGCACCAGCAGCTGTTGAAAATATCAGTTTTGCAGTAGCGTTGCTGGCCAATAAAATCCCAACAAGCCATCTTCCTATCTGGCTGAACAAAATAGCACTGAAAAAGTAGTCATCTCTTTGAAGTATCACTCCAATTATAGGTTTTAACCCCACAGGTCACAGTTTGATTATTTACACAATGCTAGTGTAATTCTGTCTCAATTCTAGGCTTTCTGTACTTCCAAAGCATTCAGCAGCTCCAGTGGAGGAAATTTCAGACGGCTGCTATGATGGCATTGACCTGTGTTTGATAGGGTTAGACAGCATTTGGCTGATCACTGTATGTTTTGTGCATTATTTAACTTTCTATAACATTATTTAATGGTGAAAGAAAGGATATCAGGTTTACATTTCATCTGTCTTTTGAAATCCATTTTAATACATTTCTTCCATGATACTGTGTTTATCATGTGCAATGTAAGCACATGGTCTGTTAGTAAAAAGTGCATT